>NC_091181.1:32741924-32889424 GCF_040958095.1 Procambarus clarkii
CGTGAGGAAACACACCCTGACTAACAGTCAGACTGTAAGGAAGGAGATATAAAGAACGTAAATAATAAATAACGGCATAACAGAAGTCGCCCAACAGCATACCTCACGTCGACTGGGTGGGGAGCTTAAGGACAGGGCTGAGCAGATGGGGAAGGAGAGGGTAGGGGTGGACAGGCCTCCTCCCGAGTGTGGTTCAAATAACAGCCACCTACTGGAGAAAAACCCAGTGCCCCATAACACCGAGGGTCACCTTCCCCTTTAGGACCACTGCACCTGCATTTGGTCACCAACGCTGAACCAACAGGCGTGCTTCAGGCGCGCGCGCCAACAAAGAGACAAACACTGCTCTGACGCGCCAACACAAACACTGGTCCCGCGCGCCAACAAAACACAAAACTACCTTAAATGTTGAGAAGGGCAGGACGCCCCTAACGGGTCACTCCGAGTCGTTGTCGCGAGGAACTGTTGTAGGGTCCATGCTGTGAGAACAGTTGAGCGGGCTAAACTTCTGTGTTTACGACTCGCTGAGCAGCAGTGAGTTTTGCGAGGGCAGCGGCGAGGGCAGGCGGAGTGAGGCGGAGCCTCGTTGTGCGCCCGTATTTATACGGCCCCAAACTGCCCGCGCAACGCTGCGGGACGCGCTGCGCAATTGTTTCTTTCTCCCCCGCCAGAAACATCCCCGCTTGTGTTGCAATCAGTGACCATTTACTCTTAACTAGTCATTTACTGAAATTATTTAATTGAGTGCATTTCTTCAGGTCTTATTAATTATACAGTCATAACTGAACTATTTATAGTTAATAATCATTAGCTTAAATTTGCCTATGCTTATTATTCAACTTTTCTTTGATTTCATTTATTACCTAGGTTGCCTAGCCTCGCCATGCTCCCCTACTCCATTGTACCCCTGGCTTTGCCTGCATCTCAAATTGCAAATTGTTACTTACAGTGTACCTGAGAGTACTTGTAAGCAATCTACCTCATTTTTCATTTTTGCTCAATTTGTTTTTGTATTGCTTAGTCTTGTTTATATTTTTGTTTTGTATTTCTATATCTTGTGTTTTGTATAGTCCATGTTTATATGTTTTTTCTTTAATCTCATTTATTACTTAGGTTGCCTAGCCTAGCCATACTCCCTTACTCCATTGTACCCCTGTAAGCCCCTTTTGTGATTGTTTTGTACGGTATTGTGTACATTTTTTCCCTATTTTATAGCTTTTTTCTACCTTGTAATTTGCCTTTCTTTCCTTGTTTTTCCTGCAATCAGCTTTTTTTATGCAGACAAGTATAGACCCAGAACTTAACCTCTTATCCACTATCTATGACAATTATCACTTTAATGATCTAAATTGCAGATATTTTGCAGCACATGATGTAAACAATGTATTAACTCATAATCACAATAACTCTGTAATCAATTTGAACGTTAGATCCCTAGGTAAACACTTCGATGATGTTAGTGCCTTGATTGAAGCTATTGACAACAAATTCTCTTTTATTATACTTACTGAAACATGGTTGAAACAGGATACTACTCAGCTCTTTAACATGCCTAACTACTCAGCAATTCACAACTGTCGTCAACTTCAGAGAGGTGGTGGCACTGCTCTTTACTACCACCAAGAACTAACATGCTTAAAAGAAATTAAAACCAGAGACTGCTATGGGGAGTATATCTTCGCCAGCTTCAGAGTCAAGGGTGCCGAGTCTGTCCTGTCTGTGGGTGCAGTTTATAGAATTCCTAACACTGATGTGTCCGAATTCAACTCAAACCTTAGAAATCTAATACTTGATAACAGACTGAACAAAAACCACCTAATTATCGCAGGGGACTTTAATATTGACCTCTGCGAGCCTGAACACCCTACTGCTGTTAGCTTCCTCAACTGTATGAATTCCTGCTTCCTCATACCCTTAATCACTAGACCTACTAGAATCACTGATAGCACTGCTACGATGCTAGATCACATCTGGACAAACATAACCTCTCCGCTTACTTCAGGTATAATCACCGATAGCACTACAGACCATTACCCCACATTTCTCTTAACTAACATTAGCAAACCACCTCTTGAGTCAAGAGAGATACGTTTTAGACTACACAATGAAACTGCTATAGACAATTTTATAACTGCTGCTGATAATGTCAACTGGAAGTCCGAGTTAGGTAACATAGTGGACATCAACCTAGCAGTGCAATCTTTTCTTCAAAAAACTCTTAGCCTTTATAATACCCACTGTCCTATGCTTACAAAACAAGTCACAACCAAAAGGCTTAACAATCCCTGGCTTACAAAGGGAATACTTAAATCTATTAATAAAAAACATGACCTTGAGAAGAAGTATAGGTTAGGAATTGTCTCCAAAGAATTCTCAAAGAATTACTCATTATTGCTGTCTAAGATAATTAGACGAGCCAAAACTAAATGCTACGAAGATAAATTTACCCAAATAAAGAGCAACATTAAGCAAACTTGGAGAACAATTTCACAAATATTGGGATCAAAGAAGTCTTTAAATAACAAACCGACTCTCCTATCTAATAACGATGGTCAGCTTTCAGCCTCTGATTCTGCTATTGAGTTCAATAGGTTCTTCTCTTCCATTGGTTCATCCCTTGCAAATGATATTCCATCTTCCAGTACTGACATTAAGGACTATCTTACAGGTAACTATCCATAGTCTCTGTACCTAAAGCCTATTAATTCCACTGACGTCAATGAGATAATCCTTTCCCTTAAAACCAAGTCTGGTGCCCTTGAGGAGATACCAACTTTAATTTACAAAAAAGCCTCCAGATCTTTAGCCCCTGCTATTGTTTGCTCTTCAACAAGTCACTTGGACTCCAAACCTTCCCAGATATTCTAAAAAAAAGCGAGAGTAACGCCTGTCCACAAATGTGGTGATCTCACAGATGTTAACAACTACAGACCTATATCTATCCTGCCAAACTTGTCAAAAATTTTTGAAAAACTAATATATAAGCAGCTTTACTCATATCTAGCGAAACTCAATATACTTAGCCCTTGCCAATATGGCTTCAGACCCAAAAAAAGCACTAACGATGCACTTATTAGTATGCTTAACTCGATTCATACAGCTCTTGATAAAAATGAGTTCCCTGTTGGGTTGTTTGTGGACCTGTGTAAAGCTTTTGATACTGTCAACCACCAAAACCTTCTTCTTAAATTACATCATTATGGAGTCAGAGGACACTCCCTACAATACCTCAAATCCTACCTTACTGACAGGCTCCAATATGTTTCTGTGAATAATACAATTTCTCCCACCTTACCCATCAACATAGGTGTTCCCCAGGGCAGCATACTTGGCCCTCTCCTCTTTCTCATCTACATTAATGACCTTCCAAATGCCTCCCAACACCTCAAACCAATTCTATTTGCTGACGACACAACCTTCATTTATTCCAGTCCTGATCCCCTTGCTCTAAATGCCACAGTAAATACTGAGCTAAATAAAGTCTATCTGTGGCTAACTGCCAACAAACTCACCCTTAACATTGACAAAACTTTCTATATTCTGTTTGGCAATAAATCCTCTAATCAAATAAATCTCAAAATAAACAATACCCAAATTTGTAACAAATTAGATGGCAAATTCCTTGGCATTCTCATTGACCACAAGCTGAATTTCCAGGGACACATTCTAAACATATAAAAAAAAGTTTCAAAAACTGTGGGCATTCTTTCTAAGATCAGATATTATGTACCACGCCCTGCCCTGGTGACTCTCTATTACTCCCTTATCTATCCATATCTCAACTATGGTATTTGTGCTTGGGGCTCTACTACCCAAAATCACTTACGTCCTCTAATTACTCAACACAAAGCTGCTATTAGGACAATATCCAATTCTGGCCCCAGACATCACTCGGTACCCCTACTCAAATCTCTGAATATGTTAGACATTAAGTCACTGCACATTCTCTCATGTGTATTATACATATATAAAACGCTAAACTATAATGCCAATCCTGATCTCAAAAGCTTCATAGAAGGTTGTAACAGAACCCATGAGCACCACACCAGAAATAAATACAGTTTTGATATTCCTAGAGTACGACTTAATCAAACTAGAAATGCTCTACAAATCAAGGGGCCCAGAATGTGGAATGACCTTCCCAACCATGTTAAAGACTGTACCTCTCTCAACCAGTTTAAGTTAAAAACGAAGCTATACCTAAGAAATTCCCTGTAACCTACCTTACCCTTCTATTGTCAACCAATGTCTGTTTTTCTTTAAAGAGCGCTGTTTGTCGACATAATTGTATTTGTGCTGCTTTTTCATCTATGTTTTCATTTCTTGTTTTCATTCTACTCATTATGCTCAATTAGTATTAAGCTTGTCATTTAAGTTTATCATGCCCGAAACGCTTTGCGTAATAGTGGCTTTAGGCATTGTATGTACTAGCTCTACCTATAAGTCAACCAATCCTTGTAAAAATTTATTGTATGTATGTGCCTTACCTAAATTGTATTGTATTGTATTGTATTGTTTGTATTGTTATTAAAGCACATTCTTATATTAAAGCTCTGATTAATTACATTGACAGCTTGATTAGTAATTTGAACAAGGTTAATATACACCATACAGCAGATTGACAGCACATATAAGACAGCAATGATCACAATGGTAAACATGTTCAGATTGGATACATAAAGATTGGGAGACTGGGTAGCAAAAGATACAGATAAACAAGATTTATAAACACCATACAACAGATTGGCAGCACATATAAGAAAACAGCAATGATCACAATGGTAAAGATGTTCAAATTGGGAACTTAAAGGTTGGGAGATTGGGTAGCAATTGATACAGTGCAATTTTATGGCAAAAAGTGAAAAAACTATGAAGATGAAATTAGGTACTTTTTAGTATTGATTTTGAATGATGTAAAAGTTGGACAGCTTTTCAATTCAGTAGGGAGTGAGTTCCATAAACTGGGTCCCTTTATTTGCATAGAGTGTTTACACAGATTAAGTTTAACTCTGGGGATATCAAAGAGATATTTATTTCTGGTGTGGTGATAATGGGTCCTATTACATCTGTCCAAGAAGAGTTTCAGACAAGGATTTGCATTTAAGAACAGGGTTTTGTAAATGTAGTTGACACAAGAGAATTTGTGGAGTGAGAATATGTTTAGCATGTTTAGGGAGTGAAACAAGGGGGCTGTGTTGTCTGAAAGCAGAATTTGATATTATTCTGATAGCAGATTTTTGCTGGGTGATGATGGACTTGAGGTGGTTTGCACTGGTTGAACCCCATGCACAGATACCATAGTTGAGATAGGGATAGATTAGTGCATAATATAGAGAGATGAGAGCAGAGTTAGGAACATAATATCTGATTTTGGAGAGTATACCAACTGTTTTAGAGACTTTCTTAGTTATGTGTTGTATGTGGGTACTGAAGTTGAGTCTCTTGTCTAGGAATATGCCAAGAAACTTTCCATCATTTTTATTGCTAATGTTTACATTGTCAATCTGAAGCTGAATTGCATTTGTAGATTTGCTTCCAAATAGGATGTAGTAGGTCTTTTCTATGTTAAGTGTTAGTTTGTTGGTTGACATCCATAAGTGGACTTTTTTTAGTTCATTATTAACAACACCATTTAGTGTATGTGGGTTGGGGTTGGAGTAGATGAGGGTAGTATCATCAGCAAACAAAATAGGTTTCAGAATGTTAGAGACATTAGGCAGATCATTAATGTATATAAGAAAAAGAAGAGGTCCCAAGATGCTGCCCTGTGGCACTCCAACAGTTATTGGTAGAATGGGAGAGATTATATTATTGATGGCTACACATTGGTGTCTATCACTAAGATAGGATTGGATATAGTCCAGTGCATGGCCTCGGATTCCATAATGGAGTTTACTTAAGAGGTAATCGTGATTAACAGTATCAGAGGCCTTTCGCAGGTCAATGAAGAGTCCAATTGGAAACTCATTTTTGTCAAGAGCTGAGTAAATTATATCAAGGAGACTAATAATTGCATCGTTGGTACTCTTTTGAGAGCGGAATCCAAACTGACAGGGGCTAAGAATGTCGAATTTTACGAGATAGGAGTAGAGCTGTTTGTAGATAATTTTTTCAAATATTTTTGATAGTATGGGTAGGTTCGATATTGGTCTATAGTTTATTATGTCTGACGGATTACCTCCTTTATGAACTGGCGTTACTCTTGCTTTTTTAAGGATATCAGGGAAGGTATGACACTCAAGGGATTTGTTGAACAGCAGAGCTATAGGTGGCGCAAGGGCATGGGAGGCGCTCTTGTATACAATGGATGGGATTTCACTGATGTTCCCAGCTTTGGTTTTTAGTGAGTGTATGATGGACACAACATCTGACGGGCTGACTGGTGAGAGGAGAAGAGAGTTTGGATAGCTGCCTGAGAGATGTGTTGATATGTGTCTGAGTCTGTGGGATTTTACTTGCAAGGTTAGCACCAATCGATGAAAAGAAGCTATTAAATTCATTCGCCATTTCTAAGTCAGATGACAGTGTAAGGCCATCCTTAGAGAGTGTTATCTGGTTGTGGGAGTGTTGTTTAGTTCCCAGGATGTTAGAGATGGTATTCCATGTGCTTTTCATGTTGCCTTTTGCTTCTTTGAATCTAGTCTCATAATATGAAAGTTTTGCTTTTCTTATGATACTGGTAAGCACTGACGAGTACCTTTTAACTACTTCCATTGAAACTAGGCCACTCCTAAATTTCTTTTCGTATTCATGTTATATATATATAATAATATATATATATATATATATATATATAATATATATATATATATATATATATATATATATCACTAAGGAAGTGATAGCCGAAGGTATATGAATCACTTCCTCGCTGGCACTCCGAGTTGCCGGCGGGGAAGTGGTTCAAATAGCTTCGGCTATCACTTCCTTTTGTCCGGCCGTGATGGTCAAGCGGATTAAGGCGCCCTGTAGTTACCAGTTGCGTTGCTCCTGGGAGTATGGGTTCGAGTCACTTCTGGGGTGTGAGTTTTCAGTCACATATAGTCCTGGGGACCATTCAGGCTTGTTCACATTTGTGTTCCTCACGTGTGCCCCAAAGAATGAGGTGATTTGGTGATATGCTATGCCCAAGATTACCATCCGAGTTGCCGGCGGGGAAGTGGTTCAAATAGCTTCGGCTATCACTTCCTTTTGTCCGGCCGTGATGGTCAAGCGGATTAAGGCGCCCTGTAGTTACAAGTTGTGTTGCTCCTGGGAGTATGGGTTTGAGTCACTTCTGGGGTGTGAGTTTTCAGTCACATATAGTCCTGGGGACCATTCAGGCTTGTTCCCATTTGTGTTCCTCACGTGTGCCCCAAAGAATGAGGTGATTTGGTGAAATGCTATGCCCAAGATTACCATCCAAGTTGCCGGCGGGGAAGTGGTTCAAATAGCTTCGGCTATCACTTCCTTTTGTCCGGCCGTGATGGTCAAGCGGATTAAGGCGCCCTGTAGTTACCAGTTGCGTTGCTCCTGGGAGTATGGGTTCGAGTCACTTCTTGGTGTGTGAGTTTTCAGTCATATATATATATATATATATATATATATATATATATATATATATATATATATATATATATATATATATTATATATATATATGTATATATATATATATATAAATGGAAATTTAGCACATTTAAATAATGTTATTAAGCTTAAGAATAAATTACATAAGATTAACATAGTAAAATGACTGGGATACAGATGATCAGTAATCACATTACAAGTCCAATTATTTCCTAACTGAAGTCTGTAACGCACTATCATGTCATATTTCATAATACAAATTAGGTAAGAGATATGCAATATCAACACAAAATCGTCAGCTACTATTTCCAAAACACATTTATTATATAGCATTTAATTAAACTGCTCTTTCACTTCGGGGGCGCTTACGCTGATATGGTTTTTTGGCAATTCCAAATGTTTTTGGGATTGAAAATATTTTGTTTTTGGCATATATTTTAGTATTTTCATTATAAGGTTTTCTTGATATAAAGCACCATAAGTAATCTCTCTTTTCAGCTTTAGTTTTTTGGTCCCAAACTTCCTTAGGAACCAGGTACTTATCTAAATTGGATGATATTATATAATTTCCTTCTCCGTGTAATGCTCTCCTCAGATCTAGCATTTGGAGCGTTGAAACATTGCAAATTTTTTCAATTAATTCTGGCAGTTTTTGGGGTTTCCAATCAATAGTCAGTTTAAGGATATGGTTTAGTGACTCACAATTGTTATTAGTCCATAATGTGTCCATTTTGGCTTTTGCGTGAGGTACACACACATAATTCCATAGAGAAGATTTCAAACGGCTATCAAAATAATCTTTGAACTTTGGGTATTTGTAAAAGTAAAATATGAGATTGTTGATTCCCCTTTCAAACTGATCCTCACAAACACTTCTAACTAACCCATTTGTACCAAAAATTTTCTTTTGGATACAAATCCTCTCGGTGTTTGTACAACCAATGTTATCAGTTAAATAGTGGCGAACATTTTCCTTCAGATGGTTACTACACAATAACAATGTTGCCTTCGGAAAAAACACATAAGTGCCTTTCTTAACGCGATTTCCTGATCACTACCAATCATTACATTCGAGTTGTTAATACAGTTATCGAGTTTGCCTCTTAGGTGGGAGAAAAATGATAAGTAAGTCTCGTATTCACCATCCCAGTGTAAATACATGGGCCCAAGGAATATAGGGTTGCTTGATGTTTCTTTTGTTACTACAGTAGTGTTCTTGTACACAAGTGTTGTTAAATAACAAGGGCCAAGATTGAAAGTCCTGTCAACACCGATAACATTAGGGTTTTCCATTCCTGCAGCACACAAATGTTGCTTGAGATCTTCAAGTTGTTCCTTGGAATACAGTACCACACAGGGGACTTTGTTCGGCTTAATAATTATCTTCTTTACATAATCATGGGTATTAATCATGCTAATTACATTTAAAACGTCATCAGCAACATTGTGCCTATGAATAGGTTTGCGTTCCTTTATCTTGTCATGATATTTTTTACTCCTTACCTGTTGGAAGTCTCTTGGGGCTAAACATAATTCTTCCATAAGCATATTTTGATAAACCTCTCGTGGAGGTTGGATCTTAACCATCTTGCCTATATTTTCTAAAACTTCAGGCCTGGTCCGAACATATGGAATGTTTTTTTGTGAATTACCATGCATCGTCTCTCCTGTTTGCTTGCCAGAGTATTCTACAATACCTACAGACTCCAGCTCTTTAATAACAATTACTCTTTTCTTAAAGCTTTCCCGCCCTTTGAGGACTGTGTAATAACGGTGCATTGTGATGAGAGTATCTGGGGAGGGCTGAGGTTCTAAGGGAACCCACTGCGTTTTCCCTTTTGATAATACTCTTTTACAAAATATCTCATTTCTCAAATATATTAGCCTCAAACGATTATTATTATCCCATATGAATAAGGAGTTCACGGTAGTACCTCTGGCACTGTTCCACACTCCACAGTCGTCAGGAAAGCTCGACCGTGTTTTGGTGCCCTTAGTAAGATTATGTGAATTGTCAACCACATAAAATGTATCTTCTTTAGGCCCATTTGGGACACTTTTAAACACCTTGCTGTTCTCTCGCAAATGCCAATAGACTTCTTCTACAGCTAAAAATTGCAGAAAAAATTGCGGGATCAAGAAATGCAGAATCTCAAAAACCGAAAGAACAATTAGGTTGTACTGAAATTAACGTGGTGATTTTTATAGTCTGTAAACAAGTACTATATCTATAAAATATAAAACTTATTTTAATTATCCTGCACTTCAAGAAACCACAAGCTTTCTTACTCTCATTTATTTTTGTAACAGAAATGTTTTGTCTATATTTATTTAATGGAAATTAGTGGTGTTTGAGCAAGCTAATCAAAAATGTTTACGTTGTTCTTCTTCATCTGTAGTACTGAGCTCTACACATATGGGTAGCTTTGCCGCAGGCTGTTTACTGCTCTGAGAAATAAACGTAAATCAACATGCCTGGAGCCCGCGGTGCCTGGCGCCTTGCTGTGGGAAGTCAGAGATGTTTATGATTCTGGTCTAGGAATACCGTGGGATTTCACCAAAATGTGTTGTATACAATGAAATGATTATACATTGCTCTGTTGTGAACATTGTATACAGTACCTCAAGATATAAATCCCACACCACTTAACTTGCTCCCAGATACCTAATTAATTCCCTACTCTCTGTAAATGTCTTCCTGGTGTGTGCGTGTGTGTGTGTGTGTGCGCGAGAGAGAAAAAAATTAGTAAGTAGTTAGTAATAGTTGATTGACAGTTAAGAGGCGGGCCGAATGAGCAGAGTTCAACCCGCGTCTGCACAACTAGGTGAATACTCTCTCACTCTCTCTCTCTCACCACCCACATATAACACCCACATATGTGTTATGTGTCTCCGTGGTGTAGTGGTAAGACACTCGCCTGGCGTTCCGCGAGCGCTATGTCATGGGTTCGTATCCTGGCCGGGGAGGATTTACTGGGCGCAATTCCTTAACTGTAGCCTCTGTTTAACGCAACAGTAAAATGTGTACTTGGATGAAAAAACGATTCTTCGCGGCAGGGGATCGTATTCCAGGGACCATAGGATTAAGGACTTGCCCGAAACGCTACGCGTACTAGTGGCTGTACAAGAATGTAACAACTCTTGTATATATCTCAATATTTTGTTATATGTGGATGCTGAAGTTCAGTCTCTTGTCTATGTATAGGTCAAGGAACTTTCCATAATCATTATTGATAATGTTAACATTGTCTATCTGAAGTTGAATTTGGTTTCAGGATTTACTTCCGAACAAAAATAGTAGTCGGTCTTTTTTATGTTTAATGTGAGTTTGTTAGTTTACATCCATGAGTGGACTTTTTAAATCTGTTATTTTCATTATTATATAGTGCGTTTGGGTTGGGGTCTGAATAGATGAAGGTAGCATCGTCAGCACTTATGTTTACACTTATTGGAAGTATCTAAGTATCAACTAAAGTATCTTCACACTTGACTTAAACTTTAGTAGCTATTTTCTGGACCATTCCTCAAGTTTCGGAGGTCAACGAAGATGGAATTCACATGAAATGGATTATGTTACCATCACTAATAATGTTGTGTTTTTCTCTGTCTAGCTTCGGACATGGTCATGTTACAATTGTGTCTTAGAGAGTTGAGCGCAATTAAGGATGATAGAAATCACTTACAATTAATGCAGGATGGTAGAAAATTACTTACAATTAATGCATCAAGTTTGGAGACTTGAATTTAAATTGAAATTGAAATAAGTTTATTGAGGTAAAATACACACAAAGGGATGAGGTAGCTCAAGCTATTCTCACCCCGTCCAGTACATCGTGTTAATACATACATAGACACACACACTTGTACACATTTTAGTGTAACAAGCAAGGCAAATAGTTCTGTCTGATGGGTAGAGGCAACTGCACTTGCAGCTGCACCCGTGTGGCGGTGTAGGAAACCATCAATGTACATGATTTGAGAGAGAGAGAGAATGATCTGTGGACAGAGCATCAATATGGCGTAAGGTATTGGGCTTTGCCTCAAGATGAATCTGCTATCAGAATAATAACTAACTCTGCTTTCAGACAACACTCAGCTCCCTTGTTTAAATCCCTAAACTTGCTAAATATTAACTCCCTCCACACATTCTCTTGTGTCAACTACATTTACAAAACCCTGTTCTTAAATGCAAACCATGCTCTGAAACTCTCCCTGGACAGATGTAATAGGACCCATTATCACCACACCAGAAATAAATATCTCTTTGATATCCCAGGGTCAAACTTAATCTGTGTAAACACTCTATGCAAATTAAGGGACCTAGTCTATGGAACTCACTCCCTAGTGAATTGAAAAACTGTAAAACTTTTGCCTTATTTAAAAGCAAAACCAAAAAGTACCTAACTTCATCTTCTTAGTTTCCTACACTGAGCTTTAAATTTGCTCTGTACCTAGTGTTACCCAATCTCCTAATTTTTATGTAATATCAAACAACCTTATCATTGTGTTCATTGCTGTCTTCTTTATGTGCTAGCCATATGCTGTATTGTGACTACCAATTTTTGTCAACTACCATTCAAGCTGTCATTGCAATCAATCTTATATTGTTTCTGCTGTATTGTGCCTACCAATTTGTTGTCAACTACCATTTTAAGCTGTCATTGCAATCAATCTTAGCTACCTATGTGCTTTAATATACTGTACCTACAATTTTCTCTCTTCTTTTTCTTTTCATTCCATGTAATCTGTTTCATTTTTTTTGTCTATAAATTTTGCAAGTATTTACCTCCTTAAAATTTTCTTAGATTAAGGACCTGCCCGAAACGCTGCGCGTGCTAGTGGCTTTACAAGACTGTAATTACCATATTTGTATCCTCACATTCCTTATGTACATTCTTGTATATGCATAAATAAATAAATAAATAAATAAATGAAGCATAATAAAGAACCCGAATATCAGGAGAAAAAATTACATTAAAAACTGTCCACATGATACATATATATAATCACGTTTTAAACATTTCAATTGTATTATTTGCATATATATATAATTAGGAAGTAATGTTTATCTGGGTAAGTTCTCAGCTTTTATGAACTAATAGCTAGTGCGGCTTGTATACTGGGTACATCCGGTCTCTTACCCTCTGCGGCGGTAACTTTATGGTCAGGAAGCCACAAATATTTACAGTTCAAGTTCAAGTATGTTTATTGAGACAAGAAAGAAATACATCTCAAAGGGATGAGTAACTTAGGCTATTTCTACCCCCTCTACTTCAAGTCCCTCAAGGGGCACACAAATTCAGTAAGTACAAATAGACAATTAACATTACAAGAATCCCATTTATCATTGCAGGTTAATATAATAAGCACAGCATCTAATTGTTACACTCTTGGGGCAAAATTCTTGTAGCTCCTAAGTATACTGTCTATCATACCATTATCACACATCCAAACAATTTGATGTGGTACATTACTAATTTCCTTATTTCTATAGTTATCAATAAGTAGACACTCTAATACATAATGTTCTAAGGTGTGGGCGTGCGGCATACTACATAATTTACACTCCTTATCTTTTTCACTGACATCAACACCGTATTGCCAGATATATTTGTATCCTAATCTTAATCTCATGTAAATTGAATCCTTCCAAGTAGACTTTCCTTTACCATAGGTGAAGGACGAGTTTGTACTTATTACTGAATAATTCTTAAGTGTGTTATCCACTATTGCAATTCATTTTATCATTTCTTCATCCTCTTGGATCTTCTTGATTCTTGTTTTTATTTCCAAACCAGGAAAGGTTTGGAGTTCAAATGATTTGTTGTAGAGAAATGAAATGGCTGGAGCTAAAAATCTAGAGGTTTCTTTGAAAATTAGGGTTGGTATGTGAACATATGGTATCTGTGCATGGGGTTCATTCATCCACTGCAAATTACCTGATGCTCACCACCACCCAATAAAAATCTGCTATCAGAACAATAAAATTGTCTTCAAACAACACACAGCCTCTCTGTTTAAATCCCTGAACATGCTAAATATACACTCGCTCTACACATTCTTTTGTGCTATTTACATGTACAAAACCTTGCTCCTAAATGCTAATCCTGATCTGAAACTCTCAATTGATAGATAAATAAATAAATAAATAAATAAATGTTTATTTAGGTAAGGTACATACATACAAGAAATTTTTACAAAGTTTGGTGGACTTATAGATAGAGCTAGTACATACAATGCCTAAAGCCACTATTACGCAAAGCGTTTCGGGCATGAAAAACTTAAATGACTAAGGCTTAATACTAATTGAGCATAAATGTAGTAAGAGGAGCAAGTAAGTAAGTAAAATAGAGCAAGATGTAATAGAACCCACGAGCACCTCAACATAAATAAATATGTTTGATATAAATTGACAGTCATGCTAATATAATTGCCAGTAAGGTTTATGTAATTCACAATCATCTTAATATAATTGGCAGTGTTACGACCCTGGGTTCTTAGTGGAAACCAGAGGTCAAAATTGAGCTATTAAACTTAACTATAGTACAGTGAACGCAACCCTATGCGTCATTGTTGTATCTTCCCTGCCAGACGTAAGACTATTATTGTTTCTCAAAGAGCATTTAAAGACTGAGCTGGGGGTTGATTATTAAATAATAACATAGGCACCAACTTTGCTTACTAATACTTTCTAATCATTTGTAAAGTAACAATACGTTGCATAGGGGAAGATCTTTAATGTGCTTAGCTGCACGATCAATTAGGCTCCTTCCGGCACCACGACATGCGGGAGGCCTAGCTGGTCGCTAGGAGCGTTCTTCTCTGGCTGGCGTTCGTGGGACGAGACCTACTCTCCTCCCTTCTCCTCTTACTTATTTCCCTTACCTTAAGTTCCTGTACCATTAAGTTAAGTACTGTATGGTGTTTTAAGTGTGCCTACTCTGGTAGTAACGATTGGTGAGACCTGGGGGTAGTATTTGCCAGTGTTTTGGGTACCCTAAGTGTTGTGTTTTGTATTAGGGTACCACATGGTGTCTCTACCCTAAGCTGCATCCAGCTTCAGTGCTTATCCAGTAGTACTTTACCCTAGCTTGTTCTTAGTGTAAACCTTGTATCCTGCCTAAGTGGACCAAGGCTTTTAACGTAAGATAGTGTGGTAAAGTTATTATTATTATTGTTATTGGTGTGAGTGTATATGGGGGGTTGTTAAGGGGTTAATAAATAAGTACATGAATTACAGAGTATCCCTTCTTCCTGTGTGGGAGTGCATTGATCAACCCTTAGACTGACATATATGGTCTAGTAGCAAGTATTATACTGTGGATAGTTTATTTTGGGGGCCGGGCCTTTTAGCTCTCCCATATTTGATACTCTGTCTTCTAACTACCCTTACCCCTTAATAATACCAGTCCCCATAGAAGCACAACACATATTATTTATAACAAGTGGTTGGCCAGTCCGGGAGGAACATTATAAGTGTAAAAAATTAGATTCTTGAGTGCCAAAACTAAAATTTTTTGTTTCCGCAGAACGGTTGTGTGCTAGCCTAGGGTCCAGCTCATCTAGCAAAGGACATTCTTGCACTGACTGGACACCCAGCTGGATCCCTTCACGATTAAGGTTAGTGTGGCCTTGTGTTAGGGGCCGTGCAAATTTTTTTTTTTTTCCAATTTTTATTTTTTAATTTTTTCTTTGGCTGGGAGCTAAAATTATTAGTGATGTCATCTGAAATGCAGAGACTGGCAAGGGAGCCTTCAGTGGTAGAGATAAAGAAACTTACAAAGTCTAATTTAGTATTGTTAGGCAAGGAATTTGGCCTAGAATTAAATGACGCAGATAAAAAGTGGACTTTGGTGAATGAAATATTACAACATTGTATTGATGAAGAACTATTGGCAAGTGATACACCTTTATGCCAGCCTAGCCAAGCAGAAAGTGCAACTCAGGGATAGAGAATTAGCTCTAGAGTTAGCAAAAATAAAATTAGAGGAGCAAAGACTCAAAACCGAGGAGGCTAGAATTAGAGCGAATGCCACTGGACCTCCACCTGCCGGGGATTCAAACCCCAGGCATTATGAGAAAAAGCATAATTTGCCTGAATTTTCCGAGTCGACCCTGAAAGGTTTTTCAACCATTTTCAGAGATTGGCCATGTCCATGCCAAGTGGCCAAAGGAAGAGTGGGTGAAAATCCTACAGGGAAGACTTAGGGGTAAAGCACAAGATATTTTTATAAACATGCCTGACGACGAGTGTTTTGAATATGATAAAGTCAGGGAATGTATTTTGCGGGCATATGAAATTACTCCTGAAGCTCACCGCCAAGTTTATCGCAACCTTAGGCCTACTCACAACCAACCGCTCACTGAATTTGTTAATGATCAAATTAGATTGTTTGATAGATGGATTCGCTCGGCGAAAGCCGAAACATACGAGGCTCTCAGGAACTTAATTTTAATGGAGCATTTTATAGATATTATGCCAGAGAATGTTTCACATTACATTAGAGGAAGGGTAAGGTAAATTCTAAAATAGGGGATTTGGCCAAGTTGGCAGAAAACTACCAATTGGCGGGCAAAAGGCCCAATAAAAATAATTATACCCCACAGAGTAGCAAAACTTATACCCACAGCCAGTCCAGACCAGCTCATTCTAACCCTTTAACTAATGCACCTTCTGTTTCAGACATAACTAACCCTGTTAAAGTGTCTAGCCCCACGGCACCTAAGGGTGAACCGAAGGGTAATTCTGTTAGTAATGTCTCTTCTCCCCGACGTTTTTGTGGTCACTGTAATCGTCCAAACCACACTATTAGCCGTTGTTGGCAACTGTACCCGGAAAAAAGACCCAATGCTCTAGTTGTGACACAGGGCTTGAGGCCTTCGGAAGGGTTAGGGAGTAAGACCTCCAACCCACAGTGGTTGGACTTGCTTACCCCATTCTTATCGAAAGGGAGACTACTTTTGTCTGAGGGTTCTTCCTGGAAGGACGTGGTGATCTTCCGAGACACCGGTGCCATCCAGACTTTAATTTTAGAGAGTGCGTTGCAAGGTGCCAACACTCTCGACACTGGAGAGGTGGTACTGGTCGAGGGTGTCACTAGTGATACTCGAGCAGTACCCCTCCATAAGGTTACCCTGGAATCTGATTTCCACAAGGGTGTTTGTACAGTCGGAGTCACTTCATACCTACCTTTCCCTAATGTTGATGTAATAGTTGGTAATGATTTAGCAGGGGATAAGGTAGGGGACTCCAGACTGCCTATTATGTTGCCTACCCCTAAGGTTTGCCTGGATCCACCCGCCGCAGAGGATAATGTTGTGTACCCTGCGTGCGCGTGACCAGGTCTATGGGACTTAAATGTAAGGGCAGCCCTGTGCTTGCCAAGGTGGTAAATCCCGAGGACACAAGGAGCTTTCCGAGTGGTGAAAACCAAGTGGACCTCGCGGACACATTCATGGCCCGACTCGATGACGTGGCCGAGGACATTGTGGAGAGCCTGCCACCGCCATCTACCGAGAGTAGTGGGGAGGTGGAGGAGAACACTGTTGAGCCTCGGCCAATGCATCTGACCAAGGCCTAGATGCCTCCTTGAGTGAGTTACAGAAAGCTGACCCCACTCTTGCAGATTGTCATGAGACAGCTGTCTCTATGGAGGAAATTGTAGACGCAGCAACTGGGTACTACTACAATGATCGGATTTTGATGAGAAAATGGAGACCACAGAGTGCTCCCTTGTCAAATGAGTGGGAGGTAGTCCACCAGGTTATGTTGCCGACCTGCTATAGAGAAAGAGTTTTGGCAGCTGCTCATGATGATCCTATGGGGGGACATCAAGGTATAATATTACGTATCACAAAATTTTAAAGTATTTTTTCTGGCCCAAGCTGAAAAGCGATGTGGCAAAATTTTGTAATGCGTGTATTGTTTGTCAACTGGTTGGGAAACCAAACCAGACTCCACCTAAAGCTCCTCTAAGGCCTATTGTCGTGCCAGAGGAACCATTTTCTCATGTGGTAATGGACTGTGTTGGACCATTACCTAGAACTAAGTCTGGTAATATTTACCTAATCACGATGATGTGTATCACTACTCGTTACCCAGAGGCTTTTGCTGTAAGGAACATCCGAGCAAAAACTGTTGTTGCTCGTATGTTGCAATTTTTTTCCACTTTTGGACTGCCTCGGGTCGTGCAAACTGACAATGGTACTAATTTAAGTCTGATATTTTTGAGCAATTTTGTAAGGAACATGGAATAACTCATAAGGTTTCCAGCCCATACCATCCACAGAGTCAGGGGGTAATTGAACGTTTCCATCTAACTCTGAAGCAGATGTTGAAGACATCGTGCGAGAGTTCCCACACCTTCTGGGATGAGAATTTACCGTATGTTTTGTTTGCGGCTAGAGAGGGATTACAAAGTTCACTGGGTTGTTCTCCTTTTGAGTTAGTCTTTGGCCATAAAGTTCGTGGACCCTTGCAAATGTTACAGGAGAATCTGTTAGGGAACGTAACGTTAACCGAAGGTTCGGCTTTCTTTGCGCAACACCACCAGAGACTCAAGGACTGCAAGGCGGCTGCATTAAAGTATCTTGGCAAGGCCCAAGAAAAGATGAAAGAACGTAACGATGCTAAATCTAAGTTACGGGTATTTCAGCCTGGCGACCCTGTCCTGGTATTAAAGCCTCGACTAGGGAACACTATGTCCCACAAGTACGAAGGCCCCTACATTGTGACAGAAAAGACTGGGGACCTCACGTACAAAGTGAGGCACTCTGACAAACGTAACCAGGTAATGCTCGTACATGTAAATCGACTGAAGAAGTTCCAGGGCCCCAGGCCCATTGCACTAACCAATGTTTCCATTTCCAGTGAGAGAGGGGATGATTGTTCTGGGGACCCAACTAATCTCATTTTCAATAATTCTAGTTCTGTGAATGCTGTGGAGGGACTGTCCCATTTGCAGATGGCCCAACGTGAAGAGGTGCAGTCGTTGGTTGATGAATTCTCCAGTCTGTTCGGGGAGGTCCCGACCCAGACTGATGCCATTTGCCATGATGTCGAGTTGACGGACTACACTCCCATTCGCCTTCAACCCTATCGGATGAGTCCAGAAAAGAAGGCCATCGTACGGAAGGAGGTCGACTTCTTGCTCCAGCACGGCCTCATCCGGCCGAGCCAGGGCTCTTGGTGCTCGCCCTGCCTTTTGGTCCCCAAACCAGACGGCTCCTGGCGATTATGCACCGACTATCGGCAGCTCAACAAGGTGACCATTGTGGATGCCTATCCGCTGCCCCTCCTCGAGGACTGCATCGACGAGTTGGGAAATGCCAAGTACGTCTCGAAATTCGACCTCTCGAGGGGGTATTATCAAATCCCACTCACTGAACGTGCTAAACAACTAACTGCGTTCGTGACACCCGAGGGTGTTTTTGAGTATCAAGTGTTACCGTTCGGCTTGCGTAATGCCCCTGCCACGTTCCAGAGACTCATGAACTCTCTGCTCGCTAAGGTGCCAAATTGTCGGGCGTATTTAGATGATATCGTGCTCTTTGACAGTAATTGGGCTGACCACATAGCTAGGTTACGCCAGTTGTTTGCAATCTTGAAAAGGGCAAATCTTACCTTAAATGCTAAAAAGTGTCATTTTGGCCAAGGCACAGTGACGTACCTCGGTTATGAAGTGGGCCAAGGAAAAGTGTTACCTCGGCAAGATAAAATCAGTGCCATTCTGGAGTATCCAGTACTAAAGTCTAAAAAGGACGTTCAAAGATTTATCGGTATGTGTGCGTACTATCGACGTTTTTGTCAGAACTTTTCCAGTGTTGCCACTCCTCTCACAGACTTGTTGCGGAAAGCCGTTAAATTTAAGTGGTCATCAGACTGTGCAGAGGCATTTAAAAATTTGAAATTGATCTTAGCTTCCGCCCCAGTGCTTGCTAGTCCAAGGTTCGACCGACCGTTTAAAATTCATGTTGACGCGTCTGACTCGGGTGCTGGTGCAGTGTTGTTGCAAACTGGGGATGATCAGGTGGAACACCCAGTATATTATTACTCTGTGAAATTCGACAAGGCGCAACGCAATTATTCAGTGGTAGAAAAAGAGGCGTTGGCGCTAGTGTTAACATGTAAAAAGTTCGAAGTTTACCTCACAGGTAATATAGTGGAAGTGTACACGGACCATAACCCACTAGTCTTCCTGACTCAGATGAAGGGTAAGAATAAACGCATCCTCAGGTGGGCGTTGTACCTACAGGACTTCAATCTTTCCATTACCCACCTACCGGGCACTCAACGTGATGCCGACGCTCTGTCCAGGTTGCCGAATAACATTCATCTGGCCACAGAAGCCATTTACCAACTGTCATGCTTAGTTATTTTTTTTTGGTTCTCCTGTGACATTAAATATTCCGTGTCCAATTTATTTACTTCCCTGTTTTTTTTTTTTTTGTGTATGTTTTTTTTTTCTTTCAGAGAACTCCTTTGTATTTTTCTTGCAGAGAAATTGTTTTTGATTGATTTTTTTTTTGTCATATGTTTTTTCTTTTATTCTCTGTATACTCTTACAAAAAAAATATGACTACTATTCTAGTAGTCACATTTTTTTTTTTGAAGGGGGGAGGAGTGTTACGACCCTGGGTTCTCCAGTGGAAACCAGAGGTCAAAATTGAGCTATTAAACTTTAGTAGTAGTGAGCAACAGCGTCAATTGTTGTATCTTCCCTGCCAGACGTAAGACTATTATTGTTTCTCAAAGAGCATTTAAAGACTGAGCTGGGGGTTGATTATTAAATAATAACATAGGCACCAACTTTGCTTACTAATACTTTCTAATCATTTGTAAAGTAACAATACGTTGCATAGGGGAAGATCTTTAATGTGCTTAGCTGCACGATCAATTAGGCTCCTTCCGGCACCACGACATGCGGGAGGCCTAGCTGGTCGCTAGGAGCGTCTTCTCTGGCTGGCGTTCGTGGGACGAGACCTACTCTGTGGCTGCACCCCTACTCTCCTCCCTTCTCCTCTTACTTATTTCCCTTACCTTAAGTTCCTGTACCATTAAGTTAAGTACTGTATGTTTTAAGTGTGCCTACTCTGGTAGTAACGATTGGTGAGACCTGGGGGTAGTATTTGCCAGTGTTTTGGGTACCCCTAAGTGTTGTGTTTTGTATTAGGGTACCACGTGGTGTCTCTACCCTAAGCTGCATCCAGCTTCAGTGCTTATCCAGTAGTACTTTACCCTAGCTTGTTCTTAGTGTAAACCTTGTATCCTGCCTAAGTGGACCAAGGCTTTTTAACGTAAGGTAGTGTGGTAAAGTTATTATTATTATTGTTATTGGTGTGAGTGTATATGGGGGTTGTTAAGGGGTAATAAATAAGTACATGATTATAGGTATCCCTTCTTCCTGTGTGGGAGTGCATTGATCAACCCTTAGACTGACATATATGGTCTAGTAGCAAGGTATTATTACTGTGGATAGTTTATTTTGGGGGCCGGGCCTTTTAGCTCTCCCATATTTATCCAGATTCCAGATTCTGAATTCAATAATACCCATGATATAAATTCATTAGCTAACCTCTTCCTCTCCAAAACTCTAAGCCTCTACAACCTTCATTGTCCCCTTCTTACAAAGCAAGTAACTGACAAAAGATTAAACAATCCATGGCTCACAAGTGGCATTCTCAACTCAATCAACAAGAAACATGAATATGAAAAGAAAGTTAGGATTGGCCTAGTTTCAAAGGAAGTAGCTAAAAGGTACTCATCAATGCTTACCAGTATCATAAGAAAGGCAAAACTTGCATATTATGTGAATAGATTCAATGAAGCAAAAGGCAACATGAAAAACACTTGGAAAACTATCTCTAGTATCCTAGGAACTAAACAACACTCACATAACCAAATAAAACTCTACAAGGATGGGGATATACCGTCAACTGATTTAGAAATGGCAAATGAATTTAATAGTTTCTTTTCATCGGTTGGTGCTAATCTTGCCAGTAAAATCCCACAGACTCAGACACATATTAACACATATCTCTCAGGCAGCTATCCAAACTCTCTTCTCCTTTCACCAATCAGCCCGGCAGATGTTGTGTCCATCATACACTCTCTAAAAACCAAGGCAGGGAACACCAGTGAAATTCCGTCCATTGTGTACAAGAGAGCCTCCCATGCCCTTGCCCCACCCATAGCACTACTGTTCAACAAATCTATAGAGTGTCACACCTTCCCTGATATCCTCAAAAAAGCAAGAGTAACGCCAGTCCATAAAGGAGGCAATCCGGCGGACATAAACAATTATAGACCAATATCAAATCTACCCATTCTATCAAAAATATTTGAAAAAATTATTTACAAACAGCTCTATTCCTACCTCGTAAAATTCGACATACTCAGCCCCTGCCAGTTTGGCTTCCGGTCCCAAAAGAGTACCAATGATGCAATCATTAGTCTCCTTGACATTATCTACTCAGCCCTTGACAAAAATGAGTTTCCGATTGGACTCTTCATTGACCTAAGAAAAGCCTTTGATACTGTTAATCACAACTACCTCTTACTTAAACTCCAGCATTATGGAATCCGAGGCCTTGCCCTTGACTACATCCGATCCTATCTTAGTGACAGACACCAATATGTAACCATCAATGATACAACTTCTTCCACTCTACCAATTACCGTTGGAGTGCCACAGGGCAGCATCTTAGGACCTCTTCTATTTCTTATATATATAAACGATCTGCCTAATGTCTCTAATATTCTCAAACCTATATTGTTTGCTGACGATACTACCCTTATCTACTCAAACCTCAACCCACATACACTAAATAATGTTGTGAATAATGAATTAAAAAAGTCCACTTATGGATGTCAACGAACAAACTAACATTAAACATCGAAAAGACTTACTACATCTTATTTGGAAGCAAATCATCAAATGCAATTCAGCTACAGATAGACAACATTAACATCAGTAATAAAAATGATGGCAAGTTTCTTGGCCTATTCCTAGACAAGAGACTCAACTTCAGCACCCACATTCAACACATAACTAAGAAAGTCTCTAAGACAGTTGGTATACTCTCCAAAATCAGATATTATGTTCCTAACTCTGCTCTCCTCTCACTATATTATGCACTAATCTACCCCTATCTTAATTATGGTATCTGTGCATGGGGGTCTACCACTGCAAACCACCTTAAGCCCATCATCACACAGCAAAAATCAGCTATCAGAATAATAACTAACTCTGCTTTCAGACAACACTCAGCTCCCTTGTTTAAATCTCTAAACTTGCTAAATATTAACTCCCTCCACACATTCTCTTGTGTCAACTACATTTACAAAACCCTGTTCTTAAATGCAAACCATGCTCTGAAACTCTCCCTGGACAGATGTAATAGGACCCATTATCACCACACCAGAAATAAATATCTCTTTGATATCCCCAGGGTCAAACTTAATCTGTGTAAACACTCTATGCAAATTAAGGGACCTAGTCTATGGAACTCACTCCCTAGTGAATTGAAAAACTGTAAAACTTTTGCCTTATTTAAAAGCAAAACCAAAAAGTACCTAACTTCATCTATTTAGTTTCCTACACTGAGCTTTAAATTTGCTCTGTACCTAGTGGTACCCAATCTCCTAATTTTTATGTAATATCAAACAACCTTATCATTGTGTTCATTGCTGTCTTCTTTTATGTGCTAGCCATATGCTGTATTGTGACTACCAATTTTTGTCAACTACCATTCAAGCTGTCATTGCAATCAATCTTATATTGTTTCTGCTGTATTGTGCCTACCAATTTGTTGTCAACTTCCATTTTAAGCTGTCATTGCAATCAATCATAGCTACCTATGTGCTTTAATATACTGTACCTATAATTTTCTCTCATCTTTTTTTTTTTTTTTTTCATTCCATGTAATCTGTTATCATTTTTTTGTCTATAAATTTTGCAAGTATTTACCTCCTTAAAATTTTCTTAGATTAAGGACCTGCCCGAAACGCTGCGCGTGCTAGTGGCTTTACAAGACTGTAATTACCATAATTGTATCCTCACATTCCTTATGTACATTCTTGTATATGCATAAATAAATAAATAAATAAATAAATAAATTTGATACTCTGTCTTCTAACTACCTTTACCCCTTAATAATACCAAGTCCCCCATAGAAGCACAACACAATATTATTTATAACAGGCAGTTTGGATAATATAATTGACAGAGGATTATACGAATCAGGATAATATTATTGCTAATCAAGCTAATATAACTTTGAATCAGGCTTTTTCACCCACAAGGTTATTGATCGATGGAACTGACTACCCGCCAATGCCATAACTGCCAAAATGTGCTGAATTTCAAAATATACCTGGAAAAAAATCAAGGAAAATTGGGGGGGGGAGGGAAGGGAACCTTCAACAAGCTGCCAGCTTCCCGTTTTTATCGAGGCCCTCAGGTAAATCGGGTAAAATATTATTCCAAGACAATTACTGCATAAATGATAAAGTTAGGCTAGAGTAATATAAATTTCTGGTAAATTTAGAGTGATGTAAATTTCTAGAGTAATATAAATTTAAATTTCATATTAACTTGACTGACAGTTATAAATGCCAATCTGCCTTCAATAAACTCTTCGGTGAAATATTTATAATCAAGAGTATTATTCATAAATATGCCTAAACAAAAAATATAAAATAGACATCAGTTTGCATATGAATCTGATGAGAAAATTTCTTGATTACCCTACATTTCCCTATCAATCAAATGGTCTCATCCTAAGTACGTCTCAGACTGTCTTCTTCACCAGCACCAATGCTAAATAATATTACAACAATAATGTCCATAACTTAGTTACAGAGTATATTACATTTTAAATAAATTTTCACAGAGAACAAAAACAGAAAGCACATTATTATTTACATAAATAAGAAGAAAAACATTTAAAGCTTTGATTTATCTTTGCTAAACTAAAGAGATATTTCTATACTTATAAGAAATTTTGAATTTTCCTATAGTGACAGCTTCTCTAGTTCTTGCTTGGTCATCTAACTTTCATAAAAGAACAATATAATAAAATATCTTGATCTTTACCTTTCATGGTGAAGTGTATTTCTCAAACAAAATAGAATTACCTTTGAAGAACATCCAACTGACATTGTGATAGCACACTGTTAGATTAAAGGTAATATACCTGTATGTGCCTCGTTATCCTTCAACATTCTCTTAATTACCTTCCACACTCTAAGTGTTTACCCTATTATCTGCATGTTTCATTTTGTGCCTCTTCATATTACCAAGACGACTGAATATCTTCCCACACTCTGGACACAAGTGAGGTTTGTCACCTGAATGCACTAACATGTGCTGTATTATAGTTCCACGTTCTCTAAATTTTTTGCCACACTCGGCACATTGAAAAGGTCTCTCATCCGCATGCACCCTCATGTGATTCTTCATATGTCCATGCTGACTGAATCTCTTCCCACACTCTGGACACTCATGTGGTTTGTCACCTGAATGCACTAACATGTGAGTCGTCATATTTCCACGTTGACTGAATCTCTTCCCACACTTTGGACATTCATATGGTTTGTCACCTTGAATGTATTAATATGTGACGCTTCATACTTCCACGCTCACTGAATCTCTTCCCACACTCTGGACATTCATGAGGTTTGTCACCTGAATGCACTAACATGTGCTGTATTATAGTTCCACGTTCCCTAAATTTTTTGCCACACTCGGCACATTGAAAAGGTCTCTCATCCGCATGCACCGTCATGTGATTCTTCATATGTCCACGCCGACTGAATCTCTTCCCACACTCTGGACACTCATGAGGTTTGTCACCTGAATGCACTAACATGTGAGTCTTCACATGTGAAGGACTGGTGAATACCTTCGGACACTGTGGACACTGGTGAATCTTCATCTTCTTTATGACAGTTGCAGTTTGTGTGAAGGTTTTCTCCCCCGGATGTTGGGAGAAGCGTCAAGGCTTGAGTGTTGTTTCTTAGAGTTAGACTTGATGTGAGCACTTGGCGGTAAATGGTGGTGTTTTTCTTTATGATAAGTGCAGTTTGTGTCAAGGTTTACCCTTAATGCTCGTGCTGAACATCACCGGCTGTGGCGCTGCTAAACTGGCGGCGGTTGTTTACCCTCTCATCACTTGAGCGTTCCAATGTTTTTGTCTAGTTCCACATATCATTTTTCCTACTTCTTATTTTTGTTTATAACTGATCATTTACAATTAACACTTGTATTTATATTCAAGTTTTTCAATCAAAGAATGTACTTGAAATTGTTTTTTTAAACATAAAGCCACACGATTGTACTTTTTGAAGGAAATAGCTCTCCCATAGTGGATGCACTACATGTGCAGAGTTGACCAACAGGAGTTTCATATTTACTTTATATATATATATATATATATATATATATATATATATATATATATATATATATATATATATATATTATATATATATTATATATATATATATATATATATATATATATATATATATATATATATATATATATATATATGTCGTACCTAGTAGCCAGAACTCACTTTTTGGCCTACTATGCAAGGCCCGATTTGCCTAATAAGCCAAGTTTTCATGAATTAATTGTTTTTCAACTACCTAACCTACCTAACCTAACCTAACCTAACTTTTTCGGCTACCTAACCAAACCTAACCTATAAAGATAGGTTAGGTTAGGTTAGGTAGGGTTGGTTAGGTTCGGTCATATATCTACGTTAATTTTAACTCCAATAAAAAAATTGACCTCATACATAATGAAATGGGTAGCTTTATCATTTCATAAGAAAAAAATTTGAAAAAATATATTAATTCAGAAAAACTTGGCTTATTAGGCAAATCGGGCCTTGCATAGTAGGCCAAAAAGTGAGTTCTGGCTACTAGGTACGACATATATATATATATATATTGTTGGGGGTTTCACCTCTCTATTATTCTCTACCCTTACTCTGGGGTGAGCAATAGTTATGCTCAAGGTAACTCACCGTAGCCCTGCGGGTCTTCCCTCGATCCTCACGGCGCCACTGCACGCCAGGAGAGTCTCCCAGTCAATCTTAACGGCCTCTTATTAAGAAAGAGTGAGAACACGACTCGATCACATCGACCGTCGTGTGCCCTCCCCAACAATAGGGCTCTACGGTTATTCACAAGATCGCCAACTGGTGTTTTTTTTTAGGTGGCCAGTAACACCTTCAGTGGACTGGTGTATTCAGTGGTAGCCTTGGCAAGGTCACACTCAAAGATCAGGAATCAGGCAGGTACTTGTTGTTATCACTCTATGTTTACCAGTATAATATAGCCACAAGATCAATGGAGGGAATGATAAAAACACTAAGATAGTTTTGTATTTTACTTAAAATGTATGAAAGATGTCACAACAACAAATAAATCAGCAAATCCTGACGCGGCCGGAAGTTCCCACGAATATTATGCGACCGCTAGAGGGCAACACTCTCCCCTCCTCATCAAGTGTCAAGAACAGCTGATCGCAATGGTCACTCCACGCGAAATTTGCTTGTTTGCTAGATTCACGCGCGCGGTTTTCTTTAAATTCTCCAATATTACTAGAAACTCGCACACTCTATATTGGCACAAATAAACCGAATTACTTAGTTACACTGTACTCAGGCTCAAACAGTCTTTCTACAATCAATTCTACAATGATTCACTGTAATGGTCTTACACTGTTATTTATCCAACAATATATAATGAAATATTAACACGGGAGTTTTCAGTACTTTCTCTCGTCGGCGATAACGCAATAATTCACTGTACTCAAATGATTATTCACTGAATGGACATAGACATATATATGGTATATAAATCAATCATCAATACATGGAAAATAAATAGTTTCTGGGCACATAGCCTAACCTCCAAATACTGGCATAATCTTATATATAATTTACCACTATATGTTCATATCAAAATCTATAGAAAGATATACACAACACAGTAAATTTATCACTGGTTCCTGGTGCCTGTACACACCAATAATCACATGAATATTACAAGTACTCTTGATAGTACTGTCTAGCACACTGGTGCTTTACCATGACATAGGTGAGACTTGCTCACGACATATAAAATCTTCAGGCTAGATAATATAGCCAAATAATATAGCTAACTAAAGGGGAATGGGAGGGAACTAGAACCACCTACTTCACCCTATCCTCCGATGAAAGTCGAGATGTAGCTCCTGGTCCTCGTGTCGGGAACGCCCCCACACTACACGTCGTCGTGTCCTACCAGAGCCTCTCGTCGTCCCACCGTTTAGCGCGTCGTCTCCGTGCCTCCTCACTGCAGGTCCGTCCTCCTTCTTCACTTCTTGAAGGTTGGAGTCGGTCTCCTGGCCGTCGTCTTCTCCCAGCAACGGCTGTCGCCTACGTCTCAGCTACAGTCGTTCGGTTTCCCCAAATAGTCCTCTCTTCCTCAGCTACCCAGTGGCTCTGTCAGCCACTACGCTGTCACGAACTGGTGAATTGCCACAGACGTCAACATACGTCACTGCACGGCTTCACTGCTACTGGCACAGTACCTGACTGGAGCACTTGTTGCTCAAATAACCGTCAATTCCCTCTTCTGGTTCAACACATGAACTAGGGAAGACTTCTCAGAGTACTGGCGGACTTCAGGTGACGCGTAAATCCACGGTAGTGGGAAACAGCTGTCCGACAGACAGGACCACTCGTCGCACGTCCGACCTCTATGACGTGTCGTGTCTCACTGCTGGCGCCAGCTCGGCGCGCTGGCCGGACCCCCTTCCTTCGTGACGTCACTTTTACTATGGGAGGTTTTCATTGGCTCCCGGTGCCACACTACTGTCGGTGACCAATCCGGTGCCACTGACGTCACACGGTTTTGGCGGGAGATCAGAGAAGTAAGCGCCATCTTGGCTCCCTAAAGGGCCTATATACCACAGGCCAAAATATTACTATTTCACTAATTTCTCGGCTCTCCGAGAACACTTCACTCTCTCCCATATATCAAATTGTAGCCTGCAACGTAGAGACGCTTGGGAAAAGTAGACATGACTCTTACTGCAGGCGTGGGAGAATTATAAGGGGGGGAACTCCGTCACATACCCCTCCCCTTAAAATAAGAGTCATGTCTGGTTAGTGGATGCGGGATAGGGCATCCGCTACTACGTCGTCCTTCCCCTTTATGTGCTTGACCTTGATCCTTGTCAGACTCTCAGTGCGGGTGAGACTGGTGCCGTCCGCCCTGGACCACTTACTTTTCTCCTCCGGGAGTTCTCGGTCCGTCGGTACACTCGGACCCGTCTTCCGCTGGGTTTCTCGGGTATTCGTTCCGTCCTGCTTGGCGACTCTTCCTTCCACAGTGAAGAAAGGTCTCAGGCGGTCCATGCGACACACCTGTTTCTTCCGGGGTCCATCCGGCTTCCCAATCTCGTACGACACTGGACCCAACCGTCGCAGCACTCGGTATGGTCTCTTGAACCGCGACCTGGTCACTCTACCTTTACCTGGCAGCACAACCATTACTTTGGATCCGGCTGAAAATTCCTCTGCGCAGCTCTCCTGTCGTACCACTCCGACATCTTACGTTGCGCCTTCTTCAGGAGTTTCCTAGCCAGTCCCTTCGCTCGAGTGAGACGTTCTTTGAACTTCTGGACATATTTAATCACCGTTCCCACGGTCGCTCCTGGTGTCCATCGCTCCTGGTGTCCATCGCTCCTGGTGTCCATCGAAGGCAGCACCAGCAGGTGTGGTGCTGCCTTCAGGTGTGGTGCTGCCTTCAGGTGTGGATCTGCCTTCAGGTGTGGTGCTGCCTTCAGGTGTGGTGCTGCCTTCAGATGTGGATCTGCCTTTAGGTGTGGTGCTGCCTTCAGGTGTGGGGCTGCCTTCAGGTGTGGATCTGCCTTCAGGTGTGGTGCTGTCTTTAGGTGTGGTGTTGCCTTCAGGTGTGGTGCTGCCTTCAGGTGTAGTGCTGCCTTCAGGTGTGGTGCTGCCTTCAGGTGTGGTGCTGCCTTCAGGTGTGGTGCTACCTTCAGGTGTGGTGCTGCCTTTAGGTGTGGTGCTGCCTTCATGTGTGGTGCTGCCTTCAGGTGTGGTGCTGCCTTCAGGTGTGGTGCTACCTTCAGGTGTGGTGCTGCCTTTAGGTGTGGTGCTACCTTCAGGTGTGGTGCTGCCTTCAGGTGTGGTGCTGCCTTCAGGTGTGGTGCTGCCTTCAGGTGTGGTGCTACCTTCAGGTGTGGTGCTGCCTTTAGGTGTGGTGCTACCTTCAGGTGTGGTGCTGCCTTCAGGTGTGGTGCTGCCTTCAGGTGTGGATCAGCCTTCAGGTGTGTGCTGCCTCAGGTGTGGTGCTGCCTTCAGGTGTGGTGCTGCCTTCAGGTGTGGATCAGCCTTCAGGTGTTGTTCCTCTTGGATGATCTTGTCCCTCTCTGTCTCACACCTGTAAGAATGAGTGATATGATTGATGGGAAACAAAGTGCAGGCAAGACAATGGAGGCCAGTAGTAATCAGCTTGTCAGTACACAACTTTTGCCTTTGCTTCAAAAGAGCCAGGATTCCACTATTATTTTTGGGTGATAAGTGCTTCTCTTCAATAGTGTACTTGTTAGGATCCTGTAATATATAAAATATTTAATGGGATTTAAGACATTTACAAATTTGTCTGAAAATATTAAAGAAATTAGAATATATAAACAATTAAATTTTTTTATAAAAGTTCACATGTAAAAGACACCAGTATATTAAAACCATGGAATTGTCTACCTGTCAAAGCCATAAATAGCAAGACATAAAGTATAAAATTAGTATATATAAGTCTAAAGTTCTGCTGGATAAATGTTTATGAAGAACTGAATTGTAACACACATTTAATTTAAGCTGTTAGCTTACCTTGCTTAGATCTGAAGGGAAAATTCCACATAAACTCTTTAGTATGTTCGGTTAAAATCTCTCTCTTCTTCTTGTAATATGTGAGATAATGCAGCATTTCTTGAATGGTATGTTGTTGCTCCTCTCTGGATCTCTTCTGAAGCTCCACATCTTCTACTGCCTTCTTTTTTTGAGCCAGGGACACTAATAAAAGAAGAAAATTTATTACTGTAAGTAAACTAAAACTCAATTTAATGTAATTACAGTTTAGGTTCTTGCATAATACATTTATTTATTTATTTATATATATACAGAAGGTACATTGGGATTGTGAGGATACATAGCATAGTAATTACAATCTTGTAAAGCCACTAGTACGCGGAGCGTTTCGGGCAGGTCCTTAATCTAAGAAAATTTTAAGTAGGTAAATACTTGCAATATTTATAAAAAATGATAACAGTTACAAAGCAAGAAAAAAATAAAAGATGAGAGAAAATTGTAGGTATATTAAAGCACATAGGTAGCTCAGATTGATTGCAATGACAGCTTGAATGGTAGTTTAAACAAAATTAGTAGGCACAATACAGCATATGGCTAGCACATAAAAGAAGACAGCAATGAACACAATGATAAAGTTGTTTGGGTTAAGTACATAAAGATTGGGTAATTGGGTACATTCCATACATAGTTTATTTTGCAGTATCAACCTGATAAAACCTACAGATTATGACACTGCGCTTATTTTTACAAATAGTAGTGATGATATTTGTCTTTAAAAATAACAAAGCTTATCCATTATGCATGCTAAATGTTACTTGTCTTGATAATGCCAAATTGTAACCCCTGATAAAATAAGATGTATTTACATACCATTTTTGCTATGATGAGGCAGTAAATTGTGCCATGGCAGGATACCTTCTATTGCATCCTTTTCACTGAGAGTTTCAGAGTTTTCACTATTGTAGGTTTTTATGAAGCCTTGAAGCTTTTTCCTGTCACACTCATTTTTGTGCTGGAGTGAACATCGCATTTTACTGAATGCTGCAAATAAAGTCTTTTTGGCTGAAAGTTTTAAAGTTGTTACGAAATTTTCCTTATCCTTTACCTACATATAAATTATAGACAAGAGGTAAACAGAAAATGCTTCAGAGTTAACAAAGACAAATAGTAGGCCTACCTACATGAGTGGCAATCAGATTTTTGCGATGCCTAATAGAGTCTGCAACTGCCTCGATAGAATATTTGATGTTCTTCGAGGTTGTTCCAGTGTTGAACTCCAACTCCTTACAAATCATTTGTAGGTCAGATCGCCATTCTTGAATCAATGACTTTTGAACATCAAGTTTGTCGATCTCATTGAAAACTGTTATTTCCGTCTCTCTGGCCTATTTGAAAATATAATAAATTTAATGAACAAATCACATTAACCGTGATGAGTGGTTCGAACCTCTGGGCTTGGCATTCCCAGATGCTTGCTCTAGTCGAATGTGCCACAACATGGTCAAAAGAATTGCAACCTAGGCTACTACTGCACCCACAATTCATTTTTCTTTATTATGCAGCCCCTTACCCATTCCATGGACGGTTGTGCATGCAGTTCCCCATGCACCTGGTCTATGTCCTCCAGTAGTTCTACATCTGATGGACCTTTCAATACACATAGAATTCATATTATTTTGATATATCAATACATGGAGAAAGACACTGAAATGGGGGCATGAAAGGCAGAACTACTGAATGACAGAGACCGAGTTCAATGGAGGGAATTGCGTGAAACCTGTTTGGCTTCAGTGGAAGCCTTGGGATTCTTGTGGGTGCAGTAGTATTCCAAGTTGCAATTCATTTGACCATGTCGTAGCGTAGTGGACCAGAGCATGCATCTGAGAACACTCAGTGCATGGGGTTCGAACCCTCATCACAGTTCCTGTGATATATCACGATACTGTGATTTCTCTGTGTACACATTTGATATTACTTTGAATCATGCATTTACGTTAATAAAATTAAATGCTATATACTTTACACAAATTAACCTTATTGTTATATTGCAAAAGTTCAAGCAGTTAATTCAAGGAAATGGTAGCTAATTTATAATGGAAAATATATGTAGTACATGATCTGAACCGATAACTAACCTATAAATGCATTATAATACCTTTCACATATAAATACATTGATGGATGGAAAATGACAATGTCCAATCGAACAGCATTGCTCTGCTTTCTCCTTAATTAATCTCTGCATTTTTTGAATGTGAAACCGTAAAGGACTTTAGACCTCCTGGCCTCTTGTACCACCAAGTGTGTAACTATTTTATTGACTCAGGTGTTCTGGACGACATCCTAACAATTTATCCAATATTTGCTTGTCCATTTTAAAGAATGAAGAACAATTTTATTTATATTACTTCTAAGCTGCATCACTTATGAACCCATCCCTGCCCTTGTGTGGCAGTGCACAGTAGAAAGTTGTTTTCACATATCCATACATTAAAACATTGATTGTAACCATGATATATATGTGCTTCCGCCTACAGTTTAGACCTATTGTCTTATGTATGACCCTCTGTCCTGCGTGACAGTGAATACCAGCATTATCCTCACCTTAAGAGGACTTAATTGAAATCCTCAGATTAGGCAAAATTGTAATTAATTTTGTTAATTATATTTCGACCACCTACCGACCCTGTGGGCGGCAGTGGACCCCCTACCGACCCTGTGGGCGGTAGTGGACCCCCTACCGATCCTGTGGGCGGTAGTGGACCTCCTACCGACCCTGTTGGCGGTAGTGGACCCCCTACCGACCCTGTGGGCGGCAGTGGACCCCCTACCGACCCTCTGGGCGGTAGTGGACCCCTACCGACCCTGTGGGTGGTAGTGGACCCCCTACTGAACTTGTGGGCGGTAGTGAACCCCATACCGACCTTGTGGGCGGTAGTGGACCCCCTACCGACCCTGTGGGCGGTAGTGGACTCCCTACCGACCCTGTGGGTGGTAGTGGATCCCCTACCGACCTTGTGGGCGGCAGTGGACCCCCTACCGACCGTGTGGGCGGCAGTGGACCCTATATACTAATCTTGTGGGCGATACAGGGCCATATACTCATCCTATGGGCGGCAATGGAAGCCATACACATCCAGTAGGCCTTATTGGACCCCATACCCATCCTATGGGTGGTATTGGACCCCATACCCATCCTGTGGGTGGTAGTGGACCCCATAACCATCCTGTGGGTGGTATTGGACCCCATACCCATCCTGTGGGTGGTAGTGAACCCCATACCCATCCTGTGGGTGGTATTGGACCCTATACCCATCCTGTGGGTGGTATTGGACCCCATACCCATCCTGTGGGTGGTATTGGACCCCATACCCATCCAGTGGTTGGTATTGGACCCCATACACATCCTGTGGGTGGTATTGTACACCATACCCATCCTGTGAGTGCTATTGGACCCCATACCCATCCTTTGGGTGGTATTGGACCCCATACCCATCCTGTGGGTGGTGGTGGACCCCATACCCATCCTGTGAGTGGTGGTGGACCCAATACCCATCCTGTGGGTGGTGGTGGACCCAATACCCATCCTGTGGGGTGGGTTTCGGCACCATACCCATCCTGTGGGTGGTGATGCACCCCATACCCATCCTGTGGATGATAGTGGTCACCATACCATCCTTTGGGTAGTTGTGGGCCAAAACCCATCCTGCAAGTGGTATAAACCCCTTTCCCACCTAATAAGTGGTAGAGGACCCTATACCTATCCTACAGTGATAGTAGACACCATTCTATCCTGTTTGCAGTAGTTTACCCCATACACATGCCACTGTAACATAGTTTTCTGTGGACGTTCCGACATACGTTCTTTATACATTTTTAAAGCAGAAACTAGTGTACTCATCTAATTGTGCTTGCAGGGGGTTGAGCTGTGGCTCCTTGGTCCCGCCTCTCAACTATCAATCAACTGGTGTACAGGTTCCTGAGCCCATTGGGCTCTATCATATCTACATTATAAACTGTGTATGGAGTCAGCCTCCACCACATCACTGCCTAATGCATTCCACAGTGTTTACAAGACGGTCGACGGGTGAGGACGTCGTTTCCGTTGCTCTCGTCTCGCCTGCACCCTTTGTCAGGGTAACACCTCTGCAACATATCGCATCCTACACATCTCCTCCCATGCTGGGTACTGAGATGGAGAATCGGTCAACAGGAGAACTGGCTACTCCCCACGGCAATATTTACACGGACACAAACTCAGAAGCAGGCAGCCAGTTGAGTAATTTTCAAGAAGTTCTAACCAGGGGACAGAAGAAACGGAGAAGACAGGATGTAAGCGTAGTGTTAACAGTGTACCTAACGGAAACGACAAGAGAATGAGGAACGACGCTGAGACTGATCAAACCAGAGTCGAGGAACGGACAGAACGATGTGAGGAAGGTGAGGGTCAGCGGAGGTGGAGGCTTCTCTTCCCTGCCTCATGCACACTGGCCTACCACCACAAGCTGCTGTGGACAGTCAAACTTGGAAGAGAACACCGCAAGTTCGAGCCCCTGCTGAAGGAAGGTGTGAACAGACCTTACTTAACGGTAGGTTCTTTGGAGGCAGTTGTATATCTTACCCAGCAATTAGGATATGAAGGAATTGTTATGGAAATACCGGAGGAGAACGAGAAGCTGACGAAGGTAATTATCTACAAATTCCCCCAGATTCTGGACCCCGAATTCATCCTCGACGACCAACGATTTGTGTGGGCCAAGCGTCACCTTATCAAAGGTGAAGCTAGGAATCTGGTGGTGGCTCTAGTGAGAGGTGAAGTTCCCGAGAAAGTGTTCATCACCGGGGCTGGCTACAGGCATGTAGCAAAGTATGTGGAAGAGCCCATAATATGCCTGAAATGCTGCAGATGAGGGCATAAATCCTGGAGCTGTCAACATGATCCACGATGTCGTTTCTACGGAAAGTCTCACCTCTCTAATGTGTGTAGAAACAGACTTAATCTGGGTGAGAAAATAGTTCCCAGATGCTGCAATTGTGAAGGTGTTCACAATGCCAGCTCGGCTGTGTGTAGCAAGAGGCCGAGTATGGATGTTCCCCGGCCGGTGAATGTTATAGAGCAAGCAAGAGCTCTTACCCAGACACCGGGAGCACAGCAGAGCAGTCTGCCCCAAACAGCGCCAATGAACCGGAAGAATGCGTGGATAGAGTCAATTTTACTTCGTCAGGCTCAAGCAACAAGCAGCCACGCCACCACTCAGGACTCCGGCAGTGACACTGTAACGGTGAGTGAAGTGGTTACTGGGACTCAGAGAGAGTGCCATAATGGTATTACACAGTATTACACAGAAGAGTTAGGGGAGACATGATCACCACATTCAAGATTCTCAAGGGAATCGACAGGGTTGATGAAGACAGGCTATTTAACACAAGGGGCACACCCACTAGGGGACACAGGTGGAAACTGAGTGCCCAAATAAGCCACAAAGATATTAGAAAGAACTTTTTAGTGTCAGAGTGGTTGACAAATGGAATGCATTAGGAAGTAATGTGGTGGAGGCTGACTCCATACACAGTTTCAAGTGTAGATATGATAGAGCCCAATAGGCTCAGGAACCTGTACACCTGTTGATTGATGGTTGAGAGGCGGGACCAAAGAGCCAGAGCTCAACCCTCGCAAGCACAACTAGGTGAGTACAACTAGGTGAGTACAGTATTACACAGCACACCAGGCTAAAAACAAACTCCAAAATAGCACCTGCTTATCAGTTTACAACCAAAATGTTAGATCACTTGGTAAACATTTTGACGATATAAATGCATTACTCACAGCACTAGGTACTAACTTATCGTTCATTATTTTAACAGAAACTTGGCTAAGTAAAGACTATACCCAACTCTACAACTTAGCTGGTTATAAAGCCATTCATAACTGTAGGCCTAATAAAAAAGGTGGGGGCACAGCTATATATTACCGAGATACATTTATCTGTAACAGTGTTATTAGTGACAAAGATGACTACTGTGAATAAACTTTTGCTCATTTTACAATTAAATCCCTTAAATCCTCCTTGACTATTGGAGCCATCTATAGATTTCCCAATACTAACATAGCTTCATTCTCAGATAACCTAAGGAATCTTATTATAAACAACAATCTCAACAATAACCACATCATTCTGGGAGGAGACTTCAATATTGACCTGGGTCAACAAAATTGCTCTCAAGTTGACAATTTCCGTAACAGCATGCACTCCTGTATGCTAATCCCCACAATCACCAAGCCCACCCGAGTCACTCAAACAGCTGGCACTACCTTGGATCACTTATGGACTAATATAACAGCTCCCCATACATCTGGGGTAATTTATGACAGAACAACTGACCACTATCCTACCTTAGTAGGATAGTGGTCAGTCAGTTGTCTTAGTAGGATATCCTATCCTACCTAATTTCATCTTCGTAGTTTCCTACACTGAGCTTTAAATTTGCTCTGTATCTAGTGTTACGCAATCTCCAATCCTTATGTACTTAATCCAAACCATTTTATCATTGTGTTCATTGCTGTTTTTTATGTGCTAGCCATATGCTGTATTGTGCCTATTAATTTTTATTAAACTACCATTCAAGATGTCATTGCAATCAATCTGAGCTACCTATGTACTTTAATATGCCTACAATTTTCTCTCATCTTTTATTTTTTTCTTGCTATGTAACTTTTATCATTTTCATAAATTTTGCAGGTAAATATCTACTTAAAATTTTCTTAGATTAAGGACCTGCCTGAAACGCTGCGCGTACTAGTGGCTTACAAGAATGTAATTACTATACTATGTATCCTTACAATCCCAATGTACCTGTGAGCCTCTTGTTGATCACTTGTGACACAAAGATTATTGATGTGTGTATTTCGGTGGGTGATTAGATATGTATGTGTATGTATATATGTATACGTATATATATATATATATGTGTACATGTATGTATGAGAGTGTATACATGTATATAACAATAATAATCTTGTAACTAGCGTCAAAAATTGTTATTTGTTTAGCTAAACGAACTAGAGGGTTTGATCCAGCAGCTGCTGGCCCAGCTGGTGGTGTTCCAGCTGAGCATGCCCCTGGGGGCCAAGCACAGCTGCTGACGTGCCGACTGTTGTGGTCCCAGCCGATGAGCCAGCAGCTGCAGGCTCAGCTGACGGTCTTACAGCTGAGCATGCCTTGTAATTAATCATTGTGATTATTGTTAATTAATTGTTTGCAGCTGAAGGTCCAGCCCGTATAATAGTAGTGTCAAATAATTATTAGTAGCTAATAATAGCAGCTGAAGGCTCAGCTGGTGGTGTTGCAGCCGAGCATGCGCAGTCACTCTCGTTATTTTTATGTACGATTTCTGTTCTTTACATTTGTCATTCTTTATATTCCTTTCTAATTTATGCATTATATATTGTTTGTTTGTTTCTCGGGCCAGACCCTGCTGCTGAGGTGCCGGCTCACGTAGTCCATGCAGATGATCCAGCAGCTGAGGGCCCAGCTGGTAGCGTTACGGCCACTGGGCGAGGCCCAGCTGTTGGGCCAGCTGGTGGTGTGCCAGATGTGCTTGACACCTTTGGGGCCTAGCCTAGCTCCGGATGTCCCGGCTGACGAGTTTTCAGCCAATGACCCAGCAGCTGAGGCTCCGTGTTCACACGAATATTCTTTATCTAATGAATGTGTTTTGAGATGTTGCTGCATATTGCTTTTTTGACTGAAGGTTTTGCCACATTCTGGACATGGAAAATTGCCACCCTGGTGAACTAACTCATGTTTTTCTAAATATTTCCTACTAGTAAAGAGTTTGCCACAGTAGCAACATGGCAAACTATCATTACTGTGCACTTCCATCAGATGATGTCTCAGATCAATCTGTTTGAACATAGTGCCACAGATGACACAAGGAATGTCCTCACGATCCTCATGCCACTTTATGTGTTGCACATAGGTTGTGCGTTTATTAAATGTCTTACCACACATGTTGCACTGGAAGTCTCCAAACATGAGCAACTCCTTTTGGTTGTGCGTTCCATGCTGCTCAGCTAATCGTAAATGCTTCTCTAGTTTTTCTCGCCACGAAAATCCCTCCCCACATGACTCACAAAGGTACAGGTTATTCAATTTTTCATATATTTTGCATTTCCCAGTACTTTCTAATTTTGAAATGTGGAAATCAAAATTGGGTTTGTGGTAGAAGTGAACTTGGCAATAATGACAAACATACTTTATCTTATTCTTGTGATTGTTATAATATTCTCTTCGCTTTTCAAGCTCTTCTTTCGAAAGAATTGGGCGTGGAAGAATCTGGATACCAGAATTTCCGTTAGATGTGTTCGCCAAGTCGTGGGCACCATTTTCTCCTGCCTGAAGTCCTTTTCGTTCATTTCCCGGTTCATTCTTGACAACCATTCCATCTTTTAGGATGATCTGTGGTTCAAAGATGTTTCCATCTTCATCAATCGTGTCAGGACGCTGCATGCCAGGCCCATCTGCAAATAATATTGTCATTTTAAATATGCCTCACAATTACACAATGTTAAAATTTAAATAAAACTATACTTCAAGTATGTAAGAATAAAAATGTAAATAATGAGAAATAAAATATTAAAGGAACTAACAGGAGTTCACTCAAATGTTGAGGAACTGACAGCAGAACACTTAATTTCTCACAAAATTAAATAAAAAGAATACTTGAAAAATATTCTAACAGGGACCCTTAAGTGGCTCCTAATCAAGAACATTAGTGCTTGACATTTGTACTAGCAAACCTTTGCCAACACACCAGGCCTCTTAAAAGCTAGCCTACTGGGAGCCAGGACCAGAATCTGGCTCACTTAATGAGGCAAGGAAAGGAGGGGATGAAAGTTTCACCACAAAACTAGGGAAAACCCACCAGAAAGCACAGTTGCAATGAAACAAGAGATTCCTTAAAGGAAAATAGTTTTTCTAGAGAAGATTCTACATTTTGAGAGCTTTAAGATGATCCAAAAAGTTTAGGTACTTCACTCTTTGCATTCTGTTTGACAAAATTTAATATACATTGCCCTACTTTACCTGTTATTCCTATTGTCCTCAGTTTGTAGGCTATTACTCCATGGTTACATTTATCAAATGCTTTTACAAAGTCCATGTATACCACATCTACACTTTGTTTTACTTCTATTGTATCAGTGATTTTGTCAAAGTGGTCAAGAAGCTGCAAAAGGCATGATCTTCCTGCTTTAAATCCTTGCTGACCTGGGTTGTGGAGGTCATTGGTCTCTAAAAAAAACTGGAGACCTGACTCCTGATCATTCTCAAAAACATTTATGATATGGAACATTAGTGCGAATGGTCTATAATATTTAGCCAATGTTTTGCTCTCTCTCTTGTGTAGGGGAGCTATATCTGCTAATTTAAGCACTTCAGGTATATTCCAAGTTTCCAAGGTGTTTCTCCACAATACACTGAATGCTTGTGCTACTGTAACTGCAAAAGGCATGATATTTCTGCTCTAAATCCATGTTGACCTAGGTTGTGATGATCAATGTTCTCGATAAAACTGGAGATCTGACTCCTAATGATTCTCTCAAAAACTTTTATGTGTGACGTTAGTGCAACTGGTCTATAATTATTTGCCAATGCCTTGCTCCCTTCCCTGAGTAGGGCTGCTACATTTGCTGATTTAAGTGCTTCTGGTATCTACCACGTATCCAAGCTTTTTTTCCATATTATACTGAGTGTTCGTGCTATTGGTACTTTACATTTGTTTATAAATAATGAATTCCATGAGTCTGGACACAGGGCTGAGAGCATGGCCATGTTGTCAATTTCTGTTTCAAAAAGTGCAATGTTCGTGTTTATATAAGTTATATTGTCAGAGGGGTTTGGGTATCCTTCATAAAGAATCTGTCTGGATTTTCCACTTTCATGTTGTTTATTGGAATAGAAGTACTCCAAGAATCCATTCCAAGTAGAGTATACTCAATGTATAACCATTCCCAGGTTATTCACAATGCTCACACAGGTCACAGTTACAGGGCTCCTTGTAGCACTTCACGCCAACCATCTTGCTGTTCGGATTTTTCTCCAAAAGCCAACTTGGTTGTTCTCCTTGTTCACTGCCCCATTCTCTCCTCTCCTCTCCTCAGAGGTGGGAATATCGCAGGCGGTAGTGGCAGCAGGTGTGTCTACTCTGCCACTTCAGCTGCAGTCGGTAGCTCCGGTTCCAGCTTCGGGTCATTCCAGTGCCTGTCTTTCTCAGACTCCTGGTCAAGATAGAAGTTATGGGGGTGTCAGACCAATATTCAAGTTACAGTACTGTCAAAATTTTTCTTCATGTTTGTGGATGGAACTAGCTTCACCAACATCTTCCATCAATGCTTTCCACTTGCCAACCAACCCTTACAAGGTACCCTTACAAGAATTTCCTTACATCTCTATGACTTAATTATGCATCCAGCTTCCACAGCTGTCCCTTTGCCATACTCACTTTTAATTTAAATAGGCTGCCTTTGTCTACCTTGTTTATTTCTCTCAGTATTTTGAATGTACCTACCTTGTGTTAGTTCTGGGAATCAATATCCCCACAGCATAGTCTCTGACCAGGTCTCCTGATCGGTGGTCTGGTCAACCAGGCTGTTAGACGCTGCTGCTCGCAGTCTGACATATGAATCACAGCCACGTTGATCAGGTATCCTATGGAGGTGTTCACCAAGTTCTCTTTTGAACACTGTAAAGGGCTGGCTAGTTATGGCCCTTATGTATAGAGTGAGTTCTGTAACGTAGTGGGCCCTATGGCAGTGATCGCCTGTGTTGTTTACCGAGGGGTGCATAATTAACTTTAGACAGCCGCTTGTTTTGCTGCACCTATGTTTTCTGGTGTGCTTTTCTAAGTTTTGTCATTGATCTATGATGCCTGCTGTCCACCTTGACTCTTAAAGAAAGTTAGATTATTCTCCCGGCTCTATATAGGCTATGGAAAGGTCTCAGAGGTCTAGTTTGTTGAGTTAAAGGCTTGGTAGTATTAGAACTAAGCTTGGGGAACAACTGAAAGAACATTTCATTATATTTAATGCTTGACTTTTACCAAACACATTAAATTAAATATAAATGAATCAAAACCAATAAATAAACTAGGATTAATGGATACATAAATAAATAAATATTAATAAGTGTAACACTCGTGTCACTTTCACATACATGCACAATTCTTACAAAATAAAATTCCAAACACTCAACTCTCTTCAGCCAACCCACCAGAATTCCGGTACTCACAGCCTACAGGGGGAGGGTATTTCCTAGGCCGACCTCTCTTCCCTGTACCTGCAGGGATATATTTCTTCTTTCTGTAAAACAAATGATGGGTTAATAAACAGTAAACTGGGACATTCCGGGACAGATCATGTAATGGCTTCCACTACACCTTCTTGGATTTTGATGAAACTTGGTGAAATTGAAGATATATACGAGTAATTAAATCATGAATATTTTATTTTTAGCAATACTGACCGGTTTGTTCCGGAGATATGGGGAAGGGGAGGAGCCACATTTCAGAATGACACCGAACCCCCATTTTTAAAAAATTCACAATTTTGTTAGTTTTGAAGGTACAGAAAAAAGGTAGCTAAAAATGTGTTAAATTTAACAGGATGAGTAAAGATTTTTGTTAAATTCAAAAGTTAAGAAGTTATTGACAAATTATAATTTTATGATGAATATTTGGCTCCAACAATTTTATTTTAATTTATTTATTATCAAATCTCTCTCTTTTATTAGATATTGTATTATATTATAGAAAATATTTATTAATAAAATATCTTGAATTGGATTTAGCAAGTTGTGTTAATAGTAAGAACTATTATGTTTAATATACTGTAGTTACAGTATTCATATCTGTATCATAGTCTTCATATTTATCTGCGTGGTCCAAAAAACCAGCATGGAATGTAATGAAATGCCTGTTTCTGGGTGAACCCCAGAGGCTTCCTGAAGCTATCTTACTGATTAAGTGCCACACTACTTGAGAGTCATCAGTAGCAGAGTTCTTGTATGCCTACCAGAGATCACGAGCCAGAACTTGGTCCCCTCAGAAAGGCACAGGAAGCAATGGCCCACGAACACTTTACATTTAAAGTTTGTCATCTTGCCATCGACCAGGGAGGGCACCCAGAAAGGTAGGCAAATCAAAACAGAATACAAAATAGAATCAAAACAGTGTAATGACAGGCATGACAATTATCTAAGTTTCTTATTTTCCCTAGTAGCTTAGCATCATCAGCAAACATGTTCATATAATTCTGCATTCCTTCTGGCAGATCGTTTACGGAGACAATGAACATTGCTGGTACAAGAACTGAACCCTGAGGTACTCCGCTAGTAACACTCCTCCAGTCAGATACATTGCCTCTGATTGCCACTCTCATCCTACTGGCAGTTAATACATTTTTCATCCATGTCAGCATCCATGTCATTCCTGTTACCCCTCCAGCATGTTCGTGTTATCAAAACAGCATCTTGTGTGGAACTCTCTCAAAAGCCTTTTTTAGGTCCAGATAGATGCAGTCAACCCAACCATCTCTTTCCTGTAGAATCTCTGTTGCTACAGAGAATCCAAGTAGATTTGTTACACAGGATCTTCCTGATCGAAAACCATAATGTCTGCCTGTTATTATATAATTTCTCTCCAGGTAGTCTATCCATTTGGTTTTAACTATTTTTTCTTGTGTTTTGACTACCAAGCTTTTTAATGGCATGGGTCTATAATTTAGAGAGTCTTCTCTGCTACCCTTTTTCTATAGACTGGAACTATGTTTGCCTTTTTCCATAAAGTGTATATGCTAAAATTTCTATACACAAAGATGCCTGGAATATCAACTGAAGTAGAATGCTCAGTGCAGTTGCACATTCTCTGAGAACCCATGGTGTAACTCCATCTGATCCAATTGCTTTATTTCTTCCTAGCTCCCTAAATAATTTGTCTTCTTAGCATTGAGACACCTTTATGTACTTCAGTGTTCACTGGAATTGACTCGGTGTCTGGTTCTCTAAAAACCTAATTTTTACACAAACACACTTTGGAACTATTCATTTAGTGTCTCACGCATATCTTTTTCATTCTCTGTGAATCCGTTCCCCATTCTCAATCTCTGGATTATATCCTTTACATGTAGCTTGATTTTAATGAATTTATAGAATAGCCTGGATCTGTTTTATATTTGTTCGCTTTGCCTTTCTAAAAGTTCCTTTCTGCCTCTCTCTCTCTCTCTCTCTCTCCTTACAATGTGTAGGCTAGTGTATATATGCACTTGATGGAATAGACCGTATAAAATTAAGTAAGTAATAGAAACAGTGCTAAGCTATTATACTGTAGCAATACAGTACTCTTAATGTTTTTTACTTTTCAATAATAAGCGTACTTACTTGATGCCTAAGCACGTGCAACAATTGGTGTTGTGTATGGAAGCATAATGACTCAGCATAGACACCTGGGACGTAAACTTATCCTTCCACTTGTTGTATTCAGAAGTTATCAAACCCAGCATCGTGTCCGAATCTGCTGTGTTGTTGCACTCTCGTCGAGATTCTAATCTGCAATTGGGAATTCTCATATAGTACCCTATAATGGTAAATAGTATTCCATTTAATGGAGCCCTTCTGAAAATGTACTTTACAAATAACAGCATTAATTATTACCTGTTACTATATCCTGGGCCTTTTAAATAACAAAATTAAGTTTAACAAAAGTTTAGCAATACTGTAGTTATAAACATAATTATTGACGCTAATAATAAGCTGAAAACTTTGGATTATTTCACTAATGAAACTTTTGATTCAGTTTCAAGTTTTAATTTGCCAAACATGTCTGTTAGTTTAAAACTTAGAAGATACAGGTACAGCACTTATAAGATGCCTATAAATTATACACATTTTTTTCATGTGAAATGAGGGGAGACAAAATTTTAGAGGATTCCCATATTCTATTCTTATGCATTTTTACATATAAAAGTTGAAATTGGGGATTTATCCACATGGCTTTCCAAAGCAGAAGTGTCAAATAAAGCTAATGTTTCCCATCACTACTGCATCCCTTTACACAAAATGAATCTCTGCACATTATCAGCAATCATTCTCTCAACAAGATATGAATAGATACAACTAAAAGAATGCATAAAGGAATGATAACTATTATTAACCTTGCAACATGTACTCATCTAACTGTACTCACCTACGGGGATAGAGCTTCGGCTCTTTGGTCCCGCCTCTCAACTTTCAATCAACTGGCATACAGGTGCCTATTGGGCTCTATCATATCTACATTTTAATCCACCACATCACTGCCTAATGCATTCTATCTGTTAACAACTCTGTTGTTAGCTGCTCTGCAAGAGAAGATGCGAGAGCAAGTGGAAGCATGAGCCTCACCTCATGAATGAACAATGGCAATCCTAAATAATTCCTCTATACATTTGTCTAGATATATGAAATACAGTTTTGCCTGGAAACAATGTAGGTACATACTGTATCCCATTTGAGGATACACATGCATAGAACAAACAGCCACATTTCACTTAGTCCACCTCATTTAAAATGAGAAAAGAAACATTTTTACTATATTTTAATAAGTGATAAACTGATAGAGCCTGATAACTAATTAATAGCATGTGGAAAAATTTTCAACAAAAAATTTTTTCAGTAAAGATTTATCTATATTGAAAAAAAATAAAGGTCATTTACTTGAACTTATGGAATAATATTTTTCCCCTTGAGCTAGTGACTAGCCTGGTAGTCACTAGCCTGGTAGTCACCAGGCTAGTCACTAGCCTGGTGACTAGTGGCCAACCAGAGTATCGTAAATCCCTAAGCCTACAACTATAAAATAGGGTTGATAGATACACGAGAAGTAAAAAAGAGTTGCATCTAGATGGGAACTGTCCAGAGTGGGCCAAAAGACCCACTGCAGCGACCCCTACAGGTACTTCTCATCACTTTACATGTTTGGGTTATTACTGTACAATATGTCAATAAATATGGCATCTACACATTAAGAATGAGGTGTCACTTTATAGCTAACCATCCACCAGTGTTGTTCATACCACAAAATTTCTCAACAAATTTATGTTTGCATTTTTAAATTGAAAATCAAAACAAAAATCATTTAGCAGAGCTTACTCCTGAAATTTTACCCTATATGTTGGCAGTACTGTACATGATCATGTCATTTGTATTATTACAGTAATAATCTAATATTGTGCTCCTATTCTTACCAACACTTGAAGAGCCAAATTTGAAGAATTCACCCACAATTCAAATGATAGAACTCATGATAACAAAATCACATGATAGACTAATTACAGTATGTAAATGTCTGCTAGATAATCAAGGTTATGCTACTGCTACCCATCTGGCTTTTAGTTTGGCTAGAATCTTCATAGATTAGAAACACAAAACCAGAAAACTTAATTTGGAGATGAAGTTCCTCACAAATGAAATCTTCTCTCACTTTCATTCTTTCAACCCAACCTCACTGTCAGCACTGTATCCTTCCACAATACATATTTTATCAAAACTATGCAAATGATGCCTACCAGTGGAACCAGACACATATGGACGAAATTTCAATTACTTAAACACAGGTAAAGCAAATAAATCCTCACATTATTTTACACTAGAAATGCAAATTACTGTACAAAATAAAAAAATAGCACTGAATGTAATGAAACACCTCTATCTGGTGGATCCTCACTGGCTCTCTGTTGCTAGATGCCTGGCACACTCCACAGAGCTCAACCCCCGCAAGCACAACTAGGTGAGTACAACTAGGTGAGTACCTATCAAGTTACACCAGGCACTTGAGAGCCACTAAAAGCCTACAGGGACTAGAGACCAACCCCCTCCCCCACATTCTCACAGAGACAATGAGAGGGGGATGCTAGATCAACCTAACCAAGAAATAAACCACCAAAAAGGTAGAGAGACAAAACAAATAATAGCAAAGCAAATCTTAAAATAGCTAACCCACCAGGAAATTGACCACCTGGACAGAGGCGGTACCAATGAATGCCCAGGGAAGGGTACACAAAGCATGTGCAGCTGAAGACGAACAGGTTCTCAAGGTCCACACAACAAGTGAGACACACAAGCACCTGCACATGAAGCAAACATTACATTTGGAACAAACACAAGCAAATGTACCGCACAAGACAGAATCCAAAAGCTGGCCAATATTCATCCAGAAAACCAGGACTTGATGGGCTAAGACAACTTGAGGAGCACATATGAACATTACCGCACCAGGGAAATAACTTGAGTAGTTGCTCCTGCAGTCCAGGAGCTGCCAGTACTGTCACCTGGCCCTGGGGAGTTGCTACAAGCGGGTAAATGACCTAACTTCTATAAGCCTTGTTTACAGTTATTCTATATTGTCTTGCTGTTGTCTGTTTTGTCTCATTCTACCATTTTGTTGGTTTATTTCTAGGTTAGGGTGACCAGCAGTCCCTGCTCTTTGCACCTCTATGAGTGGGCCATGTTTTGTCCTCTGGTTCCCAGTAGGCTTTCATTGACTCATAAGGCATTGGTTGTGACTTATTATGTATGGAGCTAACCAGAGCTAGTAACAGGAATCCACCATGAAGCCGTCTCAGAAATATAGTATTATAAATTATGACCAATGAAAAACTTCAGCCCTGAATGTGAGCAATACCAAGGAACATGACTGCACATAAGGCAAGTTGCAGGCACACAGTTGTACTGTATCACCAATAAAAACAATAAGTTCTGCAGTTGCCCTAAGGCTAATTTTCCTTAGCATACTACTTACAGTTGTAGGACAATGGCTATTATTCATGATAACAAAGCACTCAGTACTGTACTTGATATATACAAAATTATGGCACCTTTAATACAAAATTTAAATGTACCTTGTAAAATACAAAACTCTAAAGCATATCAGAATGATATTTTAATCCCTGCTCACTACAATATTACAATATTATATATACTGTATAAAGAAAACATATAATTGACTCTACAGTACTGTACTAGTAAACTTGCTAAGGTATCACTTGTAACTGAGGTTAGTGGGAGTATCCTCTGGCAACAAGCCATGTGAGTATAAACTGTGCTACAGCTACACATTCTAAACTCTGCCACCTTGGGGCTACACTGCCCAGTGACAACAAGGCCTTTCCTTGCACTACCACACACAAATTGTTCAGTTTCAAACCAACAACAAAGGCTTTCCCCACATGTCACACAGACACTGCCAATTAAAAAAAATAAAAAAGATAAACAAAACATTTTGTATCTCTATCAGATATCTTATTAAATTCTATTAACCCTTGTGTTGTAGGGGAATAGGAGGGTTATCGTACATTGGATTACGACATGGTTATTTAAAAAAAAAATTGTAGAAGATTGAAGAATAAAGAAAAATTCAGAAGTTTGTCAGATGCCATTAAGTGGCTAACATAAATAGATTAAGTCGGAGTGGAAAACTGTTGCAAGCGAGGTGTTCTGGGGTTGTGTCCTGGGACCTCTCTTGTTTACTGTATGGTATATAAACTATTTAAGCACTGAACTGAATAGTATCACGTGAATCCCCTGCATAGCAGTGGAACTGCCTTTTCCCCTCACCCTCAATGCCACTGTACTGGAAGTTCACCCAACCAAGATGAGTCATTAGTCCTGCCATCTCTCTGTACCCATCAGGGCCTGGCACAGCCTGGTACGACTCGGCAGCAATCAGGGCGCCTCCACTAACTGGTAGTTTGCCTTCACAAACAAGCAGTTAGCCACCTTCAACTAGCAGTGGTGGGCCTCAACACAAAGGTGCCGACAGCCACAAACTAGCAGTTTGCTAATAGCGCTTGTTACTACCTTGTGTTGACCCCAGATGCGTCATCACTGCCAGACCATATAAAGGGCACCGCCTCCCTAGAAAGCCAGTCTCTCTCTTAGTGCTCTTGGATCACCTTTGCCTCCTGCAACACTGTCTGCCCTCAATGTCATGTGCTGGATGCTGTGGTGGTATAATAGTTGTCTTCAGCACACTAGTATACTATTGTATTAGATTTAAACTTTTATTTTTTTAATTTTATTTGTTCTATAATAACAGCCAAGTATTCTCAGGTGCCATTTTTGTTCATTAATATTTCAGTAAATTGTTATAATTATTTATTTGATAATTTTCATTTGTTTCCACCTGCGACTTTAACACTGTAAGGGCCAAAGCAGGTTTTTTTTTTTGTATTTATGTGACGGAGAGCCATACCACCTTGGTTCAGTATACAGTAGCTGTGATACCACAACCCGTCACAATAGCAACATTTGCCAATGTGCAGGCAATACAAAAATGGGGAAGGAAATATATTCAGAAGATTGTCAGTACCTTTAATGCTGCTAAATGTAGGGTTCCGAGCCTAGGTAATTTTAATATTGTTATCAGATGTCAGCTGGGCAATGTTGAAATTGCTAAATTAGAATGCAAGAGAGATCTGGGAGTCTGATTAGTGAGGATCTTAATGTCAATAAAAAATATATAAATGTACAGATTAAACCAAATAAGATACTGCACTGGGATTCATATCTAGAAGCATTAGCAATAATACCTGGAGTACACATGGAGTCAGTTCCCAGAGTTCTACTCCCTAAGCCCAGCCTGGGGCCAGGCTCGTCTTATGATAACTTATAAAGAAAGGCTGCTATTTTCTTCAGCTTTATCTTGTCCTTGATAGGGCGCCATTTAGAAAAGGCAGTTCAGTTTTGATCACTGTGCTGTACTATAAAAATTAATATATATTAACTAAAATGGGAACAGAGAAAGATGACAAAATTACCTCTAGGAATTAGAAATTCTTAGAATTTCTAAATTTTTCTAAAAAATAAAAGATTCTTACAAACATATTTAGAAAGCTAAATTTACATTCTCAGCAAAGATGAAAAGTAAGGTGAAACCTGCCAATGTCATGCATGGAGTGTATGTAAATATGAGAAGAACTAATGGAACATGCAAATATAAACACCCGAGAAACTTTAGAAATACAGTATCCTAAATACAGGAACATGTCACTTTGAAAATTGCCAATTTTTCCATCAAAAACTATGTCAAAACTCACTAAATAAGAAGGAATGTTTTAACAGAGATAACAGAGATTGCCCATCATTTCACATCAAAGGAACCAAGGGAATAAAATCAAATGTGTGCCATTAAGAATAGAGCAACACTCATATATACTGTACCAGCGAGATATTTACTAAGAGAAAGAGGAAAAGCATGGCAAGAAATGTCAAAACCCCTACCATCAACTCAGTCATATGCTAGACAGGACACAATGTGGCATTCCCCCCCCCCCCTTCTTGTGTTTTTATGAATGTGACATCACCATCGAACCATATACATACTGTACACAGTATCAGATGTTACCTTAAGCCCACTCTACTTTGAAGTAGCCATAGAAAGCATCCCCATGACTCAGCACCAGGCCCAGACCCTTGTACAGTAATTCTTGATTCATTGAGAATTGCAAAAAAAAAAAAACACTATCACAGGCCCTAAACATCTTTTGGAGACAGAGCCTAGATACTGGGATTATCCCTGACATACTTGATATTGCGCAACTTCCCTAAAAGAGGTAGCAAAGCAAATTCAAATTTTTTTTAGACCAATAGCTCTAACATCACACATGATAAAACACTTGTTATCAGTGTCTACATAACCCTGGACAACATGGGTTCAGAACAGGGCGCTTCTGCTTCTCACAATTGCTAGACCACTATGATATGATAAACTAATTTTTCTCACATCAGTCACATCAGGTAATGTATTAAAACTTGCTATGCTTGTATAAATTTAACATCAAGTAAAGGAAGAAAAATAAATGAACAACATTTTTGCATCTGGAATATTAGCACCAAAACAATAACAAACCCAAAATTCTGACTAGCATGGCAGGTGTTTCAAGCATCACACAAAGGAACGCACCATTACAAGTTTCTAGCCGAAACGCTGTGCGTACTAGTGGCTTTACAAGAATGTAATTTTTTTTTTTTTTTTTTTTTTGAGATATATACAAGAGTTGTTACATTCTTGTACAGCCACTAGTACGCGTAGCATTTCGGGCAAGTCCTTAATCCTATCCTGGAATACGATCCCCTGCCGCGAAGAATCGTTTTTTCATCCAAGTACACATTTTACTGTTGCGTTAAACAGAGGCTACAGTTAAGGAATTGCGCCCAGTAAATCCTCCCCGGCCAGGATACGAACCCATGACATAGCGCTCGCGGAACGCCAGGCGAGTGTCTTACCGCTACACCACGGAGACTGCAATGTATGAGACTGCCACGGAGACTATGCTATGTATCCTCACAATCCCAATGTACCTTCTTGTATATATATATATATAAATAAATAAATAAATAAATAAATAAAAAATAAATTAATTAATTCCACACAAAAGAGAATGACTAAATAATCCTCCTGGACTAAAGAAAGAGCTTTTTGTGTAATTATTAATAAAAAATTTTCAACCTCCTCCTGATTATGAAATGTTAATAGTAACCTATATTTTGTGGAGAAGTACAGTATAGCTATAATGATGTTTTGTAGATATTCTGTTGGAGTGGCAGGAAAAAATTATTCAATGCATTCTCTGAAAAATCAGTACAGTATTGTCATTTCTGAATCTGATCTGGTTTTTGTGACATCCAGATTTCCCACTTTTCCCACTAATTTCTTCACCTAAAATGATTGAAAATATGATGAGATGGGTAACTTACTTTGTCTGAGTTGCTGACCCCATCGTTGAGCAGGTGGCTTTCCCAACCTTTAGCTCCTTAACTACTGAATTACAATACCATCCTTTCCTTTTAGATGTTCCATAATGTGCATGCTAATTTAGTGGAAAATTTGCTTTTTACCAAAATTTAATAAATTGATGAAAAAACTGAGCAAAATACTTACATAGTCACGTTTACAGGAAGCCGTCATGGAACATATGGTTAAGAGAAGCTTTGAATTCCAGATGCCACAACTTAAAATTATATCCCAATAGGAATTGACTCTCAGAAATTACATAAGGAGAGCCATAATTACGAAACTTTTCAGTATAATTTAATGTATTCCAAGGAGGATCTCTGTATCCAAGATTATGTGACAACACACACACACACACACGACAGCAGTTTGTTAATTTTGTGAACACTTTTCATAGCATCAAATAATTATAATTTGAATTTATAAAACTAATAAATTTTCCATCATAAACAAAGCCTGCTCACACAACACTACCAATACACTTTTTCAGAACTCAGAATGCAGTCAAAATTTTATGAAGCTGGAGAAACACTATGCTAGACCATACAATTCTACAGATAATAAATAAATAGTAGTGTATTCTACTCTGCATAATTCTCATTAAGGTTAATGCCTACATCAGACTTACAAACTTAACAATAAAGTTGTGAGCTCAGCATCTGAGATATTAAGTTCCTCTTTAGACTTGGTCCAAGCTTCATGATTCTGCTCCCCGAGATCCACAATGAACCTGCTACGGGGTCGTCCTCGCCGTTGGTTTGCAAATGGGTCAGGAATGTTGCGGAGATCATATGCCGTACAGGTACGATCCTCCGATAGTCTTCTGAACTTGAGCCCTCTACCTCGCCCCCTCCCGTCCACCCTATTCTTGCTCCCTCTGGGCCGCCCCCTACCACGCCTTGGAATGCCTTCAAAAGAGTCACTAACGCTCTCCTCTGTTTCGAGAGGATAGTCTTGCCCATCGTACGACTCCGTGACAGATTCATCCTCTGCCATTTCAGAGTCGTCAAGAGTTTCAAGTTCTGGCTCATTTTTAACACTGTCAGAAACATCACTTCTGTCACTATGCTTGTCTGGAGAGGCTTCTGAGGAGTCCTCTAAAGTGTTAGGGGGCATCTCCCCTTCAGTGTCAGGGTCAAAGTCATACACAGAGTCACTTTTCCCAGTTGTGTTCTCACTTAAGTGGCCATTAAGGTCGCCATGGGGGCTATGTATCACAGGTTCTGGGCCCATGTTTGACCCTGGCGCCCCAGCCTGGCAGCCACCATCACTTAGGTCAACCTGGGCTTGGTTGGCTCCCGTCGCCACTTTCAACTCCATGTTATCAACAATAGGAATGGGATCAATACTGTGTCTTTTTTCATCGTCACTAAGTTCACCCTGATCTGTCATGGGTATAGCTAGTGCTTCTCTGCAACACACTTCCATTAAGTGAGGAGAAAAATACTAAAAGATGCCATTGATCGGCCGTCCGGCGTCTGTCAGCTGAATGTTTGTTTACAAAATGGCTTTGTCTTCGGTGCTCCTCTCAGCCAATCAGAATTGAGGTAACTCTGTGCTAGCCAATCACCATGCGGGAAAGCATCGATGGGCCCGAGGAAGGAAAGAAGACGGGGGGACTGGACACTCGGTCACATTTGCTTCATGATTCGCGAGTTTGACTAACTTTCCTCACATTTTTATTATCCCTTCCATCAAGAGGGAACTTTTCTTTAACTCTAATTATATTTTTTTCCCTTTGCATCAGTTTTTTTTCCGCCGGGAGGAGCAAAAAATTGCACGCCTAAGGTTGCAAGCACAATAAAAATTGCGTGGTGGTGTGTTGGCAATGGTGGCGAGGCAGGCAGGCAGGCAGGCAGGCAGGCAGGCACAACCTGCCTCCTCCACCACCCTCGCCTCTCCTCCTCTCCTATACCTCCCTCAAAAAAAATAATAAAAAAATAAAAAATAAAAATTATAAAATAGTCCCTATATAATCACTTCTCACATCACCATTACCTGTCTACTAAATGACCAATCAACTGCTACTAAAAGACCAACTTTAAAAAACTATAATGATGCTCTTAATTTTGTTATATAATAATTCAGTTACAATGTATTAAAATAAAATTCACTGGATATAAAAAATATTTTCTGATTCTGACCTTTATTATCTGTACAATACACTTTCATGCTTAATTTACAAAATAAAGCATTATAGATAATATATATTTATTCTTTATAATATCATATACAATAAGTGACTCCATTACAAAAAAGTGTACATAACCAAACTTTCCATTACACATCTCAAACTTTCTACATGAAAAATCCACATAACTGCACAATAGGTAAATAATGGTACAAAATAAATAATCTTTATCAGTGGTAATCACAGAATAACAATATACATGGAGGAAGCTGGCAGCCCCAGGTGTGCCACACAGAAGTATCGGCAGAGAACTTTTCGGTGGAACACTTGCATGGAGATTACAGCAGAGTAAACTGCCAATTGACCACATCATTAATAAATATGAAAATAATGTACGAGGCACGGACTAAATATCGCTTAACTCGACAGACATAACTTGGTTCATTAAATGCTATATGTATCTTCCACCTATCATAGTAAAAAAAAAAAAAAAAAAAAAAAAAAAAAGCAGAAAAAAAAAAATCTGCCATAATACACTTAAAATGTTAAAATTCATCAGGCCTGAAAATTTTGTATGGAAGACATTAATAAGTATTAATTTGCAACTTGTCCAGTGAATTTGCCATTTTCAATAAATACTCTAAATTAATAATCAATTCTAGCTGTAAAAATCAAAGTTCCATAGTGACAATACATAGCTGCGGTAACATTGACATTACGAGTGGTGCGTGTTTGAACACAATGTTATCCTTAATACTGCACAGTGTCCACTAGCCTCACACTACCAAGCCTCTCTTCTGCCTATACTAAACTTCAGTGTGTTCAATTCCTCAAGGCTCTCAAAATCAGCATAAGAAAAAGTAATATTTCAGCTTTTATAAAAGCTTAATATTCAATATAAAGGATCAATTTGTTTACTTCCTCTCGTGTGCGCTCTTCAGGGCAGTACCTCCTCCATTTCACATATTTTTTTCCAACACAAGAAGTTAGTACCTGCTTCACTTGTAAATAAACTTAAATAAATATATCTTTGGCTACTACTTGATGCTAAACATCAGGTATCAATAACCCCAGGAAATGGTATTACTACAATTAATCTTTTTTTATATGAACTTAACAATTCAATCATATATTCAGCTACATGCATAATTTTCTTTGTACGAAACAAGGTTTGTGAGAGATTACTTAATGAAGTAACTATTCCCACATGTTAATTTGTAGAGATAACAGAATGATGCATCTAATACCATATCTTCATTTGCTGGCTCAAATAAAGAATGTAGGCAAAGAAAAAATTTAAGTTTCAGTTTAATGTGCTTAAGTTCTGCATATATTAAGTATTGAATGTTTACATTACAATAGTCATATTCATTACACTAACACACAACATTAACCACCCAAGTGCAATGAGCTCTCAAAAGTGATATTGCTTACCAAATAATGCCTTGGAAACTTACAAAGAAAATACACTTAAAAAAATATAAAAGCCTGAAGCATACAAACATGATCTTTACATAAACAAGTGCAGCAGGTAAACCTTTTACTTGTGGATATGAATATCCAAAATTATGTTTCAAGATTTCCTCCTAAATATCAAGAGAAAACATTCACAACGAAGTGCACACCGAGAACCGACGACAAATGACTCAACAACTGTAATGGCTATATTTAAATGGCTTGAGGTTGTTCGGGGATCAAAGACGTGAAGAAAGCTGTTAGGAATGTCCAAGAGAGTGCAAGAATGGAGGGTCGTACAGGTATTTCCTCAACAACCCTCTCGGTAGCTTCATTGTTCACCTCATTGTCTTCATTTACATCAATTAATGGTTCTTCAGGATTTCTTATTTCCTCTGGAATCTCGTTATTGTTGTTGTTGTTATTAACATTGTTATTTCTGTCATCTTGGATGTTGTTTACATCATTCTCAGCTAGCTGTGGTTGCTCTATTCTTCGTGCAGGTCTAAACCAGCCTGCTTGATATCTGTGAAGAAACAATGAACAAGAGTCAGTTTTGTGTTTTTTATAGTCCAAAGACAATGACATTTATAAACAAAGACTCAAGTGACTGGAAAGTGTCAACGCACCACATAGGCCCACTGAGGATTGAAACCATGTTCAAGGTAATGAGCAGCTAATACCACCAGAACACCCAATAACACCACCAGAAACCCCAAAGCCCAGATATTACCTGTAGATACATTACCACAGAAAGCAGTAGTGACGGCATAACTGCACCCATCATGCACACACAGATACATATCAGGCTGGGTAAATTGAACCACCAGACAAATAATCTGAGAAAGCCTGGTCAAGAGCACCACTTCAAAGTATTAGTAACACTCAAATAAAGCCGTACTATAACAACCAGGCAGAGGGCATGATACTCCCCCAGCAAGACAAACTAAGTACAGTATCCATGACCCCTAAGAAAAGCAGAGAACCTCTCTTCTTGAATCTAAGAGCCTGAAGTTCACAATCACAATTACCAGAAACCAGAGCCCAGCTCCCCCCTCCCCCAAATAATAAAAACAAGCCTTCTCAGCTATGGGCAAAAATAAAATAAAACGAAGACAAAAAGGAAAGGTCCCAATCCATGGACTAAGAAGGCTCAAGAAGAACAGGAGCCAGCTAGAGGTGAAGAAAGGCCTTTGACAACTTGAGGAAAGGGAAAAGAAACAAATATCCCAAAAGCAAATAAGAGGCCCAAGGCTGGAAGTGACAGTATTGGGCATGAGACTGGGCTCCACAAATAACCAAGACAGAATGGACATGACAACTGGCAAAGAAACAGAGGGAAACCAGAAGAGAAGAAAAGCTGGAAAGACTGCCAAGACATCTCATACTGGCAAGGTGGGAAGGGTGTAATTACAAGAAGAGAAGAGCTGCCACTTAGTAACCACAAAGGTCTTGGTACAAGAAAGGGCTGGGGACCAGGAATGAACAGGCCGTAGGGAAGTCAGCAAAAAAATGCAGTCCACAAATGTCTACAAGCTGACCAACGGGGGTGATACACTGGAGAAACTAGGTAAAGAAAGACTCTCCAATTCCAATCCAAATTATAAGCATCATCTACAAGAGTTCAGCAAGAACACTGGACACACATCAAATATGGACTAAACACAGAGTCTAAAAATGAGACTATCCAGTGTCCATCCATACAGGAAGGGAGAAGCTGGTGCAGTAAGGGGTTGCAATACTCTCTGACAGCATCTGACCACCTATAATAATTAAAGATTTGAATCTTGTCTATGAAATTACTTAATCAATAATGAGGACTGGAAGACTTACCATGCAGAAGAGGGAAAAGGGGGTGGTGAGGTGTATGTCTCGATGGGAGAAATCTAGACCATTAAAAGAGCGGTTGCCCTCGTACATCGATTCACGGGGTAATGCAGTTATCATACTTTGGTTTAAATATTTATTGTCTGGGTTTTATACCAATGATGCTAACATGGATATAATAACTCTATATGGATGTAGTGGAGTTTACCTTGACCCATGAAAAATTCCTGCTATCGTTTCATGAATACTATGCAAATGTGGTTTATCATCATAAATATTACTATGCCAATACATTAATTGTCTGATAATATTCCATTGTAATTATATGTATACCGATTATGTTCAACTGGTTTTCACAACTCTATATGGTTGTAATGAAGTATACCAGGTCAACAAAGCAATTACAAAAGGCCAATAAGCCCATAAGAGGAAGATCTTATTTATCTCTATCAAAGAATGTCTGTCTGCCTGCCTGTTCAAGGTTGGAGGCCAGACACTTGGGGCTAGTCTCACCCAACCTTGCAGGGGGAATGGTCTGTGATACGGAACAGACATAGGCTAGTCAGGGCTGGCCCACGTTAAATGCGTCAAGAAAGATTTGCATTTACAGAGACCACCATGTGATTTTAATGGCATCAAATATGAAATATTTCTTATGCTTTCCCTAGAGATTTTAGTCCTTCACAGTAATATATTGTCTGAGAGACCCATGTAGTTATTTCAATGCTTCTTAATAATAAATTCTATGAGAAGGGAAAGTGGGGGGGAAGAGGGGATCAAGGAGGAAGGGGGAGATGAGGAGAAGGAAAGGAAAAGGTGGAATGAGAGGGAGGAAGAGGCATGGGTGCAGTCAGGAACCTACCTACCTCCCCCACTGTAGTGCCAATATGTTGACCTGTATGATTGCCTGATCTTCTCTATGGATTTACAGGAGCTTACCTTAGGAAGCATCCTAATATAACATCTAAGAAATTATGCCGACTATCTCCATCAGTGTTAACAATATTAAAGAACATGTTTCCTATTAACAAAATGTCAAACTATTGTTCCAGTTTTAGAAGAATGTCCAAAATTCAAAAAAATTTCTAGCTTTTCTTTCTAAAACAAGAAGTTCAAAAAACTACTACCTAAAGTTCGTAGGTGTTGGCTGAATTTAAGATAAGCTTAACATGCAACTTTCAAATAAACCATAAAACCAATAAAATATGATCTATGATTTTCATAACAAATGAAACTCTATGAATTTTATAACTACAGAATGATGGCGACTTACAGGTATAAAAGCATGGCGATGCAGACAACTACCATGAACCTGGAGAGTGTTGAATAGAAGTAAACAATTGACAGAAGAACCAGCATTCGTGACAGGACATAGATCCAATCTAACCAATCACGGCCCATTCCTTCATCGTCGTCATCATCCTCCACTTCACCACCTGTTACAAAAAGAGTAAACCATTATAGCATAACATGAATATCATTTACAAATTGCATTAAAAGTCTGATCCCACTTTGCCTATGTACAAGATGAAAATATTGGTGAAATTATGAATGCTAAAATAATGAATATCAGGCAGCAGTGTTAAGAATATAGGATATCTATTATTTCATAAGATTCAGTGTGTGTGCTCAATTACCTAATTGTACTTACAAGATGAGAGCTATGTTTGTGGTGTCCCATCTTCACAGTACTCCATCATATGACACACTGAAACTAGACAGTTTTGGCATTCACCGCCTTCTTGCTTAACTTGTTGCAACTGTCTGCCACTCTGTTTGCAAAAGAGAACTTTCTTTTATTTTTTCAGCACCTTTGTTTCCTCAGTTTCAATTTACAGTATATCCACTTGTTCTTGAAGTTGCAGGTTTCAAGAATTCCCCTTTGTCAATTGTACTGATTCCTGTTATTAATATGTATGTAGCCTCTTTCTTCTATCTTCTAGCTTTGGCATATTTAACATCTCTAGCTTCTCTTCATAGCTCGTTTTTCAGTTCCAGAAGCCATTTCATAACATGTCTTTGCATCTTTTCCATTATATTGATGAACTTCTTGAGATATGAACACCATACAACCACTGCATATTCCAATTTTGGTCTCCCATGTCATGAACAATTTCTATATTTCACCATCCATGTATTTAAAAATGATTCTTAAGTTGGAAAGTGTAGCATATGCTCCTTGCACAACGGTCTTACCTGTGTTCTTAGCTAGAATTTGGTGCCAAAAAATTTACAAAAATATTTAAAAATATAAAATTCCAGAGTGATTTGGTATTAAAATGTGTGCAATAGTGTTCTATGGTTTCCGATAATAAAAAGGGTTTTGGTCTGGTAACCAAAGCTGCCCATGCCCCAGGACATACAGGCAAGTTAGTACGAGGAATAAATCCATCACAGAAGTTGAAGTGGCCAGAGTCTTGAGTCTTAAAAGAAGGACAGTTTGATATGCTACGTTTATGCAAGATGAAGATGAAAAGGAAACGAGATGAAATTTTTTATATAAAGTGAAAAAGTACTATACAGCCAATGAAAGTACTGTACTGTATATATATATTTACCTTGTGCATTCATTCTAATCTGCTGTGGTTGTTGCTGCTGCTGTTGTGCTAGTTCATTCTGATCTTGCTGCTGCTGCAGCTGCTCATGCTGGTCTAGAGTGGGTTGTGGTGAGGTAAGTGTAGGTGCTGCAGTTGTGGTGGCTGTGGCCGGGTTCGGTGGTGTAGGCAATTGCACCATCTGCTGTGGCCAAGCAATCCCTCCAACACCACCACCCATCTGCATACTGCAAATAAAAACAAAATTAGACACTGGACAAATTATATGGGCTCATTTAAACATTTCTACCTCTAAGGTTTACTAATACATTTAGCCATAAAAATTACAAAGCTAGCAAATCTAGCCAAGGGATATAGTAATACTATGGCATATGTAAAAAAAACAAAATATCAGTATCATTAACATACGGTAATATTTTAATAAAACTGGTCAAGGAGTAAAAATAATATAATTTGACAAAACTTACTATTGTATGTATGCCATGTAATGTGCATACATCTGCTGCATAGCAGCCATCTGCTGCATAGGATCTGTACTGGCCTGAAGTACACCAACTGGAATTTGGGATTGGGATGGATACGCAGAAGTGGCATCTATACTCTGTGATGTTGGTACAGACGCTTCATTACTGTTGGCCACATTCCGACGCCGAAGCCCATCTGAGGATTGAACAGTACATTTAAATATACAAAAGTAAGTTATCAAGAAATCAGCTACAAGCTTAATGGTGTACTGTACTATAACACAAAGTGAGTTACCACTGGTACACAAAATGAAGGAGCACCATCAACTAGTGATGTAAATTCTGCTTTAACTAATTCAGACAAGTGCAGGTTTTATACTTTGATAATTTAGTTTTGTTCTTAAAAAAGACTATCCACAATAAATACACCATCTCCTCTCCCATAAAAAAAGTTAGGGATCAAAAGTCGATGTACAGCATATATGTAAATGAACAAGTGATTATTCTGTGGTGGATTGAGAACCTCTTCTGTCTCCCAGCACTATTTTTCACATTTTTGAGCAGTGTTATTATTTAGTTTATTATATACAGTTGAGATAAGAATGAAGATTGGTGCAATGTGGGGTACAGCCTGTGTACAAAGACCTGTACTTTACAATTTATACAGATTTTACTTGGCCCTTAAATATTAGTGATTAATGTATATTTGAAAGTTCGATATCAGACTGAAGCCTGAAAGATCCTAACAGTCAAATGCAGCGAGTCTGATATGTAGGCTGATCTAACTTGCCCAAGATCATGTATGACACCTGTGTATAAAGCAAGTAGTACATCTGCTAATTAATCCTCATCTACGCTTCAGCTTCATGAAAATTCAAATGTGATCCATTGAAATACGCAACAATAGTAGATTGATGCAAAAAGTATTATTTGTAATACCAGATTAATTATAATACTGTATAACAAATAAGAAAATGAATATTATTATATATACATATATATGTATATATATAATATATATATATATATATATATATATATATATAATATATATATATATATATATATAATATATATATATATATAATATATATATATATATATATATATATATATATATATATATATATATATATATATATATAACACACACACACACTCACTCTTAAGAAAATAAAACAAGAAGACTATCACAGCATCTGCATAATATTAACTAGACATATAGGGTACAGTAATGAAAAACAAAGGTAATTGTGAGAGAAAAGCAATGTTATGATTATAATTATAGACAAAAGACCCTAAAATGAACCGGAAAAGACACTATATAAGCATATTGACTCATCAATTTGTTTTATACAGAATGTGTGTATTGTACATGTAAATCCCTTACCAGTTGAATCATTATTTACTGAGGTGTCCTGTGGAGATCCAACTTGCTGAGGGACCACTCTATCTGCATCTTGGTTTGAACTCATTTCTGGCAGCACCTGTTGAGGTGACTGTCTACCAGCTGGTGAAGACCCAGGTGAAGACTGTCCTCTTTGAGTGCCAGAGGGCGTCGTTTGCGAACTTGTCGTGTGTGGAGATTTACGTTTTGGTGAACAAACAAGGTGGATTGTGTAAGCGTTATTTTCGGTAGGATGTCGCAAAACGTTTCGTAACAGTAAATTGTCGAGCAGTAATTGGCCAGAATAGATGAGGCGCTGTTCATCCACTTTCTGTAAATATTGGACGAGGTATAATTTTAATAAAGTAATTTTTAATAAGTATATTGTAGACAATTTTAAATATTTCTGTGGTTCTCCAGTCAAAACTAGATAAGAAAAAACCTAAATGTCTAAAATATCCTAGCCACACTGCCAACATTGTGAAAAAAAACTGTTTACCATGTCCAGTTAACATGCATAAACAGGTACAGGATATTCTTAAATTATCCTATTGGCTTTAAAACCCATACACACGCTCGGTAAAATGATCATACATAGATATATCCATATATAACGCCTCACCAATGAAGCCATGGTGTGAGAAGCTAACTGTATTTCAGTGAAAGAGTATGGGAGAATACCAATACTGTACAGTGTACTCCATCAATCCATGTCATTATAGTTTCTTACCTTGTGCTTCAAACTCACACTGTATCTTGTGCTACCCACTCCCCCAATATTAGTACTGTACTTAAGACACGTCTTCACCAGTGTAATCGCCTGTCAATTTATATTATATTTAAATGTTGATACAGTATAAATTTGTTACAATGTACCTTTTCATCTTACCTGATATGTTAGATTAAGGACCTGCCTGAAACACTATGCATGTTAGTGGCTTTGCAAGAATGTAAAATACCAATTTTATGTAATCTCACAAACCTATTGTATCTACATGTAAATAATAATAATAATAATAATAATAATAAATTATTATTACTCAATTGACCAATTTTATACCAGACCCCTTCCACAATAACCAAACTTGTGTAGTAATTGAAGTTTACTCTTTTTTAGTATTTACAACATAATTTTGGTTATTGAAATAATTTTTGTGACATTTTGGTACCATAATCACCTCTTTTTCTTTAACTTTACTTTGGTCCATTAAATACACCAATCCTTTATTCAGAGCAATTTGACACACCGAGATCTGGATTTTGGAGGAAATTCTATATTGTATTAAAACAATGTACCCCCTTGCCCCCCCCCCCCCAAAAAAAAAATGGGAACTATAATGCCCCCCCTAGCAATAAAGTACATTTTAGCCTTATATATAAATAAACATGAGCATATGCACACTTTTAAACCTGCACGTCTGCAGGAGAACTGTATATTTACATAAATCCATGGTAAGACAGACGTCATTTGTCATCAACATTTATTAATCCATGGCTGAATGTGGACATCCTGAGTTTGTGTCAAACCATTGACAGTTAAGGCTATTAGTCTAGATCAATCTACTGGTGGATAAGGGCATCACCAGATGGTATCAACCCACTGATGCAGAAGGGCATCACCAAATAGTATCAATCCACTCGTGGATAAGGGCATCACCACATGGTATCACTCCACTGGTGGATAAGGGTTTCTTCAGACTGTACTTATCCATTGCTCAATGGTCATCTCCTCAATATGCTTATACAACCTTCACTCTGGCTTTTCTTACCAAAAATATGCAATACAACTTTTTGCAACTACAGCACTATATTGTCTCACAGATGATGACAAGTGTATATATATATGGGAGTCTTGTGTTGGCAGCTTACCTGCAGCTGGTGCGTCATGTGCACTACTCCCGCAGGTGCTCACAACACCTGGCTCGTTCCCATTACATGTTGCCACATTACAAATATTGTTAGTACTGTACAAGCACATACAGTAATCTGAAGATTTTCAACCAAAATGTTAGGCACATACAATGTGTCTTCAGTGTAAATATTTATTAAAATGGAAGACATTGATGGAATAATAATTTAAAGAGAATATGGTAACTTTTAATTATGCAAATACAGTATAATTTTTTTTATTTAGATCCAATTACTGTACAGTATTTTCATTTGGCTGAAACTTTTACTTTTCCTTTCTTGTAAGACTTTGCTTATCCTTCCCATGAAACTAATTGAAAAATCATATAGTTGCTCACAGCACACATTTTGCTTGTAAATATATACTTGGTAATCCCTCATTTGATATTGTTAAAAGTTGCATGATTCCTAGTCTGGCTGCCCAGTGGCACAGCCAGCACTGGCTGTGCCACTGGGTAGACATTGACCATGGGCCAGACATGGTCCTCATGTTTTTAGCAAGGCCCTAGAAGCAATGTGAGGGGACTAGGGATTTTTGTTTAAGATGGGGGAATGGTTACTGGAGGCCTGAGGAAGCAAATCCGAGAATTGTGTATGTGTGGGAATTTTAAATCTTGTGCAGTACAGTAATACTTCACCTAATATGATGTGCAGTTTGAGCATATTTAGCCCCACCCCCCCTCTTCACCTGATGGGATGCACAGTCAAAGGATTAAATCTGAAAATTATTCTTTACACGAATTTCCACACTTTGGAGGGTCTCATTAAGTGTCTCAATGCTCAACTATACAGTACTGTGGTTCTAAAAAAAAAAATTATTACTTACTGGTTTAGAAGGATGAGCAGATGAGAGATGGTCCTTGAGGTACAGCACAGACCAGTCCAAGTCACAGTTCATATGTTGGTCTGGAACACTCTGATTGGCTGCTTTTATGATCAGAGTCACACTCCCTTCCATCTGCCAGTGAAACAAATTTGTTGTAAGTCATCTCGTGTATAATTCCCAGCATCAATGCTGGTAAACATAACAGACACATCTCTCTAACTAAAATGTTAAACAGTACTGTCATTTTTGAGAATGTGTTTAGAACCAATTTACAGAACTGAACATGAAACCTTACTTATGAAATTATTCATATTAACTTATGGAATAAGTTGGAGCCAATCCCTTCTGGCTCACTAAGAATGCATGATCGAGCTTTTTGTCATTTTGACCATTTCTAATTTTCTAGCACCAAATCATATTTCACATTTTTGCACACATATGGACATCAAAATAATATATAAATAATATGCAGTACAGAGCTAAAAATATACTGCAGCGGAAGGCAACACAATATATAAAAAAAACAAGGATTGAGGATAAATAAGAAATCATGATGTTGAGCATTGTGCAACACTGCAAGTCAGTTCCCCCGGGAAGCTTCCCTCAGCCAGAGCCATTACGGTCCATCAAAAAATCCTATCTCCCATCAGACTATGTGACCTTGTTTTCCATCATGACAAATATCCTTGTCATGGAAAGCAACACAATTGTAAGTTTCCCCCTCAAGCCTCCCTAGAGAGACTAGCTTGAGAAATTACAAAGAGCTAAACTGTACTGTACAGTACTGTTCCCAAAAACACCCACTGCAAGCAATAATTAACATCACATGGAAAGTCAATTACCTCTGCTAACTGCTGATTAACGAATAAAATATCCTCTATAGTTTCCACATTCTTAACTACTTCCTTTTCTCTTCCAGTTACTTGAATTATTCATTCCATTTATTATTAGTCTCATGTAGATTTATGTACAGCACATCCGGTAAAGTCTAGCCCTGCCAATATCCTTCACTATTTACCTCCTCGTTCCCACTATCACAACTATCCTTAATATTTCTCTCTAAAATTTTTTATTCCTTACAAAGTCCTCACTCATCTATGTCCTAAATTTCTCATCCTTTACCTATTTCACCCCAAATTGTTTTCCCTTGAAATCTTTCACAATCACCTCCCTCCCACCCCCTACCGGCCAAAATGTTTCCTAATGCTGCAAGATAAAATTAAATATAAAATATTATTAACATATGAAGACATATCCTGCATAAAACATATTAAGCAGGATACCAGAGCCTCAGGTTAGGTAAAGAAGCCCATACTTTGTTAATTCCTTACTTCTAAAAAGTACTGACCTTTGGCATGGCCCACTTTCCAGTCATATACACAACCTTAACATCAGTCAAGTAAATATTGTTTTGCACAATTCGCCAACCATCAGGTTGTAGTATCACGGTAATACAAATTCTTGTGAAATACTTCCAGGGTCATGTGTAACCATAGCAACATACAGTCTAACACTCACATCTGTCAATCTGGACATCACTTAAACTGTGAAAATCTTCTTATTTTAATACTTGTAGTAATCTTATTCATCCTCTAATGCTCACTGACAAGAGAATCCTCAGATTTCTGGCGTGAGATGATTGGGTGGCCGCGTTGGCAGACCCCGGGCACCCTCTGAGAGGTCAATGGTGCCCTCACCCTCCGCCCCTGCTGCTCTAACCACTCTGGGCCCCACACTAACCTCAACGCTGGTGTCGTAGACGTGTGTGTGTAATAAAGATGACGAGGAAGGTGACTAGAGTGGAGGGGAGCGAGACCTGGCCCTGGCGACTCCTCCCTCTGCGTGAAACTCTCCGTCTTCCTCAGCTGACGACGATTTGTTGGTAAGCAAAGTTCCAAGAATGTTCCGTCAGTTCTCATTTCAGCAATGCAAACTCCATATCAAACGACTATTAACGCTTATATATATGCATTAAAGACAATTAATATGCTTTTAGTATTAGTATTGTCTGATTAAATACAAAATCTGATATGGATATGATAGATTTTGAGAGACTTTGTTATCCGAGAGAGATGACGAGGGCCGTAGTCATGTTTTGATTATATGGCTCATGCTCATTGGCCGGAGAGGAGGGTGGTCCGCCCCGCCGCCCATACCTCACCTACTTCAGCTCTATAATAATAATAATAATGTATTTAGGAACAGTACATACATAGTTGCAGCGTTACAGTACAAACATTCTGTTAGATTTAAAGATAGAGGTAGTACATACAATACCCAAAGCCACTAATACGCATAGCGTTTCGGGCTAAGCTCCACCATTACCAAATAATCAGTGCAAAAATTAACTTTTGCTGTCAATATGCTCTATATGAAAGATTACTGAATAACGTTCTTATAAGAAAACTAGTAAATTAAATGTCATTTTAAATGAAAAAAGAATTGTCAAGAATTTTCCTGAAAATTAATGTTCAGAATATTTTAAGCTGCTGTGGCAAGTATGTCTGTGCCACATATGCAGTGTATATTAGTTGTTTTGTTATTTTCATGTTATTTTGTCTTAAATTAAAAATACTGAACAAATTGGAGGATGTTGTAAATACTATGCTATGTATTCTCACAAACCCAATGTACCTTAATTATTGTATATAAATAAATAAATAAATAAATGTTAATCCTGACAATTTCTTCCAAAGGTCAGATGTAACACAAACAAGAAGCAACAGTTTCAAGCTCAATCCACAATGAAGGACTGAAAAGATGTTTTTTTCACCCACAGGCTTATAAACCCATGGAACTGCCTACCCGCCGAAGCCGTAAATGCCAAAACTGTTAGGTTTAAAATCCACCTGGAGAGGATTTGTCCTCTCCAGGTGGATTTTAAAGTTCTCCCGCCATTTGTCCTGATGATTTTTACAGCTGGATTTGAAAGTTCAACAGAGTATTGGCATTTACGGCTTCGGCGGGTAGGCGGTTCCATGGGTTTATATGCCTGTGGGTGAAAAAACATGTTTTCAGTCCTTCATTGTGGATTGAGCTTGAAACTGTTGCTTCTTGTTTGTGTTACATCTGACCTTTGGAAGAAATGTTACATCTGACCTTTTGAAGAAATTATCAGGATCAACATCTTCCAATTTGTTCGATATTTTGAATTTAAGACAAACTAACAGCCTTGCAGCCTCGTCACCTGCCTAGCGTCTTCACCCTTCATAACCTCTTCAGGTTCCTCAACGTCAAGAAACTGTCGTACTGAAATGCCCTTATCCTAACCTACCAGAGGACCCAAAACAGAAAACGGGACAGCATGTCAATTTCGCGAGCCGCTAACATTTTCAAGTACGACGATTTTTGGCCTTAGGGGAGAGTATACGTCAAAATACGACTTTTATTTATTTATTTATTTATATAAATAAACGTTCTATTAGGAGGACGGGTTGAGAACCATTCTCCCTCGCACGTATGCAAATTAGTATCTTGAGTGAGTGAAACCTAAATTATTGTACTTGAATGGAAACAAATTTAGGAATAAATTACATTGAAGAGACGAAATATTTGTTTATTACACAGGTGTTGCTCGCTCAAGGTCGCGCATGTGTCTTTACACCACTAATGGTTCATTGCTTGTCATTGGTTAATTTTTTTTAATAAATTTCATCTATAGTTATTGCCTCTTCTAGCACCGGGAGCTGTTCTAGGTCAGTAGTGAACGCGGAAACTGGCATTTTATTCCTCGAAAATGTCTTGTAATTTCCTGTATGTTCACCTCTAATTTGTTCATAATCTAGCCACTTGGCCATTCACTGTCCTTTTCCTTATTATATGACCATGTTTTGGCTATTTCTTTGCTTTGAAATCGACATTATTTTCGAAGTTTCTTTCTGATAATCGTATATTTATGTATATGTTCCTAGCCATACTGCATCTAATCCAGTTTTCTTCGGTCCTTTGACCTCTATATTTCCTCCATTCCCTCCTGCTTTTCGTTTTAGCATCTTGGCACTGTCCGTTGAACCATGGGTATGGTTCCATGAAGATGTTGAACCATGGGTATGGTTCCATGAAGATGTTGAACCATGAGTATGGTTCCATAAAGATTTTTAACCATCTTCTCTCCTGCTTTTCTCCTTTATTGTTGGCATGAATCTCTCCTCTGCATCTCGGTTTGACTTGATCCACCGTTTCCTTGACTATCTTCCCTTTGATTTCTTCCTCCCATTGCACATTTTCCAGACACACTCTCTTACCCTCAACGTAATCCCCCTCTTCTATAGTCTGCTCTCTTGTCTCGGGCTCTTATACCCTGACCCCTTGTCTTATGGTCGTAGTTGCAAGTTCAATCATGTAATCAAAGATCAGGACACAATAACTGCTGCTCCTTGTGGTATTTCATGTTACAAGTTCTCCATATCTTCCTCATTTATGGTGAAAATCAAACCCAGTAAGCTCGGCGAATCTCCTAATTTCCTTGTGTCATCCTATACATGCTCCGGTAAGAAGTTTCTTTCCATAATTTCCAGTAATTTTGCTCTCCATGTTTCTTTCTCCCATGGGGATTTCTCCATTTCCAATCGAGCTGTCAGTGATTTAGGTCCCTCATGACTAGTAGTTTAGCTCTCATTCTGTGTGCTGCTGTTGCAGCTTTCTGCAGTTCATCTATGTATGCTTTGTGGTTGTGATCATATTCCTATCTGGGTCTTCTGTTGTTTGCTGGGGAAGGGGGTAGGTGGTGTGGAAAATTACCAGAACCACTAATCATTTCCCATCTGCTGTCAGAGTTCCAGTGAGAGTGAGAGAGACTGTGTAACATTAGAATTTCGACCTTATAGTTCCTCAAACTTCCAATTTCGTCTTACTAAGAGTGACACTCTGTCTCTTTGTTTCTTTCTTATTACCTGGGGTCTCCCCCCCCCTCCTCTGGAAATATTGTATCCGAGGTATATCTTTATTTTTGTTTCCCTTATTCTATTTATATAAGTTTTCACTAACCCTTTCTTTTATTCACTTTACTTTGTTTGTAACTTTATCAGCATTGGTGTGCCATACCATGTGAACGTTTTGTGAGAACTCAGAGTTCAGGCGAGTCATGTAATCACATTATGGAGAACTTTGTTCGTAAAGACACGAGACAGAGTTTGTCTTTAAGACCACAAATGATATGGTCTTCATAGACCCCCAGCATGATCACTGTAGACTCAAGACACCATACTCTACCTCCTCGTAAACCTGTCTTGCTGAAGTGTCTCAAACGATATTACTCGAGCTCCTCACGTCTGAGTTGTTGCTATCAGTCTACACTCACACGGGACTTTAGATAACCTATCTCAACACTGCAGCACAGGACAGATTAGAACGGTGTGTCTTCCTCCTGATGTACGTGTAGTGACTTCCTTTCTCTGGTGTGAGCGTAGTACTTCCTCCCCTGAAGTCTACTGGCCTCGCTCCTCATGTAAGCGTACTGGCTTCTCTCTCTAATGTACGTTTAGCAGCCTCCTCTCTTTCCCCATATGTAAGTGTAACCCAGGATAAGCAACAGCCGACCACCGCACACAACACAAAATATATAGAACACCCAACCGCCGACCAGATCACACTATAAGCAACACCCGATAACCGCTCACAAAACACAATATAAACAACACCTGACCGCTGTTGGTCGGGTGTTGCTTATATTTTATAGAATCTCCCACACACTACATTTTCCTTATACATTATCTCTATCATTGTAACTAAATGGTTACCCCTAGAAACTAGTGGGTATGACTTACCGTGAACTTTAGGAGGGCAAAGCTCTCAACTTGCTACCAGGAGTCAGCAGTCGTCTGTTACTGTAACGACTTGTGTTAACTAAACTGCAAATCTGTTACTCGGTATGAAAATGCAAAAGTCTATGGACTCGGGGCTGAATATTTCACAGCCGTAGACTTTGTGAATTATGGGTATTTGGGCCGAGATCCCCCTGGTGCCGACCACGACCACTTATGGCACCCCGGTATAATCATCAATCCTGCAAAGTTTAATGAGGCTAGCCCCAGGCGTCTGGCTTCCAACCTTAGATATATCTTTTCTTTTATAGGTATAGATTATTAACTTTTATTCAAGAAAAACTATTTTGAATACCCATTACGTGGGGTCGGCCGTTGCTTGGACGAGCCTGGCCTGAAGACGGGTTGCAGTGTTGAGTTTCATCACTATTGTAATAATAAAGTTTCACAGTAGCCTCATACAATATTGCAGCAAAAGGAAAGAAATACAAGGAAATATTAGAAGTCAATCCATTCATTTTAACTTGAATGTTGACCCAACACCGACAACTGTTGATAACTTTCAAATCTCAGTAGGAAACAAGTTAAATATCAACAAATATATCACAGCAGCAGACGTCCGAGTTGCACTTGAGGGGTGACGGCAATATATCCAGCACGAGCAGCAGGTGGAGGGTGCGCTGCGTCCCCCACATCCTACAGTGAGCACATCAAGCAGCAGCTAGTGGCAGTCGTCCTCCAGACAGTGTGTCTGACTCGTGTACTTAGTCTTGGAGTGAGACTTGGCCACCTTCTGCTCCCCCGCTATGATCACTGTCTGGATGGCTTTGGCGGGAAGGAGGAGGTTGGCGACGCCCTGGTCCCCGACCCCAACGCTCACCTCCCGCGCCTCCTCGCCCCTGCAATATAACACACAGCTTCATCGAAGGAAAAGATTTCATGTTTTGAATACCTGAAGAGCGCTTGCCCAGAGGGCGAGTGTTCCCGCCTCCCTCCCCGCAAACACCCGGCGCCAGTGTACTAACCCAGAAATAATGTAAACAAAAGACTACACGTTATTATAAGTCGCAAACAATACTTTACCTTTCTGCACAGAATCATTTATTTTACAAAGTCATTTGTGCAAAAATTTCAGTTATGTGTCGGCTGGAAATCTAGTTTAGTATGCATGGCTGTCATTTGACTTGAGAGGCTACCATCTCTCTAGTGGCCTCCTGGTTGATACCTGGTTACCTGCTTGATGGGGTTCTGGGAGTTCTTCTACTCCCCAAGCCCGGCCCGAGGCCAGACTTGACTTGTGAGAGTTTGGTCCACCAGGCTGTTGCTTGGAGCGGCCCGCAGGCCCACATACCCACCACAGCCCGGTTGGTCCGGCACTCCTTGGAGGAAACAATCTAGTTTCCTCTTGAAGATGTCCACGGTTGTTCCTGTAATATTTCTGATGCTCGCTGGTAGGACGTTGAACCTACCGTTGAATGGTAGAACCGTTGAACGTTGGCCTCGATGGAGACAAAGCCAGCGGCTTGTCAAAGGTCCCCTTCCAATTGTTCCCAATGATTTTTCCAGAAGAATTGTGAACTTCAGTAATTTGGTATTGAGAGAGAGAGAGAGAGAGAGAGAGAGAGAGAGAGAGAGAGAGAGAGAGAGAGAGAGAGAGAGAGAGAGAACAAAAGCACCTACGTGTTAAGGAGGACGAGGACGGTGTGACCATCAGGGTGGAGGAAGGCGCTGGTATGGATGTTCTTGTGGTCCACCGTCGACGGGACCAGCCTGGACCCGGCCGCCACAAACTTGCTGAAATGACCCATCACGTAGAACATGGGCTGCTTGTAGAACTCGTCCGCTCTCTGCCGAGTAGAACCAAATCGGTCTGCTTGTACATCTGTCTCATCTTCATTACATATGCCTCCAGTATGAAATTCTACCAAATCATCTTACAGCTGTAATAAATGACTGAACATACATAATATATATATTATACAAATTGGAAATATAAATTAGGGTATTAATAAATGAAAATCATCAAGAACCCCAACAACCAGGGCAGGCAACAGTGGTGGACAAGAGAATGATCAATACTGACCTTGTTGACGATGATCGGGGCATCCACCTGGTTGCTGGCCCAGTTGGGGCCTCCGTCCATGTCGAGGGCCAGGTTCCAGTCCACCCAGCCGGACACATGGTGGTTCACCACCTGTGGCAGGACAGTACCGCTGGTCAGAGGTGTCGTGTACGCCCCCGTATGAGAGGTGCCGTGTATGTGTATATATATACGCCCCGTGTGAGTGAGGAGTACCCCGTGTACGCACCTGGATGATGCTGGCGGCGTAGGACTCGGCCCGGGACCAGGAACCCAGCACCACCGCCTCCTCCCCCGCGTCGTTGAAGAACATCAACCCTGGAACTTGGGTACCAAAAGCCAAGTAAAAATATTGGTGACAAAAAAAAATATATGTTATATTTAGTAAATATATAATTCACCTCTGGTGCAAGTGTAGGGACCCATAGCCTCGGAGAAGAAAATAAAGAGTACTCAGAGAAGACCTCGAGGATCCTCACTAAACACTTTGATATTTTCTTCTCCTACCACCCCTATTCTTTTGGTATGTGTGTATATTTATACACGACCGCCCACACAATGGGTATAGGGTTCACGACCGCCCACAGGATGGGTATAGGGTTCACGACCGCCCACAGGATAGGTATAGGGTCCACGACCGCCCACACGATGGGTATAGGGTCCACGACCGCCCACACGATGGGTATGGGGGTGCATAATAAATGAATTAAACAGAAAAACCACTTGATACATGGCGCGGATGAACAGACGAGTGTAAACACTGTCCCTAATATCTTACCTATACAAGACTCTGTGTAGATGATAAACTTGTCAGGGAAGAGTTGGTGTGTGTGGTCCAGATGCTCTGGTCCATGCAGCGCGTCAGTGTACCAGTGGACCGCCACGCCGTCAACGTACCGTGCTGCTTCTGGGTCAGACAGTGTCTTCACCGCGGGGTAGGAAGGCAAACCATTCACCATCACAAACTACACAATATCACCGCTCAACGATACCTGTTTCACATATATACTTAAGTCAATGAAGTATCTAAAGTATTTTGATTGATTAGTGAGAACAGAGTTGTTGAAGAGACGATGGCAGCCCCCGGCGAAGGAAGACAGTCGCTGGGGTGCCACAGGGTATACTTACCGCCCCAGGGTACTCCGGCAGCACGTCCCGGTTTTCATCGCCAACCATCACCTTGAGTCTTCCCAGTCCGGCAGCCTCCAGCGTGGGACCCAGACTCTCCTTGATCCAGTCCCTCATGTCCTCTTTCTTCCACTCGCAAGAGTTCCACTTCTGATGGCGCAGTTGGCGGAAGGAAGGGATGGGTCAATATACGCTGAATCCGTAATCCTTATAGGCTTCAAGCCTGAACCGTCTTTTAGTTTAGTGTCCGCCATAAGATTTGGCGCCTGTTTCTAAATTTTAACACAAACTTAGCTAAAACGACGGAGGCAGAAACACTGTTCTAACATTAGAGCAAGAGGTCAGTGAGGGGGGGGGAGGGGTATGGTCGGGGCGGTAGAAGGGCCAAAGGAAGGTCAAAACAAGGCGGAAAACGGATGATTTTGAGCGGTTACCAGAGAGAGAGGCGGAGAACCGCAAGTGTCAACAATCAGAGCGAGAATGACAAACATAAACACATGAGAGTTTGAGTGTGTTCTCTTATAAACACCATTAAGAGTGACATTATATATTACATTATCTTCAGTGATGAGCACACAGCTAACGCCACACGACGCTTGCTGTACAATATACTCCAGTGTGTATGGAGAGACTTACTATATCGTCCGAAGTAGGATGGTTCTGGGTAGTGAGGCCCCACATGGCGATGCCCTCCTTCTCGTACTCCTTCACGAACCTGATACATGACACAAGTACTTCATAAGCCACCTCCTCTCCCTACCTCCATAAGAAGTGATAGAATCACTCTCTCTCTCACAAAAGTTTTACCCGAAGGAGAAATTTACTAGGCAGCGCCCCGGACCCAGGAGTGAACCTCGCAGAAGGAACATGTCCATCACTCCTCAATACATCAGTACATCAACACATCAATAGGAAGGACTTCCGCTGGGTTGTTCATTGTCCCATGTACCCAGACGCAGCTGTGGCTCATCTGACTTAAATATATACACCGCTAAGCAAACTACCATTCAACCCCAACAAGCTAACTGGGTATTTAAGTATTTATTTATTTATATACATGAAGGTACATTGGGGGTTAACAGAGAACACAGAAATTAAGTTGATTTTACATTCTTGTAAAGCCACTAGCACGCATAGCGTTTCGGGCAAGTCCTTAAACTAACAGATAATTTTTAGATAATTCACAGTAAAATTGACAAAAAATGTTTACAGGTACTTTACAGCTTTACTTTACAGGTACAGATAATTTTAAGTAGAATAATTACAGTAAAATTGTCAAAAAAATTTACAGGTACATTGCAAGAAATTTCGACATAAAACCAGATTAGAATAATACACAATAATACAATACACAATAATGAACAAGGATTACTAGGTACATTAGGATAACATTACAGGGTTATACATTGGTTCACTGAAGCACAATATGAGGATCATTTCAAGGAATAATGCAGTAGAATATGTACTCAATACAACAACCATGATATCAGATGATATGTAGGATTACAATGGTAAAGTAATATGGCTTAAGTACAAATATTGGGGGATTGGGTAGCACTAGGTACAGTGTTACCCAATTAAGTGTTTAAGTAAGTATTTGTTAAGTGCACTCTAAATTTGAGAGAAAATTGATGATTTGACTGGTACAAGTGTGTCAAAGGGTTCTTGGGGAGTAAATAAATAACGTCGCTTTTCGCGTGTATGCGCGCACTATGGCCAAAAATGGATGTAATTTTAAATGAAATCGGCTCACGAAAGTGATGTACTGTCCCGTTTTCTGTTTGAGTCCTCTGGCTTACTCAGAAAGGTTAGGAGAGGAAACTTTCAATTAACATATTTCATGACGTTTTGAAACGTAAGGAGAATTTCCAGCCCACCTAACCTACCAGAGGACCCTTAACTTACTGTTTTGGAAAAAAAAAATCCAAAATTTATTTTCAATTTTATTCATTTTCAAATTACGTCCATATTCGGCCATACGGGCAAACTGCATGTGGTAGTGGTGGTGTTAAATACAGTGGTGGTGCTAACTACCACTGTATTTAACACCACAGGAAGGTAGACGGGACCAATAACGATGGCACTAACGATGACGGGTTGTCTAGGAAGACAACCCGTCCAGGAAGATCAAGGTTACAGTAAAGAAGTTACATCTGATTAACTTATCAGCCAGTGATAGTAAGGTTCTCTGAACATGTACTCTGTATTAACTGGTATATTGTGGCCGCTATCAGGGAGTCAGGTGAGATAAGGTGCAACGATGCCTGGTCTACTACTGCCCTCATAACCTTACCACCTCACCTAGTTATGCTTGCGGCGGGGTTGAGTTTCAGCTCTTTGGTCCCGCCTCTCAACCTGCACTGTTGTCACCGCTGGTACTGTGCCTTTCACTGCCACCTTCCACACACCACCTTTGTCTAGTACCTTAACGTTGTCTCCATTATCTTGTCACGATTTTTTGGCCAGCGTTTTATTTCACCTGATGCCTCTGTTCACCTAGCAGTAAACAACTTCTTTATAGCTAGACAACTGTTATGGCTACACAAAATGCCTAGCCAGAAACATATGAACTCGAGCACTCCACTTAATCTCTCAAGGCCGGTGGATAGCACCCATCAAGATGCGCCTCCACTTGGATAACTGTATCCAGGCATGGAGACCTTATCTTCAGAAAGTCATAGCTGCTCCGGAGAAAGTGCAACACCGGGCAACAAGAATATTTTCAAAACTAAGTCAACTCTCGTATCAGGAACGCTTGATGGCCACATGGGTAACAACACTAAACCAGGCACGACAGGATGGATCTCACTGAACATTTTACAATACTGAACAATTTGAAGGACGTTGATCCGGACAATTTCTGCATAAGGTCAGATGTAACACAAACAAGGAGCAACGTTGACCAAACCACACACTAGGAGGTGAAGGGACGACGACGTTTCGGTCCGTCCTGGACCATTCTCACAATCGACTTGAGAATGGTCCAGGACGGACCGAAACGTCGTCGTCCCTTCACCTTCTAGTGTGTGGTCTGGTCAACATACTTTTGCCACGTTATTGTGACTCATCGCCTGCATAAGGAGCAACAGTTTCAAGGTCAACAAGCCACAATGCAGGACTGAGAACAGGAGATGCTTCTTCACTCACAGGGTTATAAACCCATGGACGCTCATACTCACCAAAGCCATAAATGCCAAAACTCCGTTACATTTTAAAATCCAACTGGAAACAAATCAGGGTAAATATGGGGGTGCCTTTGACAAGCCGCCGGCTTCCTGTCCTCGTCGAGGCCATTAAAGAGATGGTGGCGAACTCCCCCCCCCCAAGCTGCCCATGACTATCCCCACACATCAACCAGTCACCCTGCAACGTAAGGTGAGGTTATCCCCCAAGATTGATTGATTGATTGATAAAAATTAAGCCAGGAAAGAGGCGGCATGGGCATGAATAACCCTTAATAGCCCTAAGCATCTGGACTCCAATATATAGTATATGCTTATCAGCCATCCCACCAATTTTCATATGCAGAAATGAGTTGAGTTTGAGAACTGAATAAAATTTTTTATTTATATTTAAATTAATTTGATATAAGGCAGTAAAGACTGTGGCTGCGACATACCTGACCAAGTAGTGTGACCAGGGCTGCCTCATCTCCGGGAGGAGCTCCCCGGACTCGTTGAGCTTACCGTTGGTCTTCATCCAGGCCGGGGGCGCCCAGGGGGAGGCCAGGAGCCGCAGCGGCCGCTCTGACAGCTCCTGTGCCCGCAGGATCACCGGCACCTACACACCACACTCTGCTACAGTAACTACTCCCGACAATTGTCACCACTTAATCACACACAGACATCACACTAACGCGATGCATCAAATGAACAAATCCACAAAGGCCGTGACGAGGATTCGAACCTGCGTCCGGGAGCATCCCAGACACTGCCTTAATCGACTGAGCTACGACAGGGTAAAAGGGTTGAAACCGAAGTTTTACTGAACTTACTGGATCCCGTAGCCTCTCCGAGGCACAAACCAGGCTTTTACACAACCCCCCCCCCCCCTGCACCCGAGCTATGTCAACAGGCCGTTCTCCCTCTTCGCCCTTACATCATCACACAGAGATCCTCGTCACGTTCGAATCCTCGTCACGGCCCTTGTGGATTTGGTCACCACTTAATGTACCACACATGTTACGTGGTACCTTCTATAACCAAACATTATTGTTGCTAAATTGTGTTTATTAGTGAACTGTTAAATAACGAAAGCTGTGTTTGGAGTCCTGTAAGGTAGGCATAATTTTTTTTTAAATAAAGCGAACACGACTAATGTAAAGTAATTAATTGTGTATCAGAAGCAAACCTTATATAATCTGTCTTCCTCGGCCAAGGCGAAGTGCTCAAGGTTGATATCGTCTTCGACATCGTCGTTGTAGGAGTAGGGCCTGACGGAGAAGTCCGTGCCAGCGATGGGTACGCGGCAGAGCTCGTACTCCACACCCTCGGGGTCGAAGTAGGACCTGGGGGCACTCAGAGACAGTTATTGTTGTTTCATATAGCTTCAGTATGGGGTCCGTGGATACTAAAAATACTAGTTCATCACTGATTACTAAAGTAGTAGGCATCCATCAGTCCCAGGAGACTATGGACTTGCGCACTGGCGTCGGCCTGGTCTGGAGTGGCCTCCCCAGGGCAGGTTGATTCGGGGGAGAAGCTGTCACCCAGGCAGCAGGTCCCCCCCCTCTCCACGGTGAAGCCACAGTGATCAAGTTTAGAACATGACTGTTGGCTATCACCGAGACTGTGTATGGGTGCTCTAACACACCGTCGTCAACCATGGTTCGCCTCATTAACTTAGCCAAGTTGAGAGCAGGTTACATGGTTTCCCTGGAGTACAGGGCTACCAACTGAAGGACATACAGTTAATAACGTGTGTTGAGCCTGCGAGGGGACAGCAAACCCTGCAAGTTTACTAATGTAAACTCTTGTAAGGAATAAATTAGTGTAGAGGTACATTATGTCAAGCTTTTTTTTATCTCTGCATATATAATTTCTCATTTTAACTACTGAGAATAAATAATTTACACCTCTATATATATATATATATTTACCGATACATAATTTCTTCAATTATCTACTATGGGTATATAATTTCTGCCACTATCTACTTTTTCCTTACATACCATCTTAAGGGAAGTTTGAGTAGCGTGTGAGAGTAGAATAGTGGTGGACATACCTGAAGCAGGTGCGCTCTCCGCCCAGGAGCAGCAGGTCCTGGGCGGGGGGCTGGGGGGGGGGTGAAGGAAGGAACTATCAAGGGAAAGCGCCAAACAATTACGACTGTATAGCAGTTGGAAAGGGTCAGGATAAGGGTTGGGGATGGACGGGGGAAGGGAATGGTGCCCAATCTCTTGGACGGTCGGGGGATTGAGCACCGACCTGCATGAAGCGAGGCCGTCGCTCTACCGTCCAGCCCAAGTGGGAGGGGGTGAGAGTAGTGTAATGGTGGACATACCTGAGCAGCAGGTCCTGGGCGGGGGCTGAGAGTCCAGCCATGTTGATCCCGGCGGCGTCGGTGAAGGCGCCCCCGAACCCCAGCATCGTCTGGCCAAGATCGTTCACATCCAGCACCAGCCTCGCCGAACCTGACGGTAACCCCTCACATCTTTACCCGAATTTACTCGAGGGCCACCATCCTCACTACTGGCCTCGGCGAGGGCAGGAAGCCGGCGGCTTGTCGAAGGATATGTATTTACTGTATTACTCTTTTTCCCACTCTGGTATGTTCAGAAGCTACCGACTCCTGTTAGCAGACTTAGAGCTTTCTCTTTCCATAGCCTTATCCTACAAGGTTTTCCCTGGAACACGACTTGCCAATCTGTTTACAACCATATTCACTATTATTGCTGGGGGAACAGAGTGAATGATTAAGGTCTGGTGCTTTGTCAAGCCTCCCTGGACAGAGCTCCAACCCACACAAACTCGCTCGTGCTGTGGGTATGCTACTACTGCGCCACAGACCTAATATTTCTAGCTTAACTGGATTTTTGTAACCTACGATAATCAACTAGGCCTACAACTTAATTAAGAAAAAGATTCTTTTCTTACAATATGTTGTTTAATCACTGATAAACTATAATATTACACACCTCTGAGGCAACGACGGAAGTACACTTGCGGTCAAGAACGACATTACGAATGAAATGTGTTGTGAAGACATTGAGTGTGTGGGAACCCGCGAAGGTTGACATGTATGGAACACCCCACACTAATATCAGGTGTGTGACGTCACACACTATACACTCCCGGTGTACAAGTATTTCTCAGATATTGTAAAAGCTTATCAATGTATATCATGTGAAAGGTCACAGACTCATCTTCACTTTGAATAATTTAGAATAAGATTAGGTGTAGTTTAAAGAGAGATATGTGAGTGTTATGGGAACTAAACCACACATCAGATGAGAAGACGACGATGTGTCTTCATGTTTCCTCTCTTAACCTGTGTCCTCATGTCTCTTCTCAACATGGCTAACCAAGTCGTCACAGGTCTGACCCGACTGTGTTTACTATGACCGTCCAAATGACGCGCCATCCACTGCGCCGCGCCTTCACCATGCGCATTACTGTATGTGTTTTGTTTTTAACCTAACCTGAAGACTGCTTGGGGGGGAAGGGGTGTGGTTGAGAAGGTCACACTGGTTCTGTGCCGAGACGCAGCTGTGTCTGGCGGGGTAGGCTATAGACACTCTACCCAGCTGGCAAGAGATCATGTCATTGTTCCCAGCAAGGAACGAACGCACTCGAGGTACGGCGCACTGGCAAGAAAGTCTATACTCTCATTTCCTGAACGACATGCGCATGTTATTGTTGTGCAACTTGCTATAATGTACTCTCACTTAAACAATGGATTGACTCGTAACAATGGTTATATTGTAGAATATTTGCGTCAGTCTTTCTGATGATGTGTAATACGTTAAGGTATTCGTATGTTAAAACCATTGTATTCCTGCCTTTGTTATTTTGCTTACACTGCGTGTTAGTGCCTTTGCAAGAATGTTACACTCAAACTGCAATGTATACACTTCCTCAACTCAATATATATATTCTTATATATAAATAAATAAAATAAAATTCATTCTTGCAAATAATAGATAATTTATGTCAACGTTCCTATCACTCGTCGATAGACATTAAAACGTCACGTATTAAGATTGCTATGAATATAAAATCTATACTATTATATGTCCTTTCGATCACTATAAAATCCATGGAGAAACTCGCGGTATTAACTGAGAAATTTGTGTTTATTGTTATGAAACGTCATAGAACGATGACGTAGGGTGCCGAAAAATGACTAAGTCCCTCCTCCAAAAGTTGACCGTTTAGTAAACATCAGCTGCAATCTAAGCTATAGAGTATAGGCCTGGGTGACTATGCTACAAAGTATAGGCCTAGGTGACTATGCTACAAAGTATAGGCCTAGGTGACTATGCTATAAAGTATAGGTCTAGGTGACTATGCTACAAAGTATAGGCCTAGGTGACTATTACAAAGTATAGGCCTAAGTGACTAAGGATTGTCCGGTCACAAACTATGCAGTAAACTCCACTTAATACTGTGCCAGACAACAGGTTCAAAACATTGATATTAATTCTCCGATACAAAAAAAAAAATTAAAACATCTGAAAATAACTGGTAACCCGAGTGAACATTACTCACCTGTAGGGTGGCGGTGGTGTCTTCAGAGCATGAGTCATATCTTAAAGCTTTGTTAAATCATCAATAGTGCCGTCAAACAAGGACCAAGGATGCACAATACACATTGCTGTTAATTTTGTTAAGACAAGCCCAGCTGTGTCTGGGTACAAGTGACAGGATGAACAACCCAGCGGGTTTTCTTCCTTTTGGGGAGTGTTGTACATGCTGCTATGGCGGTATGTCCACTCACAAGATGAGTGTCGCTGCCCAATAAACTTGCCCCTCCGGGCAAAATTAAAAATTAAAATTAAGACAGGCGTTGGTTAAACTCACCAGCTGTTGGCTTGTCTTCCAGTTCCCGAGTGTCGGTGTGGAACCTGAGTCCCTCCCTGGAGGAGGTGACGACGGTGTAGTGTCCTGGGTCAGGTAAGGTCAACCGGCCTGGCAGGTCACAGTAGCTGGCGTCACACACACACACCACACTGTCAGACCCGAAGCTCCGAGGATTACACTCCCGGCGGCCTCCTGCAGATGCAAGACACCGTGTCAGCTACATTTGTCACAGGAGAGTAGCTTTGACCTCTGTTCGTAGTCTCATATGTGTCCCCAGTGTTACAATGTCAACCCGTCCTCGACCCAAGTCCATTTATATTACATCCAGCGGTCGACCCCACAGACGCATTCATACATGTTGTTCATCCAAAACTGGAATTTTCTCAAATATAAATTAATATTATAATATAGTAGCATATTGTGCGTATATAGGTATAGGTTAGGTTAGGTGTTTATGTTCTGTTAGCGATTATTTGTATTTATAGTACGCGGTGAAGCATTTATAGCGTTGTGGTTCGAACAGAATTCGTCAGTAATACACTTGTTCCGGAAGTGTTCGAACATCATCAGTTGTGAGTCGTGTGTAAACCGTTTTTCATTCATAAACAGGGGGTTTGGCGGGTACATGGAATCACTTTTGGGTCTTTGTTTGGATTACGGGCTGCACGATGTACGTCTACGCTCACACTTATAACCAGCCCGTCCTCCAAACAAAGATCCAAAAGTGATTCCATGCACCCGCCAAACCCCTTGTTTATGAATGAAAAGCGGTTTACACACGACTCACAACTGCTGACGTTCGAACATATCCGGAACAAGTGCTTCACTGACGAATTTTGTTCGAACCACAACGCTACAAATGCTTCACCCACGTACTACAAATACAAGTAATCGCCAACAGAACCTAAACACCTAACCTAACCTATCCTATGCCTATATATACATAATATGCCAATATATTATAATATTAATTTATACTTGTGAAAATTCCCGTTTTGAATGAACAGCACGTTAAAATTTATGAATGCGTCTGTGGGGTCGACCGCTGAATGTAATGGACTTGAGTCGAGGACGGGTTGCTTATAACACAACCCGTCCTGGGACCAAGTCCATTCTATCCAGTGGTCGACCCCAAAGATCAATTCTAACATTCTCTTCATTCAAATCTGAACCTTACTCAAATATAAATGATAATTTTTAGGCACTGGTTAGGTGTTTATGTTCTATTGGCAATTATTTGTATTTGTACAATACATGTACATCTAGTGGCTAGTGGCTCTAGGTATTGGATGTACTAGCTCTATCTTTAAATCCAACATTATGTTTGTAACTCATCCTTAATATATGTATGTTCCTTTACCTGAATAAAAATCTAATCTAATCTAATCTGTAGTACGTGGTGAAGCATTTATAGCAACCCGTCCTAGACTCAAGTCCATTATATCCAGCAATCGACCCTCAGACGCATTCATAATTTTTTACATGCTGTTCATTCAAAACGGAAGTTTTCTCAAATATAAATTAGTATTATAATATATTAGCATATTGTGCACATACCTATATTGGCATTGGTTAGGTTAGGTGTTTAAGTTCTGATGGCGATTATTTGTATTTGTTGTACATGTGTGAAGCATTTACAGCGTTGTGATTCGAACAAAAGTCGTCAGTGAAGCACTTGTTCCGAAAGTGTTCGGACGTCATCAGTTGTGAGTCGTGTGTAACCCGTTTTTCATTCATAAACAGATGGGGGTTTGGCGGGTAGATGGAATGGATTTTGGGTCTTTGTTCGGAGGACGGGCTGTATAACAAAGCCAAGTCAGATGTTACAAGTTAATGTTTTAGTTTAGTTCATTTATTATGCACCCCATACCCATCCTGTGGGCGGTAGTGAAAAAGGTTACAGAGGGACACAATAGGCTCAGGGACTGAACCCCACAATTTATTTAGCTAAGCAAGTTACAATCTTAATGAACTAGTTACTACATTCAATGCACATCGTCACATCCTCAATGGGCTCGAGGCCGACCATAAGTACAGTTTCTAAATTAAGCAACTGACGTAAGTGGAGAGGTAGTGTGACAGTTGGTATGTTTAGGGATACTTATAGTCGAGGAGTCTAAGCCGAGCAGTAGTAACATCTGGAGTCTGCTGATTTTATTGGATGATCCATAAATGTGTGGCTCTTCTTGCATGATAGCATGATGATAGATGCAATTACTGGTGTCGATTTCACTTTGCCTCAGAGCTGCAAGATTTTGTTGAAGTTCTTGGTGTACTATTGCTCTCAGACTGTTTATTGGCAATCCAAGGTTATACTCAATTTCTCCTTTAAAGGCAGATTACTTGGCTAACTCATTAGCTCTGCCACAATGTGTGTACATCCGCATGGGAGCTTCCAGTCCATATCTATATGACAGAACGCCTGTTTGTTGTCTGTTAAAGGTTGTAGGTAAGATGCTTAGGACTAGCGTCATGCAACTTTACAGGGGCAATGGTCTGGGGAATGTGACGGAGATAGGCTTGTCAGGGACGCCAGAATTCTTGGGGAACGGCGTGCCAGGGTCACATATTCTGACTTCCACAACGATTGTTGACACTTTCCGCCAGCTTCACCTAGCTAAATATTTTGAAAACAAAAATTCTAAAACAATTTTTTCGTATAGTAATATACATTATTATTCACTGATCTCGGTAAAATTAACACTGGTTTTCTGCTATTCATACTTTGGATGTAGTAGCATAAAACAGATGATTAAAAAAACAATTGTACTCTTACATACTTAAAACTCTGAACTGTAATGACAATCCTGACCTTACACTCTTCCTAGAAGTTTGTAACAGAACCCATGGGCACCACACCAAAAACAAATACCTATTTGATATTCCAAGAGTGTGACTTAACAAAACTAGAAATGCTCTACAAATCAAGGGACCCAGAATGTGGAATGACCTCCCCAATCACGTCAAAGGCTGTACCTCTCTCAACCAGTTAAAGAGAAAAACCAAGTACTACCTAATACACTCCATGTGATCCACATTACCCCCCTAAATGTCAGCCCATGTCTTGTTATTTTCAAACAATACTGTTTGTTGTCCAACTTGTATAATTACTGATTTCCGCCATGTTTTTCCCCCTTTTTCATCTCAATTTATGCTTTGATCTCAATTAGTATTTTTAGTCTAAGTGTTTTTTCCCCACACCTTGCCCGAAACGCTGTGCATATTAGTGGCTTTAGGCACTGTATGTATTAGCTCTATCTAGAAATCCAACATTATGTTTGTAACTCATCTTCTATGTATGTACTTTTACCTGAATAAACATTTGATTTGATTCTCCCATAGCTTTAAAGACTTTCCCCATCTCCGTTCCTTTCTCAAATTTAGCCGCCGATGGCGACAATACGTGACTACACCAATAATCAATAGGTGACTATGTGGAACCTAGTCTCTACTGCCCACAGCTAGGGGTAGAAGGAACCATAATTAACAAATTCAACCCAGACGATAAACTACAGCCATAAAATATTACACATTCTCGGAAATATTTCCACAGCCTGGCATTGACCGCATGACCTACTCTTTCTCTTGTCTGAAAAGCAACACAAATTTACACCAATGACTAGGAAAGAGTGTGCAACAAACAAGCGTGTGACCTTGAGCTTGGAGAGGAGTCAGCAGCAGCAGCAGCAGCAGGAGGGAGGAAGACTGTGAGGGTGTGTCCATGGTGAAGGTCAGCAACACACTGATGCTTCCTCATACCTCCCAGACATTCTCTCCCTCAGAAAGCGTGGACATAAAGACTTATGCTATGTTTACAGTTGAGAACTATATATTCGGACAGCATAAAACATGCACTAGTCAGTGTGACATAGTAATATTCTTGTGCTCTACCTAGTGTGTGCTAGTGCAGGCTAGTACACTAGTCTCCCATCCCATCTTCTCTCCTGACTATGCATGACTAATCGTACGGCGAGTGGGATATCAGATGAACTCGTAGCTGGCTCTCTCAACACTGTAATCCCATTTTTTTAATCCGAGGACCATTAACCTTAGTGGCCTCGACGAGCACAGGAAGCCAGCGGCTTGTCGACGGTCCTCCGCCCCCACCCCACATTTCCCTTGATCTTTTCCAGAGATATTTTGAAATTCAGCAGTTACGGCTTCGGCGGGTAGGCGGTTCCATGGGTTAATAACCCTGTGGGTGAAAAAGCATTTCATTTTCTCAGTCCTGCATTGTGGTTTGTTAAGCTTGAAACCGGTACTCCTTGTTTATGACCTGACCTTCTGAAGAAAACATCTGAAGCAACAACCTCCAACCTCTTCAGTATTCTAAAAGTCTCAATGAGATCTGCCCTGTCATGCCTGGTTTGTAGTGTTGTTAGCCCTGTGGCCTTCAAGCGTTCCTGGTACGAGAGTTGACTTACCTCTGGAATGACTGTTGTTGCCCGGTGTTGCACCTTCTCCAGAGCTTCTTCTGAAAATGAGGTCTCCATACTTGGACACAGTAAGTGGGGGCACACCAGAGATTTATAATATGGAATAGGGTAGCAGCATGTACATTGCAGTGTGTACACAAGTTTGTTAATATAAACTATTTTAGCGCCAAGTAACTATTAGTAAAGTACAACTTAATTACGTGTGTGGCTGACCTCTGACCTGGCCAAAAGGGGGAGATCCAAGGATGTTTACACATAAGAATCTGGAGTCTAATTCCCTTGCATGAAATATTACATACTTGAAACTATGCTGACTAAGACTAACCCAGGAAATTTTAATCAATATACAAGATAAACTGGAGGTCATCTGGGCTGACCTCTTGGAGAAGGCTTCCCTGGGTGTGAACTCTTAAGGAGGGGGGGGGGGAGGTCACGGGTGTTACATACCCCATACCCATCCTTGTGGGTGGTATTTGAAAAGGAAAAAAAAAAAGAAAAGGATGGGCTCTGCAAAAGCTAAACTAAGAGGGGAGGGGTAGCAATAGTATTCTAAGAACTACTTGAAACATACATTAACCATATGTTTAAAGTTTTGCCCTATTTCCATCGTCAGGGCAATGGGGTGATCTGTAGAATGAAGTCCATCGAGGACTGAGTCTTCTAATGGGAATGACAGCTGCCTCGAGCCAGTCCTTAGCTACCAATTTCTTCCAAATGCGGTTATAAACTATGTAGCAAATGTTAAAAGCCACACAGAAATGTTAGCATATCTCATGGTGGATACCGTCTGAGCCAGCCGCCACAGAATTGCAGAGGGGACAAGGCAGACTGGAGTTCGTTATAGGGGAATTAGAGGAGAGTGAGAAAGTTCAAGGGGGCAAGATGTAGTAAGGTGCTTATGAGTAAGGAAAGTAGGAGAAAGATGAGCACCAGAGCTAACAGCTGAAAAGTACGAACCCATTTCATTTGCGACAAACACAGGATCAGTCACGGACTTGGACAACACTGTACTGTAGTTATGTCTGGAACAAATTTACCCATACATTTTTGGATTTTTCAGGACATGAGGGAGAGAGGGGGTTATCTTGAGATGATTTCGGGGCTTAGTGTCCCCGCAGCCTGGTCCTCAACCAAGCCTCCACCCCCAGGAAGCAGCCCGTGACAGCTAACTCCCAGGTACCTATTTACGGCTAGGTAACAGGGGCATCAGGGTGAAAGAAACTCTGTCCATTGTTTCTCGCTGGCACCCGGGATCGAACCCGGGACCACAGGATCACGCACCCAGTGTTCTGTCCGCTCAGCCACCGACTCCTCACCGGTTTGTCCCGGTGAAGACAATGGAGGTCCCGGGGTGAGTCGCCACCCAGGTTGACACCAGGGTGACAACAATAATAGTAGAGACTTATAATTTCTAATTCTCACGCTTAGCTGTATAGATGGCCCTATGGGCACTGCACTTTCCTTTCATAACAGAACAAAAGATTCAGGTGTTGGCCGGCATCGATGCCTTTTCCAGACCACATGTTTACTTGAATGAAGGAAGGAAATGCAACAATAATTAGTTAGTTTACTTGGCTTTCTATAAAATATACTGGTAAACTAGTTACAAACAATATTAATCTGCCTGAAATTTATAAGAGACAAAGGTAGTGATTTAATTACAGTACAACGATAATGTTCGTCCTTTGTAGTCGAAGATGACCATGACTTCAATATATGAGGTCGAAAGTCGGTGGCTGTGTGTCAGATGAAGAAGGATGAGACCAATCTGTGTCCAGAAGGCTCGCCCACACACGGGACTAGATAGAAAACTATCACCTAGAGGACAACATAAAGAACATCACGCGAGGAATCTATGCTACACTTTCCAATTTCAGAATTGCTTTTAAATACAGTACATGGATGGTGAAATACTATTTATTTATTTTATATTTATTTATATATATATATATACAGGAGATCTTACATTCTTGCACAACCACTAGCATGCATAGCATTTCGGGCAAGTCCTTAATCCTATGTTCCTCGGAATACGACCTCGCCAAAGCGTTTAACAACCAAGTACCCATTTTACTGTTAGGTAAACAGAGGCTACAGTTAAGGATTGGTGCCCAGTAAATCCTCCCCGGGCCAGGATACGAACCCAGGACAAAGCGATCACGTAATGCCAGAGATGTAGTAAGTGAACAATTACTAAAGAAATTGGTCATGACCTTTGTTAGACCAAAGTTGGAATGTGCAGCAATTGTATGGTGCCCACATCTTAAGAAGCATATCAACAAACTGGAAAAGGTGCAAAGACATGCAACTAAATGGCTCCTGGAACTGAAGGACAAGAGCTACAAGGAGAGGTTAGAGGCATTAAATATGTCAAACTAGAATATAGACGAAAAGAGCCAAAATTATCACTATGTACAAAATAATAACGGGAATCAATAAAACTGATAGGGAAGAATTCCTGAGACATGAAACTTCAAGAACAAATTGTCATAGATTTAAACTGACTAAACAAAGCTGCCAAACAAATATAAGAACGTTTACTCTTGCAAACAGAGTGGTAGACATTTGGAATAAGTTAAGTGAGGTGGTGGAGACCAAAACGGTCAGTAGTTACAAGGCATTATATGACAGAGTGCTGGGAAGAAAGGAAACCATGAGCACAGCTCTCATCCTGTAACTACACTTTGGTAATTACAGAAATAAGCTTACTCAGAGAGTATCTCATATGTTCCTGGCACACACAGTGTGTCATTGATGAAATAACAATTAGAAATGGATTACTGAAGCATTGTGAAGAAACATAAAAGTAACAGGAAAACAGCAAACTACTCACCTTTCAACTCCTGCCCTGCATCTCTTTTATACCTGACAACACCGCTGTGCAAAAGAAAAAACTTCCTAAAAATTTGGTTCTTTCTAATATTGACAAAATGATCATACACAATAAAAAATATGTAGATTACTTTAGGCATGGTGAAGCTAGGAACTCTCGCGATGCCTTCATGACAAGCATTCATGGACCCACTGCCCCATAGTGGTCACTCTGGGCCAGGAGTTGTTGTGAACATATTTTTACATATTCATTTCAATGTTTCTGATTTGCTATCTGTTTTTCTTTTGCAGTAATATTATTCAATAGTGTGTCATTCGATAAAATTATGTAATAAAATGTATGGAACATCGGAATGCTCAAATATATTCGTGTCCCTAATATACACTTGGTACTCCCAAGCACGTGCCCTAGACCACCACACCACGACATGATCAATAGCAATGCAACCTTGGATTCAACTGTATCCTCTAGGGCTCCTGAGGTTTCCAATGAAGCTCAATCAGGGTTTCATTAAGCGTTGGAGGTAGAACTCCTCGACTCATTGACCTTGGTTAGTGAAGGATGGAAGGATGAGTTGGCAGCAAAGCACAACAAATCATGTGGAAACAAATAAAAATACTACCAGTTGGATAACAACCAAGTGAGGTGGAACTGTAAACCAAGACATCGTGAAAGTGTCAGGTGCAAATGGTGGACGATGGCAAGAGACAAACTGTCAAGTGTGCAGAGGAGCAGCACAAGTGGCTACATATTTCACCAAGTTTCCTTCAGTGACAGGGTCAGTAACAATGATTCCTGTTTTGGATGTCATCATAACTGTGCACAGTAAATGTGCCCACTCAAGCCATAAATTCCACATTATGGTAAATTATTCTTTCCAAATACTGTATTACATGTGTAGTGTAAGCCCACTTATTTTTAAGTTCCAATATGTTCAGAACTGCTGCCAAATATGGCTGCTAAATGGTCCTTTTACTTCCTTCATATTTACACACCATTCTGATGTTCATGATACACATTCAGGTCTGACTTCAACTAATTCTTCTTTAAGAAGATGACCTTGCAAGGTTCTTTCCACATCATCAGTATAAACTAGCTAATTTGAAATTCACTTCTGCCTTTCTTATGGTGTAAGATCTGAAAATTGAACAGGTCAATATCTTGAAAACAAAACAAAAAACTTTGGTTTTTTTTTGCTATTGTTTCAGTTTCATATTTGTTTTGGGTGAGAACATTCTCTCCTGCAAAATTTGGTATTGCTACAGGGGTGGAGTCTATTTTTAACAAGGCATCATAATGGACTTGTAAATACAAAACTATTGAAATTCTGTTTTCATGTGTAATTTTGAGGGGTTTGTAGATTGTTTCTTGTGATTCTATATTTTCAGACAAGTAACACAGAGCCCAAACCATTAGAAATAGCATTTAATTCACATTGAACAAATCAACAAGGGCCGTGACGAGGGTTCGAACCTACATCCAAGAGTATCGCTGACGCTGCCTCGAAATCATAATCGACTTAATCCTCACGGCCCTTGTGGATTTGTTCATTTGATGCATCACGCCATTGTGATTTCTGTGTTTAATTCACATTGTGAAGTACTGTGACATCGAGTGTCTATTTTGCTCATGATATCATCAGTACTATTCAACAATGCCTATTTTTGTACTCTAGGTCATAGGCCTCCAGTCTTAGGTTCAATGGGGGTTCATCTTCAGTCTTACTGGGTAGAGATAAGCATACAGCTTGGAACATCTCTTCTGACTTGCTAGCTCGTATATGTTCTTTCAAACAGGTTGAAGCCAGAGGTACTGGCTGGACTGATACTTGCAATGATTCCAGCAAGACTATTTGATGATGTAGGATATGCCTCAACATTAGTATAAATCATAGTTGCAAGGTTTATTTACTCTGGAACGTGTACTAAACTGGTGTTGGATCCATCAACAAACTGACCCATTGTATTCCGCTTAACAGTATGAAACACTGCTGACTGTTTTTTCCGTGCTATCTCATTAATGGTTTGGTTTCTGAGATGTGTAATCAAGCGAAATGCAAACATATGGTGACTGGGGCCAAGTTCATTTAACCAGTAAGCATCTAAAGATGTCATGCGGTTTATCTGCTTAGCTGCCTGTGTATTTACAAATGCTCGGATTTCTGGCACAAGGGAACACCTCCTCAAGACCTCTTCTGGTGCCTTAGAGTTCTCTTGGTGAAATGAATCGAAGAGCATGAAACGCATGCTCGTTCCTGTGATAGGATGCTCATCTGGATTAGATGTTTGTTTTGGACGGTCATCACTCATGAAGTGCAAGTGTACCTCTAGCGACCCATCTTGAGCTGCCTTCATATTGTCGTATGTAGCCATAGATAGTCTTCCTTCATGTGGCCCAAAGATGCCTGTAATTGGTATATAAATTAAATACGTACTGGTACTTCTTAAATACTGTACGCAAGAGCTTTGTATTTATAATTACATAATAATAACGGCTGCTGCCATTTTAGAGCTTGTCCCACCTCTTAGAAGTTAGGTTACAGTGACATGTAATTAAAGAAAGTCCTAATTTACCTGCAAGATGTTCACTTGACAGAATGTGTGGAGCTTTGATTTGAAATGTTATACCAAAATATTTTGATATTTCTTAGCTAACTTAATTTTTTATATTATGTTAGCCAAATATCTTAATAATTTTAATATTAAGCCAAAATATTTGGATAGTTCTTAGCTAACTTAGCTAAGACTCAGGAATCTGTACACCAGTTGATTGACAGGTGAGAGGCTGAACCAAAGCTCAACCTCCGCAAAGACAACTACGTGAATACAGGCATCATTTATAATAATAATAATAATAATAATAATAATAACAATAATAATAATAATAATAATAATAATAATAATTATTATTATTATTAATGATGCCTGCATTCACTTAGTTGTGCTTGCGGGGGTTGAGCTCTGCTCTTTCGGCCCGCCTCTCAACTGTCAATCAACTGTTACTAACTAATTATTATTTTTTCACACACACACCCACCCAGGAAGCAGACCGTAATGGCTGTCTAACTCCCAAGTACCTATTTACTGCTAGGTAACAGGGTCATCAGGATGAAAAACTCTGCCCGTTGTTTCTCACCGACGCTGGGAATCAAACCCTAGACCACAGGATTACCTGTTAAGTATGCCGTCCACTCAGCCACCGGCCCCCAAATGACTCCCAAATGTGTGCAATGACTCTTGCCAAAATAATGTTCATCAATTAACTTTTCCAACAATTCACTTATATGTTTTACATGTATATGTGTTGTACTTTTATAAATAAAATTTAATATGGTTTACAATAAATATCAGTTCTTTATACAATAATACTCAAGTGCACATTGACATACCTGGAACAAGCTTGTCTGCCACCTTGGCAATGTTACTGGCTTTGTTGGCTAAATTGACAGTTGGGACGTGTTTGAGCGAGGCTAAGATATCGACGTAGTCACTCGGGGACTCTGGTCTCAGCAGGCACTTCAGCGCATATGTAACATTATGAGGGCAACTTGAAAACACCCAACCACCTAGAGATTAAACACATTATTTTATGTTTATTGACTTTTTTTTTTAGCAATTATGATAGGTAATTAAAACAAGCCTAAAAAAATATCACTGCCAGGAAAATGCAAATCCTATTTCTGTCTAATATTCACATATATTACTAGTATAGGAAAGAACGTTAAAACTCTAATGAGAAAGAAGAGTATGTAATGAGCTTTTGGGACTTCCTTTTGCATCTATGTTCTTAAATCAAGTACAGTATGTATACAACATACATACATATACTGTATATATATATGCCATTCATCCACTTGTTCTTTACCACCTCACCCAAAGAGAATATAATCCGGTGCTAAACACGGTAAACTTGTCTTTGAGAATGTAAGGAGCACCTTGCGAAATGCATTCCTAGGCGCCAGACCATAATAAAGTGTGAAAATGAACTTTGGAGAGTTAATTTTTTAACTTTCCTCGACAGTGAAGAAAAACATAAGAAATATTGAGAAGATTCATGTTAGAATCATTAATCTTACCATTAATCATTATCAAATTAATGATCATTAATCAAAGAATCATTAATCCTTGATATAATACAAAACTATTACCACCTTTATTTAGTCATTTATTACTGTACCATTTCTTCTGTAGGAGTGGTGGGTGATGTCCTCTGCGACAGGTGCAAGGTACTCGCTATCATTGTTCACCTTCTCATATTCCGTGTTATGAACCAAATCAGACTTTCTGGTGTATGGACCAATGTAGGGAGCCCATTCATTATAGCTTGGATGAAGCTTATATGGATTTCTCATTCCTTAAAAATAAAAAGCAAAAAGTAACTGAACAGCCTAAGAATTCCTGCATTCATTGATAAATGAACATAAACATGGCACAATACTAAGGCAAATTTCATGTGCTGCCACAAACATTTAAGTCAATTATGTTGATATTTTAATACACTACTCAGAGCATCATCGGATGTGAACAATCTCAAATTTCATGCCCACAAACTGTGCAAGCCTCTCCCATGAAAGACTTGCAAAAGCAGATTTTAATACTGTGTAACAAACAAATCAGTAAGCACAAAAATGTGCCAAACAGTAGCTGTGCTTTCGCTTTCAAGCATTCATGGAATATATATTTAAATATATAAAAAGAAGTATTAAAAAGTACACATACACTACCTTTCTTAAGGAAACAACGAGCCACCAGTTCTTTATTTATTTTATCCCAAAACTTATTGATGTCAATTTCTGGAGCAGGAGAGTTTGGGAGTTGAATGTTATTTACTGAAAAGAAAAGCAAAAAAACCAGCATGAAAGTAATGAAATGCCACTTTCTAGCAGGGGCCCCTCTGTGGCTCTCTGTAAACAGCCACCCTGGTTGACTGCGTGCACTTGTTAAGTCACACCAGGCCCTTGTGAGTTAATGAAAGCCTACTGGGAACCAGAAGACAAAAACTTAACCCCCCCCCCCCCGTGAGGTCGTTAAGCCTCGAAATCACCTCAAGGTAACCTCAAGGTAGGTAACCCCCTTACAGACACAGAAAGCAGAGAATCTGTTATCACCCTCACCAAGGAACAACCATCAGAAAGGTAGAGCGAAGCAAAACTAACAAGATCAAGTCAAATGAGCGAGGCAAGTCACAGGTTCCACGATGGAACCATGGATGGTTCCAAAAGGTCAACCTCAGGGCACCCAAATATCATGTAAAGTCAATGGAATGTCCTCGAGAATGCCCCACACGTGAACCATTCAGAAAGTCAAACTACAAGAATCTAAAAGAAGAGCTAATTGTAGAGTCCAGCTTCACAGAGGAAAAGACAGAAGAGCAAGAGTAATGTTGGAGGCATGCATAGTGTTACTCCATTCAAAAATTACAATATCTTGAGGAAACCAGATATTCAACAGATATTAACCAGATAAACCACAGACATATGACAGGCATACGGATGACAATTTTTTTCCCTCCAAGGAGGATATAAAAAGTGATTTCATTGACAGTAGGCATCACAGTAAGGAAAAAAGACGAGTACTGTACAACCATCCTCAAAGGGTAAACAAAACTATTTGAGACCCAGGGGCCCATGTGGCCTGTGTTCTAACACTTGCCAAATCATGGAGGAAAGAAAAAATTTTCTCCTCTGAAAACTTCCATAATTGCTTTTGAATACAATACACCCATGGATAGGAGTTTTTAATAATAAGAGAGCACAAATCATCATATACAATGAATTCCTAAAGTATTTAATATCAGAGCACATAAGATGTAATAAACAAGAATCTTAATCTCAGGGGACTGCAACCACAATGAGCAACCTACAAATTTCACTGACATTACTGAAATTTATAGATACAAAATGAGATGCTATGAACTACTAGGTGACAGACTTTTCAATTGTACTTATAGTCAAACATTGTCCTTAGAAATTAGTTAAGAAGACAGCCAAACAGAACTTCATGCAGTTGCACTTCCACTCTACAGAATGAATAAATTAATGTGTAAAATGGAAGGAGAACAGAGTAATACGGGCACAGCACTACCTACCTTCATAGACAAATCTCCATCTGATAGGGTATGAATTAATGAAAGACAAACTAGACTTGCCTGGACTTGTGGATTTAAACTGTTGTGGACTTAACATCCACAAACTAGATGTACATATATTGAATCTAACTCAGTGTTTCAGATGTATAGATTTTAACCACTCCTCAAAAGCATGCACAAAAGACATTAAATGTGGCAATTATTCAGGAGCCCATTAAACACAAACTTGCACTTCAGACACCCATCATGTGTTCAAGCTGAAGGTGATAATGACATAAAAAAGGTGTCCTTGCATAGCAGTAAAAGCCTCTAATATAACTATCTCATACCCCAACATGCAATATGGTAGCACACTGAAACCACACAGCACAAACCTTAACCAACTGCCAATAATCACCAACCATTTTCTAATTTGTTTATTGTTGTCCATTTTGCTTTGCTCTCTATCTTTGGCATGTTCCTCAGTGAGGGTGATCACAGATTCCCCTGATCTCTGCGCGTCTGTGAGAGGCCCAGGTTTTGGCCTCTGGTTCCTGGTAGGCTTTTATTGACTCAAGTACCTGGTGTGACTCAATAAGTAGGGAGCTAACCAAAATGGTTATGTGGAGCTATGTGGAGCCATCAAGTGACCTCTCAAGATAAAGGAAATTTAAGCATACAGTATATCCTTTGCAAATGCTTAATATTATTGTTATGGCAATTACCTGACAACGTGTTTGAATAGCAGCTTTACCTGGATAGCTAAAGGTTGCTTTCTCAGTAAGACCATGTATCAATAATTTTGGATGATGGCCACATCGAAAACAAGTGAACTCATAGTTGTGGTCACACAATGCCTCAAATGCCAAGTATGCATTTTCAAGCTCCTGGTGGTTCACAGTGATGTCATAGGTGTATTCTATTGCAGATAGAGTCCGACTAATGGAGGTGTGATTCTTTAAAAAAAAAAGTAACATATTAGGCAATAAAAAAAAGGTAGCATATTAGGCAATAAAAAACAAAATATAACCGATTTCAATATGTTAACACATCGCTTCTTTAAGAGACTAACGCTACAGTTTCAAATTTTAATAAAAAAGTGGTGAAAAAGCATTATATTAAATATTTTCATTAAGCTTACCAACAGAAGAGCTCGGATGTTAACCATCAAGGAATAGGTCACAAGCAGACTGTCGTTGAAGTTGAAAATGCCGTCTTCAATCTCAGCATATCGATATTTCATGTGGCAGGTTGGGCACATCTTGCAGAAGGTCTCAAACTGTTTGCATGGGGGGTTTAAATTGTCCACTACTGTGGCTTTTCTTGAGACAAGCTGAGGACTCCCAAGGGTAGAATGACAGAAGTGGCAAGTTGTCTCACTTGGTATAAGCTTTTGGGGGCATTTCTCTACTGAGAATTTTGGAAATGATATGCCACATGGAATAGTCTTCATGCTATTCATGTATTGAATTTTTCTATCAATGCATTCATCAGATGACTCTTCTTTACTGGTGTGTTCTAGATCTGTGTCCTCTGGATGTGCATCCTCTGGATCTGTGTCCTCTGGATATGTGTCCTCTGGATCTGCATCCTCTGGATCTGTGTCCTCAGGATCTGCATCATCTGGCTCTGCATTTTCTGGGTCAGTGTCCTCTGGATGTGTCTCCTCTGGATCCATAATTTCTGAATCTACAATGTCTTGTTCAATGTTAGTCTCGGTTAAATGCGATGCACCAGATGTCTGATACAACCACCATCTTACAACGCTTCTGTGCCAACAGCTTCTATGCTTACAGCGACACCATATAGCTGAAGTATTACAATCTAGAGTGACAATGGTGCGTTGGAACTTGCACCACCACAGCTTCGTACCTGTGTACACACTCCAGAACTGGTATCTCTTACTCATACGTGCTCTCTGTGGTATGCTCACCACAAATATCTGGCTATTTTTTAGGGCTTCTTCATAACTAGCTTTACACATGTTATGATTTGTTGAAGATATATACCCATCACTTAACATGTTAGCTAGTTTTTCAAGGGACATATCACAAATGACACCTGCCACACAAAAATATGTGGCCATCAAGTGATCACATTCGTAGAAATCATTTCCATTTCGGCGTTGTGTCTGGAATATATCATTGCAGCCTCCAACCTTAAAAAAAAATATAAATTGTGAAATATAAATACAGTATTAACATTTAAAATACTTTATTCATAAATGTTTGTAGATCCTCTGACACTGCAACTCATCAATTACTATACAGTATTAGAAGTGAAAATTTATTAAAATCAGTCCGTCACAAGACATCTGAAAATGAATGCAATGCTAAGACACTAGCATGTTTATGAAGGGTAGTGTGTAACCTAGGTACTGTGGGATCTATAACACTATACAACTCCTAAATAAGATGAACAGTATAACAGAGTACTCATCGCAAATTTGAGATGCCTTCCAGTAGTCTTATCTAAAGTTGTTTGATAGACAATTCTAGTCAGGGCTGTACATCTAGTAAGAAGCAAACTTAATATACTTGACCCCATGCCACATGAACAGCCACTCCAGAACAGAAACAAATGTGTTTGGTTAACTTGAGTGTATTCTACAAAGTTCACAAATTCAATATCCCCCCCTTCCATTTAGTTTCTCTACAAATCCTTTCACCAAGAATAACCTGAATTATACAGCATTGTGCAACACATTGCAAAAGAATAGCAACCAAAATATACTAACACATCATCATTGAAATCTTGAATTCAATAGAAGATTATCAACACTGGAGAAACTTATTACAATGCCATAGTGCTTGAATGAAGCTGAAGGAAAGACCAACACACCCGGTATGTGGAATACACCTGCACATGTATTGGTATTTTCTTTACCCTCAATAGCAACACTGCTATAGGTAACTGCATATACATATTACAGTTCTAGCTTGCAGATTTAAAAAAGAACCAGTGATGAATGGTTCACCTTATAGTCTCCCCATAGTGAGCAACAGGAAGCCTGCTAGACATATCCTGGTTTCCCCTAGGCTAACTTATACTTGGAAGCACCCTAACCTTTCCTTTCTTGCAATATTTCAGAAACTAAGAATGGGAAGGTTACACAAAACCTTCCCATTCAAAAATGAAACTGTCTATCCAATATCATGTTGTTACTTCCCAGGTATTCTGAACATTTCATTGTACAGTAATCATTTTTATAGTGCTCTTATCACCACACTTGTCAATGATACAATGATGGAAACTATAATTTAGCTTCCATTCTGTAAGGCCACAAGAATGATACTTGTTTAAGGGCACGAGCTTCGGAATCATGCATGGATACAAGTACCAAAACTCGTCTGTACTGTGTGCACATATATAATATGTCAGCCTAAGTCACAAAATATTCCTTATTGACAATCTTCAACAATTTAAGATTCATAAATGAAATACACAAATACCTCACAATATCCCGGATGGTGGCTCCCCGGGACCCTCTTCACATGTATTGGGTGTTGGGGCCCCTTGAAGGTCTTGGACACTGCATATATCCCTCTCCCGTCAATAGAAACTGCATAGAGATGTTTTTGTGCAGTTAAAGAAGCATCTCTTGGCCGGTGGATTTGACGTATGTGTTCTTTTAAATAGTTTTTAGCATACAGCTTTTGGCACTCTGGACACTTCACAGATGTTTTCTTTAAGGACTTATCATTTCCTGATGCATTACATTTCTCAATGTGTATTCTGATGGAATCAGCACGTGAAAACATCTTCTCACAATGAGGACAATGATAGTGACCTACCCTCTTCATGTTGCGATTTTGGAAACAGTCTTGCTGACATTTAGTTATCATATAACCTAAAAAATAACCAATATTTACTATTATTATAATATAATTCATAATAAGGTTGTGAATTCTAGTCTTGGGCCTTGATGTAATTTGCAAAATCATAGCTTTCAAAATTCAAATTACTTAAGATTAATTTTCTAATCTTTATATATTTATTTGTTACAAACATAACTATGTTTGTTAAAAATTTAATAATAATGAATAACCAATCAAATCACTTCCAATTTACATACAGTAATACAAATTTACATATTCAATTATCAACAAGTAAATAATAAATAAAATAATATAATAATATACAGTTGCAACTTTCAATCATTGTAAATGTGTTTGTACTGATAATAAACATGACACTGAACAAAATGATGAAAATAAACTTATCTGAAATTACGTTATAAGTATAATACTAATTAAAATTGTATTACCATGAGCATTTATATTTGCTCTGTGACTGTCCAAACATTGTTTAATTACTGGCATTCTCAAAAACAATTAGGTATATATTCGATTAAATATTTTCCCCGCCATTTTTATAGGGTAGGTACTGTACCCAGTTTAAAAATTTTAGCTGTGTAATAATCTTTCTTTGTGTTTACCTTTAGCATGGACATTGCCATGATGCTTGCCATAAAAGTGGTTTTGAAGATGTTGCATCACTTGTACTCGTGTGGTGGGCTGAAATATGGATGATGGGCATATTGGGCAGTGGTAGTACATGAAACTTCCTCTTGAGCATCCTGTCAGAGATAAGTAATCTGTAAGAATATTAATGGCAGGGCTGGCAAAAACTAATTACAAGTATTATATTACCCAGAAATGATTTTAAGTTATGCCTGAAATGCCTTTGTGAATTAGTGGCATTATTAAATATACTGTACACACGCACAACGAAATAACATTAACATGACATATCATGTTAAAATACATGGTCAAAAGCAGTGCAACCTGGGATTCTACTGGATCCACTAGGGTTCCTGATACTCCCAAAGCCCAAAACAGGGTCTTCACACACTACCCCCGGTGCTCTCTGGCTTATGGTCCAGTAGTTCACACTTCCCATCAAATGCGCAATTAAATCACATTAAGGCGATTTCACTGTGTGAGTGATGTGATTGACAATTACCTGCTTCGCAGCCGTAGCACTGTGGTATTGTAAATGCTAAGGCGAGATCTGCATTTTGTGGAAGTATTGTTATATGAGGCATTTTGCTGTGATGTGTATATCAACCTCATAGTGCACGCTCAAACCTCACAGTGCTGGATGCTCCAACATCACCGTTTGTGTTATGACCTCAGTGTTGCATGCTTCGACCTCACATAGCTGCATGCTCCAACCTCACACTGAAAACAGGAAACTGGGGATAGGAATGGTGGTAGTTTGAGGCTACATGAGAAATATGTATTTCACATTTCATTAATTTATATATCTCTGATAAATCCTTTGATATTTTCTTATATGCTAACTATCTTTCATTCTGGAAGTACAGTACTCCTCTTGTGGTTAGAAATTTGATTGCCAGACATACAACTTTAGGTTCAAGGTAAGGCAATTATAGGGAGAAAGAGCTAAGCCAGTTTGACTATATAGACTTTAGGTTCAAGCAGGGAACCTAATCTGAAGTGGCATCAAATTAAATAATAAGATACAATGTCAAAATAATATAATATCCAACTGAAGTTCACCCGGTATTTTGGGGAGTGTTATTTTTAACATATCATAAGGGCAGCCTTAATACTATGCTAACTGCTAACTTTTGACTTAATCAGTTCATGAGCTACACTAGAACAGTTCTCACCGTTCATGAGCTACACTAGAACAGTTCTCACCGTTCATGAGCTACACTAGAACAGTTCTCACCGTTCATGAGCTACACTAGAACAGTTCTCACCGTTCATGAGCTACACTAGAACAGTTCTCACCGTCCATGAGCTACACTAGAACAGTTCTCACCGTTCATGAGCTACACTAGAACAGTTCTCACCGTTCATGAGCTACACTAGAACAGTTCTCACCGTCCATGAGCTACACCTGAACAGTTCTCACCGTTCATGAGCTACACTAGAACAGTTCTCACCGTTCATGAGCTACACTAGAACAGTTCTCACCGTTCATGAGCTACACTAGAACAGTTCTCACCGTTCATGAGCTACACTAGAACAGTTCTCACCGTTCATGAGCTACACTAGAACAGTTCTCACCGTTCATGAGCTACACTAGAACAGTTCTCACCGTTCATGAGCTACACTAGAACAGTTCTCACCGTTCATGAGCTACACTAGAACAGTTCTCACCGTTCATGAGCTACACTAGAACAGTTCTCACCGTTCATGAGCTACACTAGAACAGTTCTCACCGTTCATGAGCTACACTAGAACAGTTCTCACGTGTGTGTGTTTAAGCAGAGCTAATGATGAATCATGGAATTTCCGCGGTTCTAGTTGTCATTTTGTGAAGCTGTCTGGTGCACTTGACAGCCAAGAGTTGCTGTTGTAGCTTACTATGGATATAATTTTGTCTTGGTAGAGTGCTTGTCAAATGTAAGTTTGTCAAAGTTTTCTTACGTATCACTTTTTTGTCAATTTCTAGTTTCTAGTTTTCTTGTGACCGTCGAGTCTAGGGCTAGTTTGCTGGGGATGAGTGACTGTGACTTAGACATGTCGATTCCTGGAGATTGCTGGATAATTGTGCTGAGAAGTTACTTCAGCCAATAGTTATCCCTATTGGGTATGGATTCGTGATAGAGAAGGGGTAGAGGGAGTGAAATCACGAGCCAGAGTTGAGAGTTGAGGTGGTGGCAGTGACAGTGAGGAACCGGACACGATGTTTACTGTCAGGTGGGGACCCGAGTGGCCTCCAACACCTGACACTCCGCCAGTCTCAAGTCTCTCAATTACATTCATGTTACATTCTTGTACAGCCACTAGTACGCGTAGCGTTTCGGGCAGGTCCCTGGAATACGATCCCCTGCCGCGAAGAATCGTTTTTTCATCCAAGTACACATTTTACTGTTGCGTTAAACAGAGGCTACAGTTAAGGAATTGTGCCCAGTAAATCCTCCCCGGCCAGGATACGAACCCATGACATAGCGCTCGCGGAACGCCAGGCGAGTGTCTTACCACTACACCACGGAGGCTGCAATGAATATTTTATAACACAAAAGCTTGAAAGTACACAACTGATAAATCCGGGAACACTAGTGAAAATAAACTTCGTATACTGCAAATGCATATTATTATTATTTTAGTCATTTAAAATCAAATAAATAAAAGGTTATCGACTAAAGGGAAACCGGGCTAAGACAACTCTAGATAAAGCGACCTAAAGAATCAACATCAAATGCTGGCACGCTCGGTGAGGCCAGGGGGAAGAGGAGGCCAGGGTAACTTTTCCTAACTATAAGATACCTAGTAGTCAAAGGATTGGGTAAATATCTCCTGTCTAGTCAAACAAATAATACCACATCCTACCTCTATGTGTAATTTAAAATCATCTTGATAACCCATTATTCCAATAATTCCAGTTACTGGTTGAAGCACAGGAAAGCAGGCAGCCGGGCAGGCCAGAGCGACGGCAAATATAGTCCACATGTTTCTCAGGTCTTGTTTACTTCATCACACACTGCAGACCGGATCACTTAGATCACTGAAAGTGAGTAACTTGGTGAAATCAAGTACCTTGATAGATATAGAAATACCTTACCTTTTTTTTCCTACCCGAAACGCTTTGCGTCATAGTGGCTTTAGGCATTGTATGTACTGTACTGGGTCTGTCTAATTACCCCAAGCTACCACACGCTTCACAAAGCTTCCTGGCAATACATTAGTAATGAATAAATATGACATGTTAGGTTAGGCTGACCAGACCAGACCAGACCAGACCTACGCTTGGATCGTCGACTTGATTTGGCGTCAGCAGCTCTATTTTCATCTAATTTCTTTATAAAAATATACTTTTTCAGATTTAAATTATGTTTTTTCGTGTTGTACATTCAGCACCAACATTATAATGAGTAAATATATCATATTTATTCATTACTAACGTATTGCCAGGAAGCTTTGTGAAGCTTGTGTAGCTTGTGGTAGCTTGTGGTAATTAGACGGACCGATTGTACTAGCTCAATCTATAAATCCATCAATGTTTGTTTCACACCTTGTATGTACTTTACCTGAATAAACATTTGAATTTGAATTTGAAATTTAAGTTTGTCATTAATAATAGTTACAATTGCAGTCCATGGGGACTGCAATTGTATGAATTGCAGCTCCTTATCTGTAGCCTCTGTTTAACTCAACAGTAAAATAGGTACTTGGTTGTAAAAACGATTCTTCGCATGGGTCGTATTCCAGGGAACTTAGGATTAAGGACTTGCCCAAAACGCTACTCGTATTAGTGGCTGTACACTAATGTAACAACTCTTGTATATATAAATAAAAAAATTGCAGTCCCCGTGGACTGTAATTCCTTGTCATAGTGGGGCAAAAAAGTTTGTGACTAGCATGTGAACAGTGTCCAAGGTAGGCCCAGGCCCTGGTTTGAGAGGCAACTGAGGGATCACTCAGATAGGAGTATATCAATCTCTTAATACCTTACTTTTTTTTCCCTTTATTTTCACAGGTTTCAATGAAGAAAGTTAAAATTATTCACGTTTACACTTTCAGTAAACAATATTATTTTTTTGTAGCTTCTGTAATTAGTGCTTATTAGTTATGCTATTAAGATAATGAGATAATGGAGCAAGTATACGATTGGGATAATCTACTTGCTACAGATACTTGCTACATTTTTTCAAAAATTTATAATTCAACTTTATTTATACATTACATGCTCTTTAAGATGAACAGCTTTTTAGTTTACTATTGATAATTGTTGTTTAGCTCATTTATTATGCACCCCTATACCCATTTTTTGGGCGGTAGTGAAAAAGGTTACAGAAGGCACATAATGGGCTTAGGGACTGAACCCAAAAATTCATTTAGCAATGCATGTTACAAACTTGATAAGCTAGTTACATGATTTTTAGTGAATTATTATATCAACAGTGGATTCAAGAATGACAATAAGTACCATATGTACAGTTTGTAAGTTAAGCTACTTAGATATTTGAATACATATTACTGGTACTTACATATTAAGCTACTCAATTTTTTTTATTATATGCAGTAAGCTAGTTTCATATTTTTATTTGCTTATGTACATCACCCCTAATCCAGTGGGCAGTGGTGGAAAGCTTACAATCACTTGCATTTGCTAGGTACAGTTAGCAAACTGGGGATATTTGGCTAAAATTTCTGATAGTAGATCATTTTGATTTACACATTTCTTTAACATTTTTTATAGAGCTGTCTCTAAATTCATTTATCTTTTTGCACTCCATTATACAGTAATGCAGGGTGTGCAAATAATTTTGTTGGCATTTATTGAGTGATAATGAAAACTAAAGTTGCAAATTAATCCCTGGTGTGCTTTCTTTGTAGTGTCTTCAATATTCCACCTCTTTCAAGAGTAAGCAAACACCTGAAGAGAATGGGAAAATATATGATTTATCTTCTTATGAGCTACCATATTCTTTGAAAGAAAAAGATTGTATAATAAGAACTATAAATGATGCCTCTGCAGCAGATCTTGCCAGATTAAATGTGACTAAAGGCATTATTAAGAAGCTGATGAAAAGCAAGTCTCAAGTTGGCTCATTTCAAGATGTATCACAGCTTTTTTACATTGATGGTTTGGGAATAAAAGCTATTGAAAATATATGCACATCGGTGTTAGAGAATAAGGAGACGGCCAATTCTTCTGGGGATGTGCTGGAAGATTTAAAAGATGTGGTATATAAGAAACGTTTGGTGAAGCCCAAGCTGAGCTTAGTCATAAGAAATGTAAGTATTAATTTTTGTGTGTATATTTTACTCTCAACCATTTATTGGATCTTGTATATGTGTCAGTATTTTATGGCCTCATGTGTCAGTACAAAAACCCAGCATTTAATGAAATGCCTCTTTCTGGTAGGGCATCAGTGGTTCCCTGAAGCTACTACCTTGCTGTGATAGCTTCACCCTACCGAGGTACAACAGCTTTAGGGTTCTTGTATGGTCTACCAGGGACCAGAGCCCTCTCAGAGGCATGGGAAGCAGGGAATTGTTACAATCACCCTCACTGATAAAACATTCCAAAGGTTAGGGAAGCAATAAAGACAGCTGTAGCCTACAGGATAAACACAACTATAGAGGAGCATCAGCAGCATGCAGTATAGACAAGCACATGACCCCTAGCTTATCCAACAACAGTAAACCCTGAATGCTCCCAACCACAGGACCTCACAGAGGACAAGGTATCATACTACGACCTCTCAGGGGCAAACTAGCTCTAAACCACATGCAGCTTGAGGAAGAAAAGAAGAAAAAAAGAGTCCATGTAACAAGTGAGGCTCAAAAAACATACTTGAAGTAAATAACTCCAAAGTCAAGAATGACCCACAAACAAAGGACCTCTGGAGGATAATGTCCAAAAGATGGCTTATACTTATTTTAAAAAACATGAGACCCATTAGAAGTGGTGACTCTGGGAGAATCTTTTTCTAGGATATCAGCCACAGAACTAGGCAAAGATAATAATAATTCCCAATACCTCTGTGAAGGGGCCAGGTTCTGGCTCTGGTTTGCGGTACTCAATACAGGATTCATAGGGCCTATATGACATGGTATGGGGAGTTACCTCAGTGAGCTAGCTTTAGGGAGCCACTGTTTGGCTCCTCCAGAAAATATATTCTTGCTTAGTACCAATGATTATAGTTATGTTTCTCTAGAATATGCTTTGGAGAATAAATATATCACTTGTAAACCTAACGTGAGGGTTAGATGAATATTTTTAGCTACATAGCACCAATGACCGTGCTATAATGCCATATGAATTGTTTGTCAATCTCAATCCTAATTCACCACCGTTAAATAAACCTGCTTCATTTAGACAAATGTGTGTTTGCTACTCTCCACAGACACTCGAGACAATGGTATCATTACATGTGACAGCTGGTGCCTTGGCTTGGACAAAATTTGATCGTAGTGGCAAAGTACTTGGTTTCCACTGTGAGGAGCTGCTCAGCTCCGATTCACAATTTGATGCCATAAAGATTTATGAAATGGTATCTTGTCATTTTATTTTTATTTATTAACATATTATACTTATATGTATACATATATCTATAAGTATATACAGTACATCCTGATTTTGAATTTGTCTCTATAATTATGAATTGCATATACAGTACAGTACTTATACAATTAATTTATAATTTTGAATTTACATTATTTCTTTAGAAATATATAATTTTAAGGCTTACGTACAGAAATGAACCAAATAATTTAAAATATTAGGTTAAAGAAGCGGCAGAGAAGATTCCTCCAGCTGATCTCTATGTGTGGGAGGAACTAAACAGCTATGGGCACCTTAAGAAAGCCTCACTTGGCACTGTCATCATTTCTCTGCAGTTAGCTCAGGTAAGATTTTAATTAAATTTTTGTGTGTATTTACTTGTTGGCTTCTATACTTCATGGCCTTGAGACAGGAAGACAGTAATTTGTGACAGATACCTCCAATTTTTCTACTGTTTTCTGAGAGGAGCTACAAGATTCTGTGCCATCAGTAACTTCCTGATGCTACAATCTGGAAGCACCCAAGCCTTGGGGAACATGCCAGTACTCTTATGAACTGTGAGAACCTAATGGGGACCAGGGCCAAGTTCTGGCCCACTCAGAGAGAAGGGGAGTATGGGGATCAGCGATTGCCTCAAACCCGAGCAAAAAGATCCACCACAAATAAAAAAAACTCCAAAACCAGTTATTGTTTGGAGAAGTGAAAATACAAAGTTGTTTCCATGGCAAATTGTCTGCTAGAGTGAGTACATTTGTCTCTTACCAGTTGGCAGACCAGGTGACCCGAGGTCCTGAATTTAAGCCAGCCCATTTAAGAGCCTAGTGCATGATTAAGAACACTTGACTCTTCTAGGCTCCTCTTCACTTTTCAACTCATATGACAGGTGGTGTTGGGGCTATCTGCGAAACAGGTATTAACTGTGGCTTCATTGCATCGTATTGTTCCATGTTTTTCTGGACCTCTGTTGGCTGACCCTCCCTCTCAGCTGTTTGCTCATGGTGTGGTAGCTCATTCGCTGCTTGCATCTTACACTTTAGGGTTTTCCAGGCTGTCACTAGTATGGAATCTTGTAGCTCTCAAATGTATGGTATTGGATACTTGGGGTCAAGTCAAGACCTTTTTCTCAACATTACTGTTGTTTAAGCTAGTGAATTTTATGATCATGATCTCGCTACTTATTCAGCTTAAACAACTTACATTTGAGGTCCAGCAGACACCAGCGAGAGTTGTGTAGCAGCAGTTTGGGGTCTGTCTCGTCAGGTACTGCTGCTTTTGTTCTGTCTTTGGAAGAGGCCTCTATGGGTGGCTGTCCTTCCCCTTTCATCTGAGATTCAGGTTCATATATAGAGTTGGGCTAAAACCATGGTTCTTTAGTGTGTGCATCAGCAGAGAATTCTGTGGCTTTGTAGACTTCTGAAGGGGGCCATGGTTGCTGTTTGACCTGTCTTGGGTTTTAGTCCAAAGGCTAAGGGTTGCTTTTCTATAAACTCATCTTATTCTTTAGCATTATTGTATGAAGATGGCTGAAATTATTTGCAATAGGACAGAGCATTGTGTCAGCATCTGAAACAAGAATAAGTAGAATACAAATTATTTAATTTGAAAGTATTAATAAAGGATACATGAAGAAATGAGAATGGAAACTGGACGAGTGCGCTCATTGAAATAAAGGGTTAAGGTTTAATCGGCATGTCGCACATATTATACTTCAAGGTTTCATTATTTTTTTACAGATAAAAGGGATAATAACTACTGTATTAGACTATCGCCAGGACAGCATGGGTGATCGCCTAGTCTATCTACGAAATACTTTGGTGCCCAAATTATTTGGACTTCAGGTAAATTTGGCAACTTTTATATTTTGGTACTGTATTTTGTACTGAAATTATATATACCATGAAAGGATACTTTTCATTTTCTCTTGACTATTATTTATTATTTTCTAATTCCATTCATCTTGGCTTCAGGAGACTCAGATTCATGTGGGAGTCCATGGTTCGAGTCTCCTAGAACCCAGGTGAATGGAATGTTTATTTCCACGGAAGTGTGGATGACAATTTATTTTCAAATTGTTTATGTGCAATATGTGAAGAAATGTTTAGCCTATTAACTTTAAAATTTCAAGCATTATTTATGATTGTGCAAGGAAGATCTCAGTTAATGGGTACTATAGAAAATTAAAATCCACTTTATAAACATTGATTTTTGGGTTTGGGGAGGGGTGGGCAATGTGTGTCCCCTAACTCCCCTTGCCACTTCGGGGGGGTATAGGGTGTTTATGTAGCTTCAGGGCACCAATCCCCCCAGCCACAGGGCATGGCGAGAAGGCACCCCTAAGCATACAGTACCTAATACCCTATCAAAAACACAAACTAAAATACACATAAATGGCAGATCTCATCACAACACCTTGAGTGATGTGTAAAGAAGTACAGTATAAGCATTGTTACTCCAATATTTCTACACGCATGCCCTGATGCCAGGGGATAATCACTAATCTCAATTGCACACAGTATCCTGGGAAATTTGCCAATAGATACAAAAATATTTTTACTGGAAAGAACTGCTCACTAGGACAGAAAACAGGAGATGCTGTTTCACTCATAGGGTTATAAACCCATGGGAACCATCTATTCACATAAGCCATAACTACCAAAACATTTCTGCAATTCAAAATTCAGCTGGATAAAATTATCAGGAAAAATGGGGTTGGGGGGGCAGGGGGGGGGGAAGCTTTCACAAACCGCCAGCTTGTCAGAAGTCCATTCAGTTAAGTACGCCAGCCACTTCCCTTCAATGTCTTGGCTAATTTTCAACTTTTCTTGCACAACTTTCTTCTTTTATGTAAATTGCACACCCCTGTATTGCTGTATAGTTGGATGTGCAGTCAACTTCTTGTAAGAAACTTGATAGTACTATACAGTAATGCAGAGATGACTGAAAGACAATCACGACACTCATGACAGTGAACCTGATAAATGATTACAGTTTACCATCATCAGCTTGCTGTTCAAATGTGGGAAATCATTAAGTAGCAAGAATCTAAAAGAAATATATATCTCAATAATTTCTGGTCTTCATTTACTCAAAGTGCAATATTATGTTTTCAGTTACAGTACTGGCAGGACATGGATACCTTTAATGAAGTCACTCAATTAATCCTTTCTAGAATATATGTTTCAGTAAAATAATAAAAAATGCTTAATTTAAATGATTTCTTCATTACTCAGATAGGACAAGATAGAGCTCCTGGCCTACAGTTGACTGACAAGTTAATGGAAGGCAAGCAAGAGATAGATTGGCTTCCACCCCTACCGCTAGACCAAGATATACAAGAATCATATTTTAACATTGAAATCAGTTACAGAAGATATGTGGCAAGTTCTCTCTTAACTGGTTTAGCATTCCACCAAGTTATTCTTCAGCATAATAATCAAGCTCTGAAAATTTTATGTAAATAATATATAGCTTAGAAATCTGACTATTTTTATTAATGGTATGCTGAGAATCTTACAATCTCTATATATACCGATACTGTACATTACCCCATTTCCCACTTTAATGATATTAGTTAAATCTGTTAAGTAAAATACTAAAACTCATGAGTGTATCCTTCCATCCCCTTTGCACCATTTCTCATGGTTTTAATTATATGATCAGGCTCTGAACTTTGACAAATAGACCTGAAAAATAAATTACAATTCTCTGGGTAAATTACTGCTGCTAATACAGAAAAGGGAGAGACTTCATGTGTGCCTATCAAATTCTTTGGTTGGCACACATGAAGTGGTTGTTCCACAGACACCAATCTATTCCTCAGTTTGGTTTGAATTGAACGATTCGGTTCTGGTACACCTGTATTATTTAAAAATATATAAAATTTCAGATTTCCATTTGTCATGCATCCTTGAGGCACCGACTCATAGTCAGGATTCTGGGAAAATGTTTCATGGCTTTCAAAAGTTTTAAAACTCCTGTATTAAGCAACACATTATAAAACTAAAGAGTAACAATTATACCTCACATTAAAAAAAATGCTTAGAAATTGTTGTTGACTTTGTTACTGAAGTGCAAAAACCACTTGCTAATTCATTCCTTAAACACAGAGTCTGAAACTTCCAAGAGTCATAACCAGTTATATAGATTTTAGCGAGTTATTTTATTTGTTTTTGTATTACCATACTTGGGTACATCAACATGTATACAGCTACCCTAGACTATGGTTAGTTGTACAGAGCCATGTGATCAGTAGTCAACACTGGCAAACTTTGATGCATTATCAGGATATCTTCAAGAACACAAGAGAAAGAGGATAAAGCAATTGCAGAGCTCTAGAACATTAACAAGGCAATCACAGTGTTGGAGAGCATGTCTCAGCTCATTTTCACATTGTTTGCAATTGGAATGTTCACCCTTTGGGGATTCATTACCTGAAGCCCACCTACATGGGAGCCGGTCGGCCGAGCGGACAGCACGCTGGACTTGTGATCCTGTGGTCCTGGGTTCGATCCCAGGCGCCGGCGAGAAACAATGGGCAGAGTTTCTTTCACCCTATGCTCCTGTTACCTAGCAGTAAAATAGGTACCTGGGTGTTAGTCAGCTGTCACAGGCTGCTTCCTGGGGGGTGGAGGCCTGGTCGAGGACCGGGCCGCGGGGACACTAAAGCCCCGAAATCATCTCAAGATACTGTAACCTATTTATATGTAGGTATTTATATCCTAGCTTAATTCTAGTACATGACCCCCCTTTTGGATCATTTACTAGCTCTATCTATAAATCCAACAGTATGTTTGTAACTCTGCATCTATGTATGTACTTTTCCTAAATAAAATATTATTATTATTATTATTTGTGTATTAGAACAGGGGGGGGGGGCATTCCTAAAAAAGGAATGCCCCCACTGGTCTGGTGGATTTTCCGTACTGTCTGTACATATAATTCTTGGTTCTAAATGTATCTTAACTCTTTATACTAGGGCTTTCTGTCCTTATGAGTGTCGGTGATTGCTCTTTTGTCAGCCTTAGTTTCCTGAAATAGTGTAGTTTGACAAGAGATTGGAATACCAAGGTCTAGCTCAGTTTCAGGCGGATTATCACATTCATCTTTAGCTACTTCATATATATAATCATGCTAGACAGCACTAAGTGACTGAATTCTCACTTCTCATTATTTTAATATTTTAAAGAAATATGCCAGTCTAGATGAACTCTAGGGGAATTATGACCCAAATTTTATTACACATATCTAGCATGCAAAATAGAATATTTGAAATCATCATATGAGAGTAAAGTACCAGTATCAACTGAATTAGACACAGTGGAATAAATGATTCTGGATGGATTAAAAAGCAGCCATTCATATTAAAATGTTTGGATTGCATGAGGTCTACAAAGGTGAAAAAGGGCAGCACTTCCTTCTGTTCTGGCTGACAATGCATTGTGACATGATGCGTACATACCCCACCAAGAAATTAATCACACACATCCCTTGTACTAGGCATGCTGTTAAATTATTATATATTATTAAATTAATATAATAAATTATATTAAATTATTAAATTCCTTAACACATACACAATCTACAAGCTGACTGTAACATCACAGAGACCATATTCACTTGACGGTTCTCAGTTCATCTATTGTGAAGACAAGAAGTGGTTGGTTGGGTTACCTTTGTGATGGTTTCTGGGCTTAGCATCCCCGCGGCCCGGTCATCGACCAGGCCTCCTCACACAAACACGGTAACAATTATGAGAAATATAAGTCAATAATTGGGCATCCACCTTACAAGCTGAACTGTTGGCTATTCTTGAAGAGCTCAATATTATTAAAAACACTGCATTAGACAGATTATCTAGACTATCATTCCTCAATTCTAGCTCTAAATAGCTTGCAATCAAACTGTAATATGCTTGTCTCTGAAGCCAGACATAAATATACAAGCATAATTAAGACACTCCACATTCACTATCACTAACATCAGCTTAGAAAGACAAGCAAATATGGTACAGTACATGCAAGTAAATATATCGTCTAAATCTGCTGATGTAATTCATTATTAGTTAGTTTAGTTCATATTATACACCCCATACCCATCCTCTAGGTGGGAGTGGACCCCATACCCATCCTGTGGATGGTAGTGAACCCCATACCCATCCTGTGGATGGTAGTGAACCCCATACCCATCCTGTGGGTGGTAGTGGACCCCATACCCATCCTGTGGATGGGAATGAACCCCATACCCATCCTTTGGATGGGAATGAACCCCATACCCATCCTTTGGATGGGAATGAACCCCATACACATCCTTTGGATGGGGGTGACCCCCATACCCATCCTTTGGATGGGGGTGACCCCCATACCCATCCTGTTGGTGGTAGTGAACGCCATATCCATCCTGTGGAGGGGAGTGAAATGGGAGTTGAAAAGGTTACAGACACACATAATGGGCACAGGGACTGAACCCCAAAATTCACTTAGCTAGGCAAGTTACAGCCTTGATGAGCTAGTTACACAAGAAGGAAATAAATAGCGACCATAAGAAATTAATAATCAATGGAAATAAATAATGGAACATCAATATGCACACTTCATTTAGCTGACGAATCTTCCTTTGTGAAAATGCAGCAATAAATTTACCACGCCAAGGGACAGAAATGAATTTATGTTCTGAAGTGAACCGCATACACAAATAGATTTGAGTAGGAAAATATCCAGGCAACAATGGCCAAACAGTTTGGTCAAGGTGAGGCGATAGTCTCTTAGCTGCCAGATCATGGCGATGGAGAACACAGTTATTCATGATGATATTTGGTACTCTTTCCAAATATATCTGATTCTCTTTCCAAAGTTGTTGGAAGCCAGACCTGCCCCCTATCATGGCTGGGGCACCATCCGTGCACACACCATACCTTTTCACACTTAATCTGATGCTTCTCAAAAAACTCGGCCAAGACTGAATAATATCTGCTGCCTTCGTTGATGTATGCAAAGCCTTGCAAAATAGCAACTCATGTTTAATTTCACCACCCTTAATGTACCGGATATATACAGTCTGTTGACTCGTGTTGAAAAGGAGTTCACTACTATTACTACTGTGTGTCCAACTGTAGACCGATGTGGGCGGAATTGTCCTTAATAGCCTCACAACTCTGTTAAAGACTTCCATAAAGACTTGTCATGCAAGAATGCGGCCATATGTTCATGGCTTCATCTGCGTATCTTTGGCATGTTAACAGCCTGAACGACTTCACAAACCACTACGTAAAATTTGACAATTAACCATCAAAATTTGGAAATTAACCATCAAAGGGCAGAGGAGAGCAGGAAGCAGACAGTGGGCTGCTCTGCTACGTAACACTGCGTCACCACAGACCATAGTGACGCACAGACCATGGTGACCCACAGACCAGGGTGACGCACACGTCCTACCTAGCCTAACCAAAGTCACAAATGTTCACAATTTTTTCATTTGCCATTTGGCAGTAAAGTGTTGCTGCACTTTAAATTTTACATATAAAATATAGAAAGTAATTATTTTTTTGCAATATATTTTATTTTTGTTTTTAACAGCATTTCCAGAACCCTCTGAAAGAAATGCCGGGACATCCTAACCTATATTATACCGACCGTAATTCTCACAATCGCTCTTAACCTATCCGAAAAAAGACGTTAATTCTCTCAATAGCTCCTATATCACACTAAATAAATATTAGTCTGGGAGAGAAACAGTATCAGAAATCAAATACAATTCCACTACTACTACTAGGCTACTACTACTGCCAATAAATAAATGCGCGGTGCTTAGCCGGCTGGTGGAGCCCCCAACATGGTCAATACCACCATCTAGCACGCAACACTAAATATTTCAGCCGCAGTCTGACCGTAAAAAAAAAGCACTCTAATAATTTGATAGCAACGCAGTAAGTAGAAAATGACCGAGTTGCGGTGAGGAACATTAAAAGGTATATATATATATATCTGAGCTCTGCTCCGATTCCCATATCTCGTTATTCACCATGTATCCGCAGGAAGTTGCTGGATATGTGTAATGCCGCCCGTTGAGCGAGGTTGGGTATAGGCGCAGCAGCTAGGGCGGGCGCTGGCCTGTCAGGGTGACCTGACCAGGACAGGGGTGCGACGCCCCCTGCCAAACACATTTACACAAGGGGGCGACGCCCCCTGCACACGCATTTACACAAGGGTGCGACGCCCCCTGCCACACACATTTACACAAGGGTGGGGGTGGGATCCTCCCCCCAGGCACACATACCATTGGGAAAAGACAGTACAAGAACTGGAACAAGTCATTGTGAGACGTAGAGATAGTGAGAAGAAATACCATCACGAAAACTTACAAGGCTGAGAGGAAGTAACGCCCCGTAGACAATGTCAAGAAGCCAAAGCAGGAAGTAGTTCATAATAAATTCACAGAAGAGATCCTGCAAGGCGGCTGTTACAAAGCTTACATGACCATAAACGAATACGTAAATATGAGAAGAGAATCATAAAACAATGAAAATGACAAAGCATACGAGACCAAGAGTTCCTCCATAGTGGTGCTAGAAGGTAAGAACAGAGGGACTCGGCTAAAAAAAAAAAAAAAAGTGGATAAAAAAAAAACACAATTTAATGTAAGAATGCGAGGAAGTCAAAACAAGCGTTAATGAGATATTCATGAGCCGGAGCAGCTCTCTTCATGTGGTGTGAGGTGCCGGCAAGCTAGCCTCCTAAAATTACAGTGCTCATAGCAACAGTATTTGCTCGAACATACAAAAATAGACTGTTGCAAACTACAGTGTTCACGTTTTGTGCTATTAATATTATACAGGGCACGAAATAATTGCAACAAAGATATAAACTTAAACATTCCTAGGCCTAGTATAGCACAAATATATACTCTGTTAGGCCTAAGATTGTGTACATTTTTCCTATGATTGCTCGGACAGGTCAGGTCAGGTTCTTCAGCTATTTGGCCATTTTCATAGTATGCCATTTGGGCTAATTCAATAATTCAAAATAAAAAAATTGGTGTCCAACAGTTCATTTTTGCGCGTTTAGCAAATATTTGCTGTAAGTATTAATGCACAACACGCACAATGAAATCACATTAACGTGATGTATCAATGTTAAAATCAGTAGAATTCATGAGGATTCGAACCTCTGCTCTGGGTGTGGAAAGTTCCACTCATGTTAATATTATTATTATCTAAGGATGTATTATTCCATATCATATCTATATATCAGAATCATTATCTATTGATCATATCTACTGTATCTACATCAGCATCCTGTATGACCATTGGTCAAGTACACTACTGGGCTTAATGCCTATATAATATTGTAGATGTGATCTTCAGACTCTAGAAGCTTCTAGGTAATCAAAAATATTGCTGGAACCAAAGTTATAGCTTCCAGTGATGTTACTTCAAAATCCTTACTAAAGAACAAAAGGTACTATCAAGTACCGCCAATAACTTTTAAATCCCCTAAGCAATTATTTTGTGATATAACTTTATCAAAACAATCAGTCTAAATAAAGAAAATAATCATTGGCGGCACCTTGACTGACGCCACGGGCAGACGCCGGTGGCCCAGAATCGTACAAGAGTGGAGGTGGCGTCGTGTTTACATCCAGGAGTGCACTCGTGTGTAGGGCTGGAGACGCCTTTTTCAGCAACATATTACACGCAAACTTATCATAATCTCCAGTGATAGTTCCCTAAATACTGGGAGAGTCTTGAATCGTGTATAGGGAGGAATTGCTGGTACCAATATCCAAAAATCAAGAGTGTGGAGGGCCACCGGCTTGGGAGGCCTAACCACCACCACCTTATCTACCAAGTGAGACGCAACAACGTGTATCTATATCCTAGCAAACAACTAGAATCCTTACAGCGTCGCTGTGTCATCCAGATCAGCATCTTCAAGTTGCTATATACATCTTTAAAATATAAGAGCCTAGTCTCAGGAAGAGTGACTCCATCTGGCAACGGTCAGATAGGCTCCGGGTCTCAATTTCTGGATTGTTTTAGAGCGTAGATTGGCCAATTAGCTTGCTTTATTACATTAATACTTCCATATATAAATTGAGAGTCGTTAGGCAGCGGGGCAACGCTTCATCATCAGTAAGTTCTCACGTACTCATGCAGTTTCTGAGCTTATATTGTTGAATATTCATATCAGAATTGCCATACTCATAAATTTTAATTATCAGTTAGTTTATTTTATTGCGTATAATTTTTGTATGCAAATTTACATTTATCTTTGTGTAATTATACCTTTTGTGCAACAGCACAGATATTCCTAGGGCTAGGCTGGAGATAGTGTATTTAGTTCAGGTCCTAGAACATGAACCTTACCAATGCTTACAGTCATAGAGCTGTTATACCTTATCTTTGTTAACATTTATAAAGTCAAATGTGTGGGTGTACCCGCAGGAAAAGTGTTCTGCTGTTTAAGAGTCAGATATCAGCCTTCAAGACCCAACCTACTACAGCCCATCTCCACTATCAAGGTCACAGAGGAGTGGGCTTACAATCCAGCATAGGAACCTTGCATGCAGCTAAGAGCTTTTAGTTTTGTTTTATCAACAGTTACAGAATATTATTTAATTTTAAATTCATGGTCCTAATAACCACATACTGGTTCCTGTGTAATTTTCCTCATGCATCCAATCCCGGTATATTCCCCCACACCGGGTACCCCCCCCCCCACTACACCACTACACGATGAAAAAAAGCAACCTGGAATTCAACTGAATCCTTTAGGGTTGTATGGGCTTTTTGACCATGTTGTGGTGTAGGGCGTGTGCTCGTGCGAGGTTGAAGCCTCCTTTTGGCTCCTACTGATTTTCTCATTATGCAATATATCATAATTGTTGTTGGGGTAGGGGTTATTTACTAATTGCTCATGCTTAAAAAATATAGAAAATTACAATTATTCTCAAACTTTGCTTGTGACCAGGACAGGTCTTGAAAAAGGGAGAATTTGCGTGATTTTGTTCACAATGTCAGAAAAACAACATGTCAATCAAATTTTTTTTTTTTTTTTTTTTTTGAGATATATACAAGAGTTGTTACATTCTTGTACAGCCACTAGTACGCGTAGCGTTTCGGGCAAGTCCTTAATCCTATGGTCCCTGGAATACGATCCCCTGCCGCGAAGAATCGTTTTTTCATCCAAGTACACATTTTACTGTTGCGTTAAACAGAGGCTACAGTTAAGGAATTGCGCCCAGTAAATCCTCCCCGGCCAGGATACGAACCCATGACATAGCGCTCGCGGAACGCCAGGCGAGTGTCTTACCACTACACCACGGAGACTGTTAAAAATATAACGAGTATTTATACTGAAGTTATACAAAAATGTTTTAAAAAGATTTAACAGTGAGTAGTAGATATGACAGAGCCACAGAAGGGGTGGAGGTACAAGGAAGGCGAGGATCCCGGACCCTGGAAACACAAACCCTAACTGTCTCTATTTACCGCTTGTTACAACTTGTAATAAAGTTGTTACATCTTGGCTTAACGTGTTTATGACGTATTAGAACGTTGTTACAACTTGCTACATTGGTTGTTATAACTGGTTAGGAGGAGTTAAAATTTGTTCAAACGTTGTAGCAACGTCGTAGTTTCGGTGTGTGTGTTTGGCGGGGTCCACCCTGCTAGGTCACCCTAGGGTCACCCGAGGTGTCAACCAAGACAGAACCCTCTCCTCCACCCTCTCACTATCACTTGTTCCTACTTCAAACCATTCCAAACCCTTCTCTCCCACCCATGCATACACACTCTCTCCTCTCCCTCAACCTCGCTTACAAATTCCTGTGCAGTAGTTACACCCCTCAACAAAACAACCCGCACACCTTAACATACACAAGGCATTTAGCCGGGTATACGCAGAGTTATGAATATACAGTTATACACATATGCACACCTTTCCCGCAAGTTAGGTGTGAGCGTGGAGGCGCCGGAGCCTCGCTGGCGGAAGTGTCACCTGCCTGCCACGCCCCCCCCCCTTTCCCCCCGGGGAAAGTGCAGCACTCGTGGTATTCAGGACAATGTGAAATATAATTGTGGCCTGCCTGGAGAGTGTTGGAAACCATGACACGTCGCGTCAGGGGGAAGTGCTGTGGCCTTCATCACGTTTCTAGGTGTTGTGTACGTTCTTAGTCCTTCCTATATATGCTTGGTAAATGTTCTGGTTAAACACCGCTCCTGTGCCAGGTAAGTTCACTACGGGCTCTCCATAGCCCGTGCTACTTGCCCCGCTCCTGTGCCAGGTAAGTTACGGGCTCACCATAGCCCGTGCTACTTGCCCCGCTCCTGTGCCAGGTAAGTTACGGGCTCACCATAGCCCGTGCTACTTGGAACTTGTTCCGAGTAGCTGAATCTATAACACCACCAACTTCCTGTTAAGGTGTGGCAGTGACCACCGGTAGCTTAACTGTCAACTCTTGTCTTGGATAACAGTCAAATTATCCTCGAGTTTACTGGGTAATGTTTGCGGAGTGTGCAAGGCTCATGGTGACCTCGTCCTCCACGCTGGTGACCTCGTCCTCCACGATGGTGACCTTGTCCTCCATGACTAAGGATCAGAAAATCCTTGAAAACCCAGGGCACCCTGGATGGTGACCCAGGCCACCCTGGATGGTGACCCAGACCACCCTGGATGGTGACCCAGACCACCCTGGATGGTGACCCAGACCACCCTGGATGGTGACCCAGACCACCCTGGATGGTGACCCAGACCACCCTGGATGGTGACCCAGACCACCCTGGATGATGACCCAGACCACCCTGGATGGTGACCCAGGCCACCCTGGATGGTGACCCAGGCCACCCTGGATGGTGACCCAGGCCACCCTGGATGGTGATCCAGGCCACCCTGGATGGTGACCCAGACCACCCTGGATGGTGACCCAGACCACCCTGGATGGTGACCCAGACCACCCTGGATGGTGACCCAGACCACCCTGGATGGTGACCCAGACCACCCTGGATGGTGATCCAGACCACCCTGGATGGTGACCCAGACCACCCTGGATGGTGACCCAGACCACCCTGGATGGTGACCCAGGGCACCCTGGATGGTGACCCAGGGCACCCTGGATGGTGACCCAGGGCACCCTGGATGGTGACCCAGGGCACCCTGGATGGTGACCCAGGACACCCTGGATGGTGACCCAGGGCACCCTGGATGGTGACCCAGGACACCCTGGATGGTGACCCAGGGCACCCTGGATGGTGACCCAGGGCACCCTGGATGGTGACCCAGGACACCCTGGATGGTGACCCAGGGCACCCTGGATGGTGACCCAGGCCACCCTGCAAGGTGGCCAAGGTGGGGGGCAGACACAGGTCGCTGCAGTATCACCGCCCTGCCTCCCAACATGCCGCCCTCTCCCCTTCTGGGATAATGGCCTCCATCCATTACACCATCGATCAGTTTGCGCGGTAACCAGGGTAACGAGGAGGGAGACGGGTCAGCCACTCCTCTGCATTCCTCCTGGTAATGATTTTTTTTGCTGTAGTACACAACTCCGTGGAAGCCTGGGCGTGTTGTGAGTGGTGGGTTGGCATGCACAGGTGTACTGGAGGGGGTCGTGGGGGGAAGGGGGTCGTGCGGGGTCGTAGGGGGGGGGGGGCCGGCCATGAACGACCCCTCAAGCACAACATCCCGCCTGATTAACTTGAGGGCCGGTGTGGCGGTGGTGGCGTGCCAAGTGTTCACCTTACAGGCAAAAAACATTGGACTGTAATTATTGAATTCTGGCAAAGTAAAATAAATGTTTAGTGCGTACATGTCCACACGTACGTGTGTGTGTGTGTGTGTATACTCACCTAGTTGTGTTTGCGGGGGTTGAGCTCTGGCTCTTTGGTCCCACCTCTCAACCGTCAGCCTCAACCCCGTGTGTGTGTGTGTGTGTGTGTGTGTGTGTGTGTGTGTGTGTGTGTGTGTGTGTGTGTGTGTGTGTGTGTGTGTGTGTGTGCCGGGGCCAGTTACCAAGGCCGTCCCCAGCTTACCATTGACACCCTCACAAGCCGCTAATCACTCTGGACCTGTGTCCTTCACCTCCAGGTGTCCTTCATAAACTCTGCCTCCTTTGTGGCTTCTAATTCAATCCAAGTCTTCACCATCCTGGCACTAAAGGCTTAATTTCTAACATACGTAATTCCCTGGAGGATAGTCAGCTTGGTGCCCCCATTGTTCTCATGCCTGGCATGTCATGTCATTTGTCGTTAGTCACCTTGTTGGCTTCCCGCGCATTTCTCTAGTGGCTTCCCGCGCATTTCTCTAGTGGCTTCCCGCGCATTTCTCTAGTGGCTTCCCGCGCATTTCTCTAGTGCCTTCCCGCGCATTTCTCTAGTGCCTTCCCGCGCATTTCTCCAGTGCCTTCCCGCGCATTTCTCCAGTGCCTTCCCGCGCATTTCTCCAGTGCCTTCCCGCGCATTTCTCCAGTGCCTTCCCGCGCATTTCTCCAGTGCCTTCCCGCGCATTTCTCCAGTGCCTTCCCGCGCATTTCTCCAGTGCATTCCCGGGCATTTCTCCAGTGCCTTCCCGCGTATTTCTCTAGTGACTTCCCCTTTCCCTATCGACGAGATGTTGAGTTTTCTTGTAGTTTGTCCTAGTAACTCGTGCCTCTCAGCTCCAGGACAAGTCTGCCGGGGAACCTCTCGGTTTTCTCCTCGCTGGGGCTCTATAGTCCAGAACTGGCGTAACGTCTAGCACTCTGCACGACTGCTTATCACACCGCTATAAGCAGTAAGCCATTTGCCGGTGGTGGTGCGGCGGGTCCCGCGCCGCCTGGTGCCTCGTGTCACACCCGCCACAGGCGCCACACCCGCCACAGGCGCCACACCCACCACAGGCGCCACACCCGCCACAGGCGCCACATCCGCCACAGGCGCCACAGGCGCCACACCCGCCACAGGCGCCACACCCGCCACAGGCGCCACACCCGCCACAGGCGCCACACCCGCCACAGGCGCCACACCCGCCACAGGCGCCACACCCGCCACAGGCGCCACAGGCGCCACACCCGCCACAGGCGCCACACCCGCCACAGGCGCCACACCCGCCACAGGCGCCACACCCGCCACAGGCGCCACACCCGCCACAGGCGCCACACCCGCCACAGGCGCCACACCCGCCACAGGCGCCACACCCGCCACAGGCGCCACACCCACCACAGGCGCCACACCCGCCACAGGTGCATTGAAGTCTGTGATGAGTAGCTCATAACTGTGATAACATATCATCACCCTGATAACACGACCTCACCACCCTGATAACACGACCTCACCACCATGATAACACGACCTCACCACCATGATAACACGACCTCACCACCATGATAACACGACCTCACCACCATGATAACACGACCTCACCACCATGATAACACGACCTCACCACCATGATAACACGACACGCCCACTCTGCTCCACATATGTAATTAACTCAGTAAGGAAATATTTGCACGTTTCAACATATACCTGGTGGAATAGCTGGAGAGAGAGAGAGAAGGAAGAGAAGAAGGGAGAGAGGCGAAGGAAGGAAGGATAGTGAGACAAGGAAGGGGGTGGTGGGGGGGGAAGGAGGGGAAGCCTGGATATGTTTACTAATGAGCAAGAAGGAAGAGGGGGCGGGGGGGGCAGGTGATGCACTAGAAATATCTATAATTACTGGTCTTGATACTGTGGGAGGGGGGAGGGGGGGCTCCTGCATGGGAGATCATCAGGTGAGAGATCCTAGTGGGGGGGGGGGTCTCTCACCCGGGGGTTCACACTCAAGGAGCCCGGGTCACGCTCCGCCACGCTCTCTAACCTTCTAATGAGAGCTTTTCTATTCACTCTCAACTCACTAAGGTAGTGAGCGTAGCAGTCACACTCGGGCGGTGAGGGGTGACCAGGACTGGTCACTCCTCACCACGCCCTCACCACGTCCTCACGCCCTCACACGCCCACGCCCTCACACGCCCCACGGTTCACCGGTTAATACGCGTCCGGGACACAGTAGACTGTACACCCAGCTCTGGCACAGAGTAGACTGTAAACCAAGCTCCAGACTCCAGAGTTTACCATATGATCACGCCCTGGGGCACAGCGTAGACTATAAACTAGGAAGGCCTATGTGTAGGCTTGAGGCCTATCAACCGCAGTAGGGATACCATTGAAGCCCTGAGTCACACAAGCCTGTAGACCAACTGCAAGTATACCTTATCCCCGAACATAATTTTGGACTACGGTAAACTCTCATTGACTATACACCTCGAGGCGGGATACTCCACACAGTGTACACATGTTTCTGGCAGAAAATGGCTACGCAGGAAGTGTAACAGAGCGCCCGTTCCTGCTGCCGATGGGATGCCACAACAACCCACTGGAACACCAGTGCCTCAGAGCGGCCATTAAGCAAGAGAGCAAGCGGTCATCGAACGCCTGTAGTCCTGAGGTTCCGGGTTCGATCCCCGGTTGGAGGCGGAAACAAATGGACAGACTTTCTTTCACCCTTGATGCTCCTGTTCACCTAGCAGTAAATAGGTACCTGGGAGTTAGACAGCTGCTACGGGCTGCTTCCCGGGGAATGTGTAACAAAAAGGAGGCCTGGTCGAGGACCGAGAGGTAGAGTGCTCGGAGTCTCCAGGATGATGTTGACAAATGTCTGGTTTAGTGGTACCTTCACGGGAGCACCCACAGGGTACACCAGCACAGGGTACACCACCACAGGGTACACTACCACAGTATACACCACCACAAGGTACCCCGGAAGGCCAGCGCGAGCCTCCGGACACAGCAGCAGGTGACGCTGGACAAGAGTGTAAAGGAACATCAAGAGAGCCCAGCCGGCCGTAACTTGAAGTGACAGGCAGAGAGCGCGGGACCACAGCCACGCATACCCTACCCCCAGTGCTAATGATGCCAGGGCTTGTAAGGACACCTCGCGTGCTTAGTAGTCGAGTCTCGCCCTGTAGCTGTGAGAGAGCGAGCGCCTCACTCTCTCAACATAAACACACGACAAAAGTGTCGCCATTAAATCCGCAAAGCCCAAAGGAGGACGCATAATGACGATCAAGAAATTAAGGGGAACCGACAGAGTGGACAAAAGGGCAGTGTTTAGCATGACAACTGGCCAGGGCCGGAGGACCGGGGGTTAACGGATTGACTCTTGTTGGGGGTTGCATTATGCACTTGGCCGACGGAGAGGGTGACGTATGTGGCCGCCAGGGTGGATACGGAAGTATAGTACCACGCCAATTGTTTGCCATTTTTTCCAAGGGCGAAGTGTGGTTCCATCTGATCGGCCAGGAAAGCTAACAGAGTTACGGTTCAATAGATTGCGAGGCTCTCTATCCCATATTATACACACAAAAGTCGACCAACCCGGAACTTTACCAAATTCACTGAGGAGGTTCTAGAGACCTTGAACTGTAAAACCCAACCAGGGTTTTACAGTCGACGCGACCATACTCTGGTCTACGGCAATGGCCGCCACACCCCTACACTCCACGTCAGATCGCAGTGAAATCACAGTTGCGTGATATATCAATAAAAATCATTTTGAGTCGAAGGTCAACCCCACAAGGGGGTTGACCTTCGGCCCTTTGGTCCCGCCTCTAGACTGTCAATCAACTGGTGTGGATTGACACGAGTTGATGGCTCAATCCAACCTACATTTAAAACTGTATATGGCGTCTGTCTCCACCACTTCACTTCTTAGTGCGTTCCATATAGCTACTCTGATACTGAAAAGAATGTCTCTGTGGCTCATCCGGGTACTCAGCTTCCACCGGTGTCCCCTTGTGTTCGAGTACCACCTGTGGTAAATAGTCTGTCCTTTTCTACCCTATCAATACTGCTGAGAATTTTTTATGTAGTAATCATGTATCTTCTAACTCTTTTTTTTTTTTGTCTTCCAGCTTAATTCCTGTAGGCTTTCCTCGTAACTCGCACCTCTCAGGTCTAGGACTAGTCTGGTGGCATACCTCTAACCTTTCTGTATCTTCGTCCTCTGTTTCACTGGGTACAAACTCCACGCTGGAGCTGCACATTCTGTAACTATCATTACCACCTTCAAAGCTACCATTGTCCCTACCACCACTGCTACCACCCCCCCCCCCACAGCTTTCACAACCAACACTGACCATTGCTTTGAAAACCTTCGCTACAACTGATTACAATTTTCCCTATCAGCATTACTGTTATTACTAAAACTACCACACCTACTATCAGTCACAACAACTACCACACCCACTATCAGTCACAACAACTACCACACCCACTATCAGTCACAACAACTACCACACCCACTATCAGTCACAACAACTACCACACAAATTAGTAACGCTTTCGTCAATTAATGTAAATCTATGGGCAAACCCCGTAGAGTCGCGTGGTGACCTGCTCGCCGCACAGAATGATCAAATGACCGTGTAACAAAGATGAAGTTGAATTCGACCAAGGAACTCCCCACCCCCATCTCTGTTGTCAAGACTATATTGTTCCAAACTCTCAGGGCTGATAGGAGAGAAATTGCCGACTCCTAACTACCTAAAAGCGCCTGTATAAAAAGCTATGATTTGTCCAGATCCAAAACCTATATGTTTATGGGCAGCACACGCACACACACACACACACACACACACACACACACACACACACACACACACACACACACACACACACACGGATTTAGAACACACAAACTGTCTCATCAGTCGTAAAATATTTAAAACATTGCAGGTCGGCCGTAATCAAGCGAGGAGGATATTTGTGGTATATTATAGAGAAGGTCGTCCATAAAGCCGCCCTGGGAGTCCTAGCCGCCCTGGGAGCCCTAGGGACTCCACCACACACACACACACACACACACACACACACACACACACACACACACACACACACACACACACACACACACACACACACACTCACTCACTCACTCACTCACGCTCCTGCTGCATTAAGGAAGGAAAATAACCATGTCAGGGCCGTGGCGGGAGCGAGGTCAGGGCCCACGACGCAGGAACAAAGACACCACCAACTTATCGTTCTCAGAAGATGTCACATAACACAAGCGGCGCTCCGGGACCCGCCGTCACCGGGACCTGCCGTCACCGGGACCCGCCGTCAACGGGACCCGCCGTCACCGGGACCCGCCGTCAACGGGACCCGCCGTCACCGGGACCCGCCGTCAACGGGACCCGCCGTCAACGGGACCCGCCGTCAACGGGACCCGCCGTCAACGGGACCCGCCGTCAACGGGACCCCCCGTCAACGGGACCCGCCGTCAACGGGACCCGCCGTCAACGGGACCCCCCCGTCAACGGGACCCCCCGTCAACGGGACCCCCCGTCAACGGGACCCCCCGTCAACGGGACCCCCCGTCAACGGGACCCCCCCGTCAACGGGACCCCCCGTCAACGGAACCCCCCCATCACCGGGACCCGCCGTCAACAGGGAAAGGGGGAGGGGGTGGAAGATGTAGCATGAAGCCATCGTTCTCCACAATGGTGTCAACAATAATACATTTACAGCAGGGGTAAGGGAGCCCCCCAGGGCGGGGGGCTCTCAGTGGGGGGGGGGGGATGTTAGTGGGGTCGGAGGGGGGGGGGCGACAATGAAATGTAGGCTACGCATTCCTGTAGTTTTTGTTGTCGTCAAAAACCGTCACAAATCTCCAGGGGGAAGAGTTAAAGAAACAAAAAATAACGTAGCTAAATATTTCATGGGGAATTTGTTAACATCGTGGAAGACGGAAAACATTGCGCTGCGTGTGGGGCGCCAAGACTTGACGCGGCGCAGCGCAGAGTTGGTGTTGAGCGGGAGAGTGCGTTAGTGCGGGTGCCGTCGCTGCGTGTGGGGCGCCAAGACTTGACGCGGCGCAGAGAGTGTTGAGCGGGAAAGTGCGTTAGTGCGGGTGCCATCGCTGCGTGTGGGGCGCCAAGACTTGACGCGGCGCAGCGCAGAGTTGGTGTTGAGCGGGAGAGTGCGTTAGTGTGGGTGCCGTCGCTGCCTGTGGGGCGCCAAGACTTGACGCGGCGCAGCGCAGAGTTGGTGTTGAGCGGGAGAGTGCGTTAGTGCGGGTGCCGTCGCTGCGGGAAGGTGTCGCACGCTCACTCTTAACTCTCACATTCCAACTTGTGAAAGACTATTTGTGCTCTCTGGTTCACTCTTACCAACCACTTGATGATGTTTGGCCACACACACACACACACACACACACACACACACACACACACACACATACACACACACACACACACACACACACACACACACACACACACACACACACACACACACACACACACACAGTGAGAAGGTGGTGGAGGCCAAGACCGTCAGTAGTTTCAAAGCGTTATATTACAAAGAGTGCTGGGAAGACGGGACACCACGAGCGTAGCTCTCATCCTGTAACTACACTTAGGTAATTACACACACACACACACACACACACACACACACACACACACACACACACACACACACACACACACACACACCCGGGCCACCCCAACCAGGTGAACTCTCTTATACTCACTCACTGTCTCACACACACTGACTGTCTCCCGTCTCCGTGTCCCCCAAACTCCAATCCATAACACGTTCGTACACGGCTCAACATCTTAAGAGAGTCGATGTGAACTCGTAAATACGGCAGAGATTCTTTACGCTGGAGCGAGATGCCGGCCCCACACACACCGGCAAGTCCTCCTCGGCCACTTGGCTCACACGTCAAGGTGTCAACACAGACAGCTATATATACATTTACAAGCGATTGATTGATGAAGATTAAGCCACCCAAGAGGTAGGGCACGGGCATGAATAGCCCATAAATTTGCAAGCGTCATTCCTGGCTGATACATAGCGCTCACCAGAGGTGTGGCAGAGGTGTAGTAACAAAAAACTTGAAGGTAATCGTTACAATTAGAGGAGTGACTCAAACATTTAGTACAACCCCAGCGTGCTGAGAATTAGAGGCATACGTGATCACATCTCATGGTTCCAGGGAGCACATGTGTTGTTCTCTTGTTTAGTGCAAGTAATGCTCTAAACCCGCCATTAAACAATCAACCATCCGCCCAAAGAATTATTTATTTTATTAACCGATTAACTAGCTATTCTGGATCTGCAAATTCAACTCAAATTTGCATTGAGTTTGGCGTTATGTTTCAGTCATGACCCTCCACCAGGCGTGATGCTGCAGTGTGAGGAAGAGTGAGGCGAGAGTGAGGAAGAGTGAGTCGAGAGTGAGGAAGAGTGAGGCGAGAGTGAGGAAGAGTGAGGCGAGAGTGAGGAAGAGTGAGGCAAGAGAGAGAGCCTAGGTGCAGTACCCAAGAATGTGTCCCCAACATCGACAATCGAAGACAGTATTGGTGGTCGTCATGAGTTGGGGAGGTGACTTGTCGTCCTCTCCTTCCAGTCACCCCTGTCACCCCTGCCACCCAGGCCACCCAGGCCACCCAGGCCACCCAAGGCCACCCCAGGCCACCCCTGCTGGACACAGGGCCCCGGGTGGTGGCGCCAGGAGACCCGCCCAGGACCCCAGCACACGCCAGCGTGGCAGTACTCAGTACTAACCACTCAGTACTCAGCTAGTACTCAGTACAAACCACACACTCAGACCTGGACAAAGTCCTCAGGAGAGTGCCAAAGACTTGGTGTAATTTCTTTACATAAATTTCACAAATTTTACAGTAACGGCAGAGTGAGGACCCTCTCGTATCACACTCCCTCTCGCTTTCCCTCTTCCTCCTCTCCTCCTCCAACCTGTCTCTTTACAAGACGTTTCTCAGTTCCGCATGTCAGTTTACAAAACGTTTCACTGTTCCACGTGTCAGTTTACAAAACGTTTCACTGTTCCACGTGTCAGTTTACAAAACGTTTCACTGTTCCACGTGTCAGTTTACAAAACGTTTCACTGTTCCACGTGTCAGTTTACAAAACGTTTCACTGTTCCACGTGTCAGTTTACAAAACGTTTCACTGTTCCACGTGTCAGTTTACAAGACGTTTCACTGTTCCACGTGTCAGTTTACAAGACGTTTCACTGTTCCACGTGTCAGTTTACAAGACGTTTCACTGTTCCACGTGTCAGTTTACAAGACGTTTCACTGTTCCACATGTCAGTTTGTGAAGGATTTCATCTTTCTCTCATATACTTATTTTATTAAATATTGTGGGTCTACGACTAGTTAAGTCATGGGAGGGTGGAGGTTATATGCACTCAAAATACGTTCAGTTACAGATTATCTTAATTCATATTTTGTACATAGTCACTGTGAACCCGACAGTAGTGTTCAACACGGACACTAGGGGGGGGGATGACTGTGTTCAACAATGGTTCACGAAGTATAACATGTCATGGTATGACGGGTATTCCGCAGTAACACATGTCACTTGAATAACATTAAATAACGAGACATGTTTCCTGCACATTATTGACGCTAGAGTCATGTCACATCCTGGAATACTGTCAACGGTAGAGTGGTGGTGGAGGAGCTGCGTGACAACAGTGGAGGAAGAGAGGGTCGGCTGCCAACGGAGGAAGAGCAACGCAGACGCCAGCAACAGGCAGCATCTCCCTTATTGTAGAAGCCTGTGACGTGTTGCTGACTGTTGCTGCCAGGTGGCGCCGCTGCCCTTGTGGACGACGCCCAACACTGCCAGTGGACCAGCCAGCAAACTACGAACCATGACGTCAATGCCGTGGTTGTCAAATCTTCAGGAGTCGTCGTCGTCTCGGTCAGGGGTCGTACCGGGAGTAATCACAGGGGATGACAGCCTGGCCTGTCATATGCCTCGCGTCGCCACAATTGTGGCCTGCCTACCTTTTTTCTTCAGTCTCCCCCGCTACGTCTACGTCTCCCTCGCGTTGAGAGGGGAGACTTCTCCATCCAGCACCCGGACGGGTACTTGACCCACCTGACGGGACCCCAACTCTCGTGTCGGGTTGTCGACGAGCCTACGGCCCGGGTCGTAGACGGAGCTGTAACATCTTAGACCGACCCGTCGGGTCCGGGTCTGACCTGCAGGTCCCTTTGATAATGCTGACGAGAGAGAGGAAGGATGCAAGAGCGGCATCACATGTAAGAGCAGGTTCTCGCTACCTCCTTGCCAAGTTCCCGGTGGCTCTCACACACATCCGGAGCAGGGTGTGACCTGGCCTGACTTAAGCCATAGACACACACATCCGGAGCAGGGTGTGACCTGGCCTGACTTGAGCCATAGACACACACATCCGGAGCAGGGTGTGACCTGGCCTGACTTAAGCCATAGACACACACATCCGGAGCCGGGTGTGACCAGGCCTGACTTAAGCCACACGTGTTGGGTCATGGGTCGAGGGAAGACCAGCCAGGCCCGAGTCGCTCGCCCAGGAGACGTATTCAAAAGGAAAAAAAAGTCTTCCTGTAACCTTCTATACCTACTAAAGATGATGCAAGACTTAAGTGAACTACTTAAGTAGACTACAATAAGACAATAACCACAGCTTAGAAGCGGCAGATAACGAGCCAGTAACCACCATACTTTGCAATGACCTTACCTTGCGATGTTTTCGGGGCTCAACGTCCCCGCGGCCCGTTCCTCGACAAGGCCTCGATCATAGCGACACATTCTGTACACCACCTACACGTCTCCGTGAAGAGAAGTGTAACTTGTGTGCTGCCTATTTTTTCCGAATCCACATGCCATAACACGGCATTTATTCATATTGAATTCCATTTGCCACTTGACGCTCCAAGCACTTATTTTTCCTAGATCAATTTGAAGGGCATTACAATCGTCTGCGTCTCCTATCTTCACCAGCATCTTAGCATCATTTATCTATTTATCTATATACAAGAAGGTACATTGGGTTTATGAGAGTACACAGCATGGAAGTTTTACATTCTTGTAAAGCCACTAGCACGCATAGCGTTTCGGGAAGATCCTTAATATAACAGATAATTTATGAAGTTAATTTCTAGCAAAATTAAAAATATGTTTACAGGTACATTGTAAGAAAATATGAAAAATCCATTGTATAACAAATTTGAGAAGATTAATAGGTACATTAAAGTAAATTTAAGGGGGAATACTCAGGTACATTGTAGCATAATTTGAGGATTATTGCAAGGTATAATGCAGTATATTATGCAAGGTAAACTATGTATTTAGTATAACAACCATGATATAAGATAACAGCAAGGATTACAATGGTAAAGTTGTATGGCTTAGGTACATATATTGGGGGATTGGGAAGCACTAGATACAGTGCTTGTTTCAAGCACTAGGTAGGAGACTATGAAGATGAAATTAGGCATCATCCGCTAACATGTTCATAAAATTCTGTATTCCTTCTGGTAGATCGTTTATGGTGTGTACTCCTCTATTTGTGCTTGCGGGGGGTTGAGCTTTGGCTCTTTGGTCTCGCCTCTCAACTGTCAATCAACTGGTGTACAGATTCCTGAAACTACTGGGCTCTATCATATCTACATTTAAAACTGTGTATGGAGTCAGCCTCCACCACATCGCTGAGCACAGTGTGTGTGTGTGTGTGTGTGTGTGTGTGTGTGTGTGTGTGTGTGTGTGTGTGTGTGTGTGTGTGTTACATAACCCAAGAGAGTGATGGCGGGGCCCGGAGGAAGCCCGAGGCAGCCGGGCCACCGCGGGCCCAGGGACCCGCCGCTGCCACATCATATATTTAGCGGCGCGGGTTCTCAGAAGTGATCATTAAGAGAGCATAAAGGTAACGTGACAGTTGTGCTGCTGGTCTCCAGACTTTATCCCGGACACAAAAATATCGAGGCAGCCCCCCCCCCCCTCCCCAGGCCGGCCAGCACAACCCGGGCTATTCCTGGCTGCTGGGGGGGTCGGGGGGAAGAGTCCGACCCTTGACGTTACCATCACAAACCATCGTGAATCATCAACGTTGGCGCCAAGATAATGCTGCCATAACTTTAGCGACACGTAAGATAACGTGATTGTAGCGAGTCTCGTATATGTTGTTGAATATGACCGAAAGTGTAAGATTAATGATTCTAACACGGATCTTCTCAATTTACAAGGTTGCAAGCTTGTAACAGTTGCAAGTTTACAAGCATGCAAACTTCCCAATCAACTGTTGTTATTGTTATGAACAGCTGGTGTCTGGGACACCCCAGCTGGTGTCTGGGACACCCCAGCTGGTGTCTGGGACACCCCCAGCTGGTGTCTGGGACACCCCAGCTGGTGTCTGGGACACCCCCAGCTGCTGGTGGGGACACACCCCAGCTGGTGTCTGGGACACCCCCAGCTGCTGGTGGGGACACACCCCAGCTGGTGTCTGGGACACCCCAGCTGCTGGTGGGGACACACCCCAGCTGGTGTCTGGGACACCAGCTGATGACATAATAGAGTAAAAAAAGAAAGAGAAGCAGGTATATACCGTTGGCAATATTGATGCATGCACGAGAGGAAGCTAAAACAATAATGGCCTTAGTGGAGTTAATCCCAGATCTGCCCAGCGTCGTGTGTTCTGCTCCTGTCAATCCGCTTTCCCTGTGTTGTCCATCCTCCCGCCTCTCCCACTAACGTTATATTATATATATATATATATATATATATATATATATATATATATATATATAATATATACATATATATATATATATATATGTCGTACCTAGTAGCCAGAACGCACTTCTCGGCCTACTATGCATGGCCCAATTTGCCTAATAAGCCAAGTTTTCATGAAATAATATATTTTCTCTTATTTTTTTCTTATGAAATGATAAAGCTACCCATTTCATTATGTATGAGGTCAATTTTTTTTTATTGGAGTTAAAATTAACGTAGATATATGACCGAACCTAACCAACCCTACCTAACCTAACCTAACCTATCTTTATAGGTTAGGTTAGGTTAAGTAGCCGAAAAAGTTAGGTTAGGTTAGGTTAGGTAGGTTAGGTAGTCGAAAAACAATTAATTCATGAAAACTTGGCTTATTAGGCAAATATGGCCTTGCATTGTAGGCAGAGAAGTGCGTTCTGGCTACTAGGTACGACATATATATATATATTTATATATGTCATTTAACAACAGAATTGTGACTATCGTAGGAGGTTCTGAACGCCTGAGGCCGTGTTCATTCGAACATATGGACAAGAACACCTGGCCAAGAACACCTGGACGAGAACACCTGGACGAGAACACCTGGACGAGAATACCTGGTCAAGAACACCTGGGACAAGAACACCTGGCCAAGAACACCTGGGACAAGAACACCTGGGACAAGAACACCTGGCCAAGAACACCTGGGACAAGAACACCTGACCAAGAACACCTGGGACAAGAACACCTGGCCAAGAACACCTGGGACAAGAACACCTGACCAAGAACACCTGGGACAAGAACACCTGGCCAAGAACACCTGGGACAAGACCACCTGGCCAAGAACACCTGGGACAAGACCACCTGGCCAAGAACACCTGGTCAAGAACACCTGGACAAGAACACCTGGGACAAGACCACCTGGCCAAGAACACCTGGCCAAGAACACCTGGGACAAGACCACCTGGACAAGAACACCTGGTCAAGAACACCTGGCCAAGAACACCTGGCCAAGAACACCTGGGACAAGACCACCTGGTCAAGAACACCTGGTCAAGAACACCTGGCCAAGAACACCTGGCCAAGAACACCTGGCCAAGAACACCTGGGACAAGACCACCTGGACAAGAACACCTGGTCAAGAACACCTGGCCAAGAACACCTGGGACAAGACCACCTGGTCAAGAACACCTGGTCAAGAACACCTGGTCAAGAACACCTGGGACAAGAACACCTGGGACAAGAATACCTGGCCAAGAACACCTGGGACAAGAACACCTGGTCAAGAACACCTTGTCAAGAACACCTGGGACAAGAACACCTGGTCAAGAACACCTGGGACAAGAACACCTGGTCAAGAACACCTGGGACAAGAATACCTGGCCAAGAACACCTGGGACAAGAACACCTGGTCAAGAACACCTGGTCAAGAACACCTGGGACAAGAACACCTGGTCAAGAACACCTGGGACAAGAACACCTGGACAAGAACCAGTGAGACACACAAGGGGTTGAGAGCGGAAGCGCCGCTCCTTCGTCGCGTCCTGTGCCAGAATGCTAAAGACACGGGCGACCTTCAAGACGTGCTAGACAAGATGCACGGATCCGGACACGTGTACGTGCACTCCAAGGCACTTGTACACTAGTGTACAAGCTTACATACATGTATGTACTTACAGGAATAAGTGAATGTTGTACTACAGCGGTACAGGTGAACACCAGAAGTGCTCACCTGTAACGAAATGGTAAACTCAAAATGCAAAACTGATGTTCTAAAAAAAGATCTTCGTGGATCACGAAGATAATAATAATAATAATATTATTTTATATATATATTTTATATATATATATATATATATATATATATATATATATATATATATTTTTTATATATATATATATATATATATTTTATATATATATATATATATATATATATATATATATATATATATATATATATATATATTTTTTATATATATATATATATATATATTTTATATATATATATATATATATATATATATATATATTTTATATATATATATTTTATATATATATATATTTTATATATATATATATATATATTTTATATATATATATATATATATATATATATATATATATATTTTATATATATATATTTTATATATATATATATATATTTTATATATATATATATTTTATATATATATATATTTTATATATATATATATTTTATATATATATATATTTTATATATATATATATTTTATATATATATATATTTTATATATATATATATTTTATATATATATATATTTTATATATATATATATTTTATATATATATATATATATATATATATATATTTTATATATATATATATTTTATATATATATATATTTTATATATATATATATTTTATATATATATATATTTTATATATATATATATATATATATATTTTATATATATATATATATATATATTTTATATATATATATATATATATATATATATATATATATATACACACATATGTATGTAGCCGTCGTTGTTCCCAGGGCTGGAAGATACATGTGATGAATGGTTGAACAATATCCGTGAGGACACGAGAACACTGAAGTGTTTGATGTAGCCTGGCGCTGTGTGTCCGCTCGTTCCAGGCGTCTCCAGGCCAGGTTAAGCTGCAGTAGCCTAACCTAACACTTGACTCGTGTTACTGCCATAGAGGAGACTGCGCCCGCGCGCGCGTGGTGGGGGGGGGGGGGGCCGGCATCACTGCTCCTAGGAGGCCCAGATCATGGAGGATACCGTGGTGGGGGGGGGGGCCGGCATCACTGCTCCTAGGAGGCCCAGATCATGGAGGATACCTGTGTGTCACTCTGTGTGTGGAGCGTTAATAACTTGTAACTGTGAAATGTTATATTTTCTGTAGTAGTGATGAGTAGGTTATCATGTGGAGGGTGAGGTCCCCGCGGTGGGTCCTTGGTGTGTGTTAGTCACTCCTGGCACCCTCCCACCCTCCCTCCCCCCCCCCCCAACACCAGGCCAGCCATTGGCCCTACCCAGGAAGTCACCCGCAACAATTGCCTAACTCCCGGTTACCTATTTGCTAGGTGGACAGAGGCATCAGGTGTAAGAGAGGACTTTGTGGCTCCACAAAGTAGCCAGGTTGACAAACGCAGCAAACAGGCCGAGCAAACACAGCAAACAGGCCGAGCAAACACAGCAAACAGGTCGAACACAGCAAACAAGTCGAACACACCAAACAGGCTGAACACAACAGGCTGAACACAGCAAACAGGCTGAACACAACAGGCTGAACACAGCAAACAGGCTGAACACAACAGGCTGAACACAGCAAACAGGCTGAACACAACAGGCTGAAGAGAGCGAACAAGGTGTGAGGGGTTGAATGTAAGCTAGCCTCCCTCCCTCCCGCCGTCCCAGCTGGCGTTACAACTCTATAAAGGGATAAACTCTGGTAGTACACACACACAGGATGGAGTACAACCCTCAGTGTTTATCTTCACACGCCTCGCCCTGCCGGCAGCCAGAGAGCAGCTTCACAAAAGCCTATTGTGTCAAGCTCTTCATTAAATTTGAGTGGTACCTACTGAGCCGTTTATAGCGTGTGTTGCAGCTGTGTGTGTTGAGCCCCGAGTGATGGCGGGAGTCATGCATGCTGCAGTGTTGAGCGGATTGGTGCAGTATTTGACCAATGAAAGAGGTCTTAGCTATAATATTCACGGTGTGATAAATAATAACCACAACCACCACAACTACCACAACTACCACAACTACCACAACTACCACAACCACTTCCTCAAAACTCTAACATTACCAGTCATATGCAGACGAGGAGTCACAGTAACGTGGCTGAAATATGTTGACCAGACCACACACTAGAACGTAAAGGGACGACGACGTTTCTCACAATCGACTTGAGAATGGTCCTGGACGGACCGAAACGTCGTCGTCCCTTCACTTTCTAGTGTGTGGTTTGGTCAACACTACCAGTCACTAGCTCCTTGTACATCAGTCAGCACCTAAGGGATGCATACAAGTATGAATACCAGGCAACAAGCAACAAATTAGAATTCATTGACTGATTGAATCACCGACTAACCTGCCATGTCATACATGACAATCATGTCACTTGGTCATGTTGGGCATACTCCGGACGGGTCCACATAATATGTGATATACCTTATTGTTATGGGTCGAGAATCCACCCGAGTCTCTCACAAGAGTTAATCCCAGTTGGCCTGATCTTTCCCACATGTGTAAATAACACACTTAATACGGAGGGGTCAAGGGAAAACTCGTTAACAATTTCCACTGTTGAAGCCGCTACCCCTCAACCCTCCCACCAACATTGTCATCATCTCTGCGTTCACTATAACCACTACCACCACCACCAGCACCACCACCATCACCAGCAACACCACCAGCAACACCACCACCAGCAACACCACCACTACCACCACCACCAGCAACACCACCACTACCACCACCACCAGCAACACCACCACCACCATCACCATCAACACCACCATCACCACCACCACCATCTTCGACCACAACATCACCGCTGCCAACACGGACCTGATCAGTACCACCACCACCACCCACCTGAAGAAGCGCGCTCCTACATACTAATGATGACAGAAGACGCAAGACTATTGACAAAACACACACTCCAAGGACTACAGAGAATCACTGGAAAACCTTGACAAACTCCTGACGGGGGCAGACAAATGGCTATTAGAGTTCAACCTCCAACAAGTGTGCAGCAATTAAAATGAAAGACATAGGAGAGTAGAAGGAATCTACACCTCAAGGAAGAGGCAACTGCGGGAATTGGAAAGAGAAAAAGTCTTGAGAATTTAAATAATTCCAGTACTAACATCAGAGGCACATGTAAACATAATCACATCATCAGCATGTTAAAAGCTGGCAAACATTAGCATGAAATTTTAAAAATATAAATAAAAATAATGTAAATTTTACATCAAGCTATAGAGCGTAAGTAAGACCAACACCAGAATACGAAGCACCAGGCACCAATCACCTTCTCACCAAACAAAACCACAATTTTCAAAAGTGTAAACATTTACACGAAGATTAGTGGCAGAACTTAAGAGGGTTAAGTTATTAGGATAACTTATGACATTATATCTCATAACCCTAGAAGAGAGAAGAAACAGAGTAAATATGATCACAGCATACAAGATACTGAGGGGAACGGACACAAGCTGTCCTTGTGGACAAGGGGCCAGATTCACGAAGCAGTTACATCACCACCAGCACTTACGAACCTGTACATCTTTTCTCAATCTTTGGCGGCTTTGTTTACAATTATTAAACAGTTAATGAGCTCCGAAGCACCAGGAGGCTGTTTATAACAATAACAACAGTTGATTGGCAAGTTTTCAGGCTTGTAAACTGTTTAATAAATGTAACCAAAGCCGTCAAAGATTGAGGAAAGATGTACACGTTCGTAAGTGCTTGCGTAACTGCTTCGTGAATCTGGCCCAAGGACAGCTTGTCCTTGAGACAGAGAGGCTAAAGAACATAAATGGAAGTACAAATGAGTTGAAGAAATGTAAGGAAATACTCGTTGCCTGCACAAGTGGTCAACAAAAGGAATGCACCGAGAGAAGAAGTTGTGGAAGCCACCTCCATCCACAACTTCAGGGCCAGATTCGACAAGGATTTCGAACGTGAAGACAGTTCAATTAAGATGCAACAGATACAACCAAGCCAGTATGGGCGGGGCCTGCAGAGCTAAACCTCACTTCCCGGCCAGCAATGAGAGGTGAGGATACGCTACCACCACCCACTAGCATTCCCACTAGCCACCACCCACTAGCATTCACACTAGCGCCGCAATAAAGCAACTCCATAACAAACACCCATTACATATATTGTCCACATGTAACTACCACGCTCGACGAATACAACACAGTGAGGTATACACCTGCATACAGCGGCTGTATACATGTATAGGGTTGAGCAGGGGAGCCGGGCTGGCCTCTGCTCCCCCGGGTACAATATTCAGAGCGAGGCGGCGCTGGTGCTTTTAGTATATCCGCTAAAACCTCCCCAAACACAAATACATATTTGATCCTGCAGCTGGTCAGCACTTTGTCCGGCGAGGGGGCGGGTGGACGGGGCGTGGCGAGGCGTGCGGCGGGGGGCGTGGTGGCGAGGGCGTGGCGGCGTGGCGAGGCGTGCGGGGCTGCTTTCTTTGCGTGCGCCAGGCTGTGTGGCATGGAAAAGGCGTGCAATTAAGGCAGGGGGAAGATGCCCGGAGCGTGTGTGTTGGGGCTTGTGGCAAGGGCGTGCGGCAGGACACCCAAATGACCACGGGGCGGGCTAGGGGGCGGGCGGCTCTGCTAACTTGTGTGACAATCTGACGTCCACTTACCGTCTGTGACGGTGACAACAGTCCAGGACTCAGTGACCAGCTCCTGGTGACAACGTTGTGTGACACACCACGGTCCACAGGGTGGACCGTGGTGGTGTGACACACACACACAGGGTGGACCATGGTGTGGTGTGACACACACACAGGGTGGACCATGGTGGTGTGACACACAGGATGCATCACATAGTTCCTACAGTGGTCACAGGATGTTACTCATACTCTCTGTCTACCATCCAATTGTCTAGTGACGCCTGTCATGACCTCCTTTGTTTAATAGTCTGCATGAGTAGCGCGCACGCACACGCGCACACACACACACACACACACCAGATCCGTCCAGCCCCCGCACACCCCAGACCCCCCAGGTCCCCCTTCATAAGCCCTCCCATCCCAGTCCCTCCCTGTTTCCCTGCTTCAGGGGAAGCAATAGGATCTGAGAAAGGACAGAGGAGAGTCAGTTTCAGGGTGATGTACTCGAACATAGATGGGATCACCAGCAAGGCAAGTGAACTACGGGAAAGAACACAAGAAGTGAACCCAGATGTAATCGGACTCACAGAAACAAAACTCTCAGGAATCATAATGAATGCGGTGTTTTCCCAGGACTACACTGTAATAAGGAGGAGGAGGTGGATTGGCCCTACTAACGAGATAGGAATGGAGTTTCAAGGAGATGGTTATCATGGGCTGCAAGGGATTCAGAGACTACATAACAGGCACTATGACAATGGTAGGACCAATAGTAGTAGTAGCAGTGATATACAACCCTCCACCAAATGACACAAGACCCTAGCAAGAGTATGACAACAACAACATGGCAGTTAACACTATAATTGAGAGGGCAGCCTCTGCTGCCTGTAGGAATAGATCCCATCTGCTCATCATGGGGGACTTCATTCACGGAAGGATAGACTGGGAGAACAAGGAACCGCATGGCGGTGAGGATACATGGAGAGCCAAACGAATGGAGGTGGCAACAAGAAACTTTTTAAGCCAGCATGTCAGGGAACCCACAAAGATGAGAGGAAACGATAAACCAGCGAGACTCGACCTAGTCTTCACTCTGAACGACTCCGACATAAGGGAAATCGGTTTCGAGGTCCCGGTATTAATATTGTTGGGTAATGTGACGTGAACCCGAGGCCGGCCGCTGTACCCAGGTGGAGGACCTCCTGAAATATCTTATCCTCACTGCTTCTTCCGGTCGTCCTCGGCCTCTGAATGGACTTCCCGGCGCCTTGAGTGTGACTCACCCTGGATATACTCGCATAAGTCAATGTGTTCATTTAACATGTCCAGGTGTGAGGAGTTCTGGTGGGGCTGAGTCGGTCCTTACCCAGCCCCATCTTCTTGAGGTTATCTTGAGATGATTTCGGGGCTTTTTAGTGTCCCCGCGGCCCGGTCCTCGACCAGGCCTCCACCCCCAGGAAGCAGCCCGTGACAGCCGACTAACACCCAGGTACCTATTTTACTGCTAGGTTACAGGGGCATAGGGTGAAAGAAACTCTGCCCATTGTTTCTCGCCGGCGCCTGGGATCGAACCCAGGATCACAAGTCCAGCGTGCTGTCCACTCGGCCGACCGGCTCTCCATAGTCACACATACAACAACAAATAATATTCTTGTGTTAGAACTTGAAGTATTGAGTGCAGAGGGTACACGAGAGCATTACCTTGTACTGCCTGAGGAGCCGCTGGTAACGGTGCACCAGCCCTGGTGCCCGGGACCCGCTCTGCCTCCACTGCTGCTCCACCTGTCTGCTTACCTGTCCCCTCACCACCACCTCCTCGCCTCCGTTCTCAACGTCAACAAACTGTCGTACTAAAGTGCATCCCGGGAGATGAGCTTCGACTCTTTGGTCCCGCCTCTCAGCTTTCAGTCAACTGGTGTACAGATTCCTGAGCCTACTGGGCTCTATCATATCTACATATGAAACTGTATGGAGTCAGCCTCCACCACATCACTGCCTAATGCAATCCATCTGTTAACTACTCTGACACTGAAAAAGTTCTTTCTAACGTCTCTGTGGCTCATTTGGTTACTAAGATCCACTGGTGTCCCCTTGTTCGCGTACGCACCTCCCATGCTAAATAGTTTATCTGATCTACGCTGTCAATTCCTCTGAGAATTTTATAGGTGGTGATCATATCTTTCCTAACACTTCTGCTTTCCAATGTAGTGAGGTTTAGTTCCAGTAATCTTTCCTCGTAGCTCATACCCCTCAGCTCGGGGACTAGCCTGATGGCATACCTCTGAACCTTTCTTAACTTTCTTTTTGTGTTTGACTAGGTACGGACTCCAGGCTGGAGCTGCATACTCCAGGATTGGTCTGTATGAGGTATACAAGATTCCGAGTGATTCTTTACGCAAGTTTCTGAAGGCAGTTATTTTGATTGCCAGCCTTGCATATACCGCTGATGATATTCTCTTGATGCGAGCTTCAGGGGACAGGTCTGGTGTGATACTAACCCCCAGATCTTTTTCTCTTCCTGATTCCTGAAGGATTTCATCTCCCAGTGTGCGTATGTGTGTAAGTGTGAGTGTGCATATGTACTCACCTAATTGTGCTTGCGGGGCTTTGGCTCTTTGGTCCCGCCTCTCAACTGTCAATCAACTGGTGTACAGATTCCTGACCCTACAGGGCTCTATCATATCTACATTTGAAATTTTGTATGGGAACCACATTTTAGTCCTGTGGTCCTGGCACCGAACCCCGGACCACAGGACTACGTATCCAGCGTGCTGTCCACTCAGCCACCAGCACCCTATGTGTGTGTGCGTGTGCATGTGTGCGTGCGGCAGCGGTCTGGCGCCAGACTCTCAACCCTCACAAATATATTTCCTCCGGGGTGAAGGTCGAAGGAAAGGAATCTCACCTAAATGGTGATAGTATCTTGAACGTTGGAGTGTCTGCAGTGTTGTCATTCCTGCCCCTCCCTCTCTCTCCCCTTACACTCCCTCCCTCCCCCCTTACACTCCCTCCCTCCCCCCTTACACTCCCTCCCTCCCCCCCTTACACTCCCTCCCTCCCCCCTTACACTCCCTCCCTCCCCCCCCTTACACTCCCTCCCTCCCCCCCCTTACACTCCCTCCCTCCCCCCCCTTACACTCCCTCCCTCCTCCCTTACACTCCCTCCCTCCCCCCTTACACTCCCTCCCTCCCCCCCCTTACACTCCCTCCCTCCCCCCCCTTACACTCCCTCCCTCCCCCCCCTTACACTCCCTCCCTCCCCCCCCTTACACTCCCTCCCTCCTCCCTTACACTCCTTCCCACCCCCACAACCCCCTTACACTCCCACCCTCCCCCACCCCCCTTACTCTCCCTCCCACCCCCCACCACCCCTTACACTCACTCAAATATGCAAAACCAATTACTCTGGGTCTTTTCCATTAAAATGTGGTAATTCGACCCTTTTTTGGATAATTAATACCACTTATGATACCTGCAGACAAATCACTACCTCCTAATCCAGCTTCTAATCTTCTCTCAGCTAACCTTATTCACTCTGCACCCATCTGCTGCTAAATTTCTAACTATTGTTACTATTATCTCCTGTGTAGCGGTAGATTCTGCCTGTGCCTTACGACCTCAGTATCAGTATGCTCCAACATCAAGATTTAACATCAAGAAACAGCAACATTATGTGCCAAAACTTATTGTCCAGTCTCGCTAGCTCCCTAGACGCCAGACAAACTGATTGATGAAGATTAAGTCACCCAAAAGGTGGCACGGGCATGAATAGCCCGTAAGTGGTGGCCCTTTTGAGCCATTACCAGTATCAAGAGCTGATACTGGAGATCTGTGGAGGTGCGGCTGCGCCCTGCGTGACGGGAGATGTCTCCCGTGGTCAGTGTGACGTCTCCGCCTGTATATATATCCAGGCCGGCGGCTTAGTCAGGCAGAAACCCTCTGGTGCTCCTATAGCTGGCCTGTGTCTGCCCTTACCTTAACGTTCCGAGGAACGGGTGATGGTTCGCATTCAGAACACATTACATAAAGTCATATTTCAGCCTTTTGTCAGTAACGTAACTTTACTTGAATATATTTTTTTCTTTTGATTGTGTTTTAGCCAAGGGGTCAAGTTTTTTTTCCTTTAATTATTCATTATTAAATTTTAGTTGTAAAAGTAAATGGTTATTAAATTTTTTTATCATTAAATATTTTAGAAGATTTTATTTTATTTTCTCTTTTTTTTTTATTAATGTGCGTTTGGCACAACACCCGCCAGAGTACTTACTGCGCTATGCCAGATCACGTCACACTGTCTTAAATCTAGTTCCTTCTGTTCAGTTTCTTATTCCATTTGCTTAGTCGCCTCTCTAGTTCCTTTACTTTATCTAACTCCTTCTCTGCCTCTTATCTACTTTAGCTTAATCTCCTCCTCCCGCCGTTTCGTGTCTTCTTCCTTCTTTCTTCCCTTTGAGAAAGGTATCTTGAGGTTACCTTGAGTAGCCTATAGCCATAGGCTTATGGCTAAACGGTAGGAGTGAGTGTCCCCAGTGATACAAGCCCAGTGTTCTTAACGCTTATACTCGTCGAGCCCTTACCCACTGCTCGAAATGGAGCAACGTGAGCAGAGAGTTTGATAGAATAACACAAGTACTGGTGACCAATGGCTATATTAATATTAACCACGAGATCAATACAAGATGACATTTGGACCGGTGGTGCAATCCTGACCCAAGAACAGAAACCACACCACCTCCAGTAAAATTATATTACAAATCCACCATGCACAGTAAATATAAGAAAGAGGAAAGAACAATGAAAGAAATAATCCGTAAAAAGAGTAAAAAACACAACTCCTTACTAAAACATTGACAGAGAGCTCAGTGCAGGGAGCAAAAAACATTATCAAAATTGTTTTGCGTCGATAGTGCAAAACAGTTGCACTATGGTAGCAATTGTTTTGCTAGTAGCACCGAGCTCCAGCAGCTTCATGGCCTCGTGTCATGTGTAGCGCGCCGTGTGGGAACTGTCGCTCTCAAAACTTTTATGTTCATCTTAGAAGATGGCTTCAAGCTTCGCTTCCTCCTGCCAGCATTGTGCGTGGCTTGTCTTACGCTCAGAGCCAGATTAGTTGACATAAACATAGGCACAGGAGCATTATACTGCCGCCATAATGTCAGAGGAATGTGAGGACTGGACACTTAACGTTGAAGAGTGGGGCACAGTTCTTATTGAGAAAGCTTAAGTAGTGACGCAAGATTTCCCTTCTGTCCTCCAGAGACAGGGTTTAGGATCTGTTGTAAATATTGTGCTGTGGGTGATTGAACACTCTACCACAGAGAGTGATTTAAGACGGTTTGTAAACATTCTAGTCTGTGTCAGGCTAGAAGATCTGATTCACATATAGTGCGGCGAGTTACTGAGTACTCAACCGCAAGTGATTGAAGAGCTTTCACTCTACTCAACAACATTTATACATTTTTTCTCTGGATTGAGGGAGGGGTTGTATGGAGCTACCTGCCACAGGTAACATCTCCAACCTGGCTATGGTAATTACCTCCATCCCACGGTCTAGTGCACGCAGTGTTCTCCTCGTCTACACACACACACACACACACACATACATACACACACACACACACACACACACACACACACACAGCGTTATCACTAACGTACCGCCTGTGAACAGGTTATTCTTCAGAGCCGCTGTCTCTCCTGCCGCCTTTGACAGCCGTTAAGATGCTGCACATCTTCCCTCTGGAACAGACGCTATACATGATGCTCCCTCATCTCGGCTCCGGGTCCTCTCCCTGGCTCAGTGATCCCTGGGGGGTCCTGACGCAGCCTCCTAAAGTGCCCCAACGTCGCGAAACTGTCGTACGAAAGTGCCCCCTTATCCTAACCTACCAGAGGACCCAAAACAGAAAACGGGACAGTACGTCAATTCAGCGAGCCGCTGCCATTTTCTAGTACGATAGTTTTTGGCCCTTAGGGGAGAGTATACGTCAAAATACGACATGCTATTAGGAGGATGGGTGACAAAGACCTGGCATGCTGCCACACTCCTTCACACACTTAAACACACACACTAAACCCGACCAGTGCTAAGTGTGGGGTAACCTCAACTCCCACCCACGTGGCCGCACGCTCGTATTTCACTCTGGCTCCTGACCGCTAAGCCTCGTACTCGGAGGGGAAAAAAAAGGTGCGAGTGAAAACAGAGTGCACGCGCTAGACGACGAGGCTAATGTGACAGCCTCGCGCTGCTTATACTGATTATGAGCCTTATAGCAGCCTCTCATTAACATGTTGCTGCCATTATAGCTTTGTGTTGCAGCTGGTTGCATGTTTCTTGTACGCCTCTGGGCTGGCACTCCACAGGACTGGCACCCCACAGGACAGGCACCCCACAGGACAGGCACCCCACAGGACAGGCACCCCACAGGACTCGCTCGACAAATGAATGAAGCAAGAAAGAGAGACAGCCGAAGGCGCAGCCTCCCCTACACTACATCAACTTCTTATCTATCACCTCCCTCTCAGCTCCCCAGCGATTACCTTACGACCACTCAGCGCCAGACACAACAGCTTTATTAATCCGCCACGCTGAAAGTGTGTTCATTTTCACGCTCGGCGGCTGTGTTTACACTCGCGACAATCAAGTGTTAATGACTGGGTTTGGTAAGTGTCACTGTTAAACGGCATCGCGACACTTATTGGAACAAATGTTCTGGCAGAGTCGACCTCAGATGACGACATTTAGACTTTTCTTTCCTACAAACAATTCCAGAAATAACGCGATATAAGGCGGGATGAATTCAGCCCAGCGGGTGTTCTTGCTGTTAGGGGGAGTTGTACATGCTGGTATGGCGGTGTGTTCACTCACAGGATGAGTGGCGGGGTGTTCACTCGCAGGATGAGTGGCGGGGTGTTCACTCGCAGGATGAGTGGCGGTGTGTTCACTCACAGGATGAGTGGCGGTGTGTTCACTCACAGGATGAGTGGCGGTGTGTTCACTCACAGGATGAGTGGCGGTGTGTTCACTCACAGGATGAGTGGCGGTGTGTTCACTCACGGGATGAGTGGCGGTGTGTTCACTCACGGGATGAGTGGCGGTGTGTTCACTCACGGGATGAGTGGCGGTGTGTTCACTCACGGGATGAGTGGCGGTGTGTTCACTCACGGGATGAGTGGCGGTGTGTTCACTCACAGGATGAGTGGCGGTGTGTTCACTCACAGGATGAGTGGCGTTACTAGTACTGTCACTATGGCGGTACTCACCTAGTTGTGCTTGTGGGGGGGTTGAGCTTTGGCCCTTTGGTCCCGCCTCTCGACGGTTAATCAACTGGTGTACAGATTTCTGAGCCTATTGGGCTCTATCATATCTACATTTGAAACTGTGTATGGAGTCAGCCTCCACCACACTAGCTACTCTGACACTGAAACAGTTCTTTGTAATGTCTCTGTGGCTCATTTGGGTACTCAGCTTCCACCTGAGTCCCCTTGTGCGTGTACCACCCGTGTTAAATAATCCATCCTTGTCAATTCCCCCGAGAATTTTGTATGTGGTGATCATGTCTCCCCGGTGTGTCCACTCACAGGATGAGTGACGCTGCCCAATACTGTCACTATATGGCGGAATATTTCTGAGCACCGTCACTCACAGGATGAGTGACGCTGCCCAATACTGTCACTATATGGCGGAATATTTCTGAGCACCGTCACTCACAGGATGAGTAAACTCGCCTTTCGCGGGGAAAAAACTTGCGAGAAGAAAAACAAAACAAAGTTTACCTCAGAACGCTACGCGGTTTAGAAAGTAAACTGAGGTGCGGTTGGGGAAGAATGTGCGTCTAGTCTACGTGTCCCTGATGGAAGGATAGTTGACGCTTTTTAAATGCCACCGTCGAACCGCATTCCGTCACTCGGTTATAATGAAGGTTTCCCCAAAAGAGCGGCCGTACAAACGAACTTTGCATTCCTGGCATACCAGGAACACCTCGGAGGACCCCTGTGAGAGGCTAGCCGCACTCGGACTTCTCATTGGCTGCAAGTTTACGCGCCCCTCCAATCACAACCCACTATTTCCCCAGAGGCTGAGCATGTCGGCGTTGTCACTGTACAACGCACAGCTTTCACAAATCAAAAATTCGGAACCCACACTTATCGACTACCAAAATACATTCATTCACTTAGAACCCTAACAGGATTCTACTACAACTACAATGAGAAATATATTATACAATAAAATAGATTCATCATGCCAGCTTAGAGTAGTTTTCTTCCATTATTACTTTACTACTCTCGCTCTATCGCTCAGGTGATCGAAATGATGAGTAAAAATCTCCAAGTCTTCGTCAACTGCCGGTACTCGACCAAGACTTTAACTTCATTGATGAGAACACAAGTGGGTTGTCGGCCGTCCAGTGAAGGTGTGCGCGTCTGACAGGCAGCGCTACGGAGCCTGTGCTCGAGTTCGTGACCTCCTCCTCCTGAGCTGTGACAACCAGTGTCACCTCCCGTGTACCGAAAGCGGACTGTCACAAAACATTGACCAAAAAAACAAACACTTATTTTGAGTGGATTTACATATATATATTTTTTTAAAGTGTTGGTATTGGCTGTGAAGATCGCGTTGTATAGTGTAGTATGCGAGATATGACTAGTATGGCGGTGGTGATGCCAGAGAGAGATCGGCCCTCACCCAAAGTGTGGCAACCATGGTATATGGAAGGTAAGCTCCTTAATACCTCAAGGTTTCTTTTCTCTCTCTCTAATATATATATATATATATATATATATATATATATATATATATATATATATATATATATATATATATATATATATATAAATGTAATGGACTTAACTCTGTGTATCATTATAAACACTTGCATCTTACCGCTATAGTGCTTCTATAATCATGCATATCAACCTACAAGTATTGCTTTGTACATGTGTAATTTTGTGGAGTTTAAGATAGGAAGGTAATGTTTGGCTGTGAAGGTCAGTGTTGCTGTGACGGGGGATTATCTCGGGTTTTTATACATGTGTAGGTAAACACCGGGGTATTATTGATGACCATATCACGTGTGTGTGTGTGTGTGTGTGTTTGTTTTGGCCTAATTGTACTTCCGTGGATGAGTTTCGGTTCTTTGGTCCCGCCTCTCTACTGTCAATCAACTGGTGTACAGGTTCCTGAGCCTACTGGGCTCTATCATATCTACATTTGAAACTGTGTATGGAGTCAGCCTCCACCACATCACTTCCTTATGCATTTTTTTTATCTGTTAACTACTCTGACACTGAAAAATCTTTCTTACGTCCCTTTGGCTCATTTGGTTACTAAGTTTCCACTTGTGTCCCCTTGTTCGCGCAACAACCATGCTAAATAGTTTGTCTTTATCCACCCTGTTAATTTCTCTGATAATTTTATAGGTGGTGATCATGTCTCCCCTAACTCTTCTGTCTTCGAATGTCGGGAGCTTTAATTCTAGTAGCCTTTCATCGTAGTTTTTACCTCTCAGCTCGGGAACCAGCCTGGTGGCATACCTCTGAACTTTTTCTAACTTCGTTTTGTTTGACTAGATGTGGACTCCACGCTAGAACTGCATACTCCAGGATTGCTCTGACATATGAATTATACAATGTTCTGAATGATTCCTTACACAAGTTTCTAAAAAGCATTTCTTATGTTAGCTTGCCTCACATACGCCGCTGATGATATCCTTTTGATGTGAGCTTCAGGGGACATGTGTGATATCAACCCCCAGATCTTCTCCCTTCCTGATCCCTGAAGGATTTCATCTCCCAACTGGTACTTTATGTTTTGCCTCCTGCTTCCTACATCTATCTTCAATACTTTACACTTGATTGAGTTAAATTCTAGTAGGCATTTGTTAGACCATTCCTTCAACTTGTCCAGGTCATTTTGTAGCCTCATGCTGTCCTCCTGTCTTAATCCTTCTCATAATTTTGGCCTCATCAGCAACCATTGAGAGTAGTATACCCACTGGAAGATCATTCACGTATATCAGAAACAGGACAGGTCCGAGTACAGAACCCTGCGGGACTCCGCTGGTGACATCACACCAATCACAGGTCTCAACCCCTCCCCCCCTCACAGTAACTCTCTACTTCCTGTTGTTTAAGTACTCCCTTAGGTAATCCCCGTGTGTGTACTCGCCTAATTGTGCTTGCGGTGGTTGAGCTTTGGCTCTTTGATTCCGCCTCTCAACCGTCAATCGACTGGTGTAGAGATTCCTGAGCCTACTGGGCTCTATCATATCTACATTTGAAACTGTGTATGGAGTCAGCCTCCACCACATCACTGCCTAATGCATTCCATTTACTAACTACTCTGACACTGAAAAGTTTTTTCTAATGTCTCTGTGGCTCATT
>NC_091181.1:32891924-32904424 GCF_040958095.1 Procambarus clarkii
GTGGCAGCCACACCCTCACACACACTCATTCACACACACACACACACACACACACACACACACACACACACACACACACACACACACACACACACACACACACACACACACACTATTTATACTCCGCCCACAACCCCCTTTCCTTATACAAGCCTCAGGTTTATTTGTGGGAATGATAGAGTTGTGTGTGTACTCACCTATTTGTTTGTCCTCGCCTATTTGTGCCTGCAGGATCGAGCATTGACTCTTGGATCCCGCCTTTCTAGCCATCGGTTGTTTACAGCAATGACTCCTGTCCCATTTCCCTATCATATCTCGTTTTAAAATTATGAAGAGAGTTTGCTTCCACAACCTGTTCCTTAAGTGCATTCCATTTTTTAAACTATTCTCACGCTAAAAGAATACTTCCTGATATCTCTGTGACTCATCTGAGTTTCCCGCTTCCACCCATGTCCCCTCGTTCTGTTACTATTCTGTGTGTGAACATTTCGTTTATTTCCACTTTGTCAGTTCCCCTGACTATTTTATACGTTCCTATCATATTACCCCTCTCCCTTCTTTTTTTTAGTGTCGTAAGGTTCAGTTCCTCCAAGTGCTCTTCATATCCCATCCCTCGTAACTCTGGGACGAGCCTCGTCGCAAACTTCTAAACCTTTTCCAGTTTCCTTATGTGTTTCTTCAGGTGGGGACTCCATGATGGGGCGGCATACTCTAAGACTGGTCTCAAGTAGGCAGTGTAAAACGCCCTAAATGCCTTCTCACTTGGGTTTCTGAATGATGGTCTAACTTTTGCCAGTGTAGAGTACGCTGCTGTTGTTATCCTATTTATATGTGCCTCAGGAGATAGATTAGGTGTTACGTCCACGCCCAGGTCTCTTTCTCGAGTCGTCACAGGTACGCAGTTCCCCTTCATTGTGTACTGTCCCTTTGGTCTCCTATCACCTAATCCCATTTCCATGACTTTACATTTGCTCGTGTTGAACTCCAGTAGCCATTTCTCTGACCATCTCTGCAACCTGTTCAAGTCCTCTTGGAGGATCCAACAATCCTTATCTGTCACAACTCTTCTTAATCCGTGTGTGTGTGTGTGTGTGTGTGTGTGTGTGTGTGTGTGTGTGTGTGTGTGTGTGTGTGTGTGTGTGTGTGTGTGTGTGTGTGTGTGTTCACGTAGTTGTGCTTGTGGAGGTTAATAGGAATAATACAGAATGTTCTTTAAATATACACAGAGATAGTGTATCCTGTATCATATACACCAGGGCTGTATCATTATACATGAGGAAGGACTCCTCAGCTGGGCCTGGAGCTGAGAGAGGCCACCAATCAAGGAATGCTTGACTGGCGTTTCTTGGCCCTCAGGACTGGCGAAATGGCGGCTATATATGTGTTAATATATGTATTGTGTGGTGGCAGAGAGCGAGGGCGGCGGCGGCGGGAAGGAGCTGCCTACCCGCGCCCACCGTGACCAGCGTCTGAGGGAGCGTCTGGCCCTTGTACGTCCGCCCCACCGGACCACACCCAGGTGAGTGTTACTCTTGTGTGTTGATGTTGGGTTAGATTCAGCTGCGCGGGACGGGGGGGGGAGTTGCGAGCAGCGCAGGCTATGGCTGCTTGCCGCTCCTGTGCCAGGCAAGTCCCGTAGTGGACTTGCCTGCCACAGGAGCGGCGGCTGTGACTGGTTTGGGGTTGATGTTTTGACTTGATGGTGGCTCTTTGTACGGCTGTTGCTCCACACTAGACTTGCGACAAGGCTGTTCCCGGCACTGGCAAGAGTTAGTGTACAGTTCAGGTAACTCTACTTTTGTGCCTGTAGGTTAGTACTAGGGAAGATATGATAGGCCTGTCCACACACACACACACATATATATTATATATATATATATATATATATATATATATATATATGTCGTACCTAATAGCCAGAACGCACTTATCGGCCTACTATGCAAGGCCCGATTTGCCTAATAAGCCAAGTTTTCCTGAATTAATATATTTTCTCTAATTTTTTTCTTATGAAATGATAAATCTACCCATTTCATTATGTATGAGGTCAATTTTTTTTTATTGGAGTTTAAATTAACGTAGATATATGACCGAACCTAACCAACCCTACCTAACCTAACCTAACCTATATTTATAGGTAAGGTTAGGTTAGGTAGCCAAAAAAAGCTAGGTTAGGTTAGGTTAGGTAGGTTAGGTAGACGAAAAAACATTAATTCATGAAAACTTGGCTTATTAGGCAAATCAGGCCTTGAATAGTAGGCTGAGAAGTGCGTTCTGGCTATTAGGTACGACATATATATATATATATATATATATATATATATATATATATATATATATATATATATATATTAAAAACAAACTTTGTAGCTTCAGTGCTTCAGTAGCAAATAAGGTCAGTCGAGACAATTAAAAGAACGAGGCCATTTCCTATGTATAGTCCCAGTGTGACACGTAGGCCTATGTATAGTCCCAGTGTGACACGTAGGCCTATGTATAGCCCCAGTGTGGATTCAAAATATGAAAGTAAATTTAGGAAAACATTTCTTAAGAGACAAAGCTGGGAGCACAACTCGCCCCGCAAGCACAACTAGGTGAGTATGTACGCGCACACAGGGCCTAGCGGCCGAGTGGGCAGCGCTCTGGGGTTGTAGCCTATGGGCCCGGGGTTCGATTCCAGGCCGAAGCAGAAACAAATGAACAGTTTCTTTCACCCTGATGCCCCTGTTCACCTAGCAGTAAATAGGTACCTGGGAGTTAGACGACTGCTTCGGACTGCTTCCTGGGAATGTGTGCGCGCGTGAGAGAGAAATATAGGTTGTAAATATGATAGGTCGCAAGTCAGACAACAGACGCTAAGGTGGGGTCCAAGAGCTAACAGCTCGAACCTACAGGTACTAGTAGTAAATAGAGATAGTAAATAAACACACACACGCACGCATGTAAATGCACACACACACACACACACACACATATATGCTGGAGCAGGCGTGTTAAGCAACCAGGGGCAGCGACAACAGGGTATTACCCGGCTCAGTTCTCTATGCTTGGGCACGGGGTCTCTGCCCCCACTCCCCCTACTCCATGCCCACCCACCGCCGGGGGCCCACACCATGGCGTCACCCCTGCACCAGCTGCTGCTACTGCTACAGGGCCCCTTCAAGGCGGGGCCCAGGCACCACAGTCATCCTTAATGTGTGATGTTTCATACCAGCCTACACTGAGGAGACTGTGACCTGGGGTGGTGGTGTTGGACGGTCCCGCCAGGCTTACTGACACCAAGTGATATACTGAGGCGTGTGTGGTTGTGGGTTGTGTGTGTGTGTGTGTGTGTGTGTGTGTGTGTGTGTGTGGTGTGTGTGTGGTGTGTGTGTGGTGTGGTGTGTGGTGTGGTGTGTGTGTGGTGTGTGTGTGGTGTGTGTGTGGTGTGTGTGTGTGTGTGTGTGTGTGTGTGTGTGTGTGTGTGTGTGTGTGTGTGTGTGTGTGTGTGTGGTGTGTGTGTGTGTGTGAGAGTTGTGTTTGTGGCTTGGTGTGTGTGTACTCACCTAATTGTGCTTGCGGGGGTTGAGCTCTGGCTCTTTGGTCCCGCCTCTCAACCGTCAATCAACAGGTGTACAGGTTCCTGAGCTTATTGGGCTCTATCATATCTACACTTGAAACTGTGTATGGAGTCAGCCTCCGCCACATCATTTCCTAATGCATTCCATTTGTCAACCACTCTGACACTAAAAAAGTTCTTTCTAATATCTCTGTGGCTCATTTGGGCACTCAGTTTCCACCTGTGTCCCCTAGTGCGTGTGCCCATTGTGTTAAATAGCCTGTCTTTATCTACCCTCTCAATTCCCTTCAGAATCTTGAATGTGGTGATCATGTCCCCCCTAACTCTTCTGTCTTTCAGCGAAGTGAGGTTTAATTCTCGTAGTCTCTCCTCGTAGCTCATACCTCTCAGCTCGGGTAATAGTCCTGTTGACAAACCTTTGTACCTTTTCCAGTTTAGTCTTATCCTTGACTAGATATGGACTCCATGCTGGGGCTGCATATTCCAGGATTAGCCTGACACATGTGGTATACAAAGTTCTAAATGATTCCTTACCCAAGTTTCTGAATGCCGTTATTATGTTGACCAGCCTGGCATATGCCGCTGATGTTATCCTTTTGCTATAGGCTGCAAGGGACAGGTCTGGCGTGATGTCAACCCCCAAGTGTTTTTCTCTCACTCTTGAAGAATTTCCTCTCTCAGATGATACCTAGTATCTGACCACCTGCTCCCTACACCTATCTTCATTACATTGCATTTGGTTGGGTTAAACTCTAACAACCATTTGTTTGACCATTCCTTCAGCTTGTCTAGGTCTTCTTCGTCAGCAAACATTGAGAGAAATGAATCTATACCCTCCGGGAGATCATTTACATATATCAGAAACAAGATAGGACCGAGTACAGAGCCCTGTGGGACGCCACGTGTGTGTGTGTGTGTGTGTGTGTGTGTGTGTGTGTGTGTGTGTGTACTCACCTAGTTGTACTCACCTAGTTGTGTTTGCGGGGGTTGAGCTCTGGCTCTTTGGTCCCGCCTCTCAACCGTCAATCAACAGGTGATTGTGTGTGTGTGTGTGTGTGTGTGTAATAGAGGTGATGGAACATACGGCAGAGAGAGAGACAGAGAGACAGACAGAGATAGACAGATACAGACCTCTCAGCACAAGGCAGGAATCGGGGGGGGGGGGAGTGTACGGTCTGCTGTAAACGGCCCAGCAGACAGGAGCAAGGAGGTGACGGCATCAGACACTACCTCAAGCAGGCGTCTGCTGGAAACCTCCGGACTTATAATGTGAAACTGGAGCGTGCAAGCACACGCACAAGAGTGCATCAAAGTAAGCACTCCACGCTGTGTGCATGCTCACACACGCACGCACTCTCTCACACACACACACACACACACACACACACACACACACACACACACACACACACACACACGCACGCTCGCACGCACGCTCATCTGCCCCGGCGGCCAGGCAGGCACGAACACACGCAAGCACACGCTTCCTGGCAGTGAGTCATGGGTAAATATTTACACTTGGTGTCTGGGATGGAGAAGGGGGGGGGGGCGTGTGGGGGGGGCATGGGGGAGGGGAGGGGAAGAAGGGCTGGAGGCAGGGGTGTTAAATTTGAGGTGCAGGATAACAGGCTGCGCAGGATAACAGGCTGCGTAGGATAACAGGCTGCGCAGGATAACAGGCTGCGCAGGATAACAGGCTGCGCAGGATAACAGGCTGCGCAGGTTGCAGCGTTGTCCTCCCTCACACACACACACACACACACACACACACACATAACTCACTCACACTCACTCTCACTCACACTCACTCACTCTCACTCTCACTCTCTTGACGTGGCGGATATCTCACGTGACGTGTGCGGTTCTACGGCGGTCCGCCAAGCGGGGGTTCTCACGGCAGCGGTTCAAGGAGAGCTAAAATAAGCCCCCGGTGCACACGTAACCAGACTGTCACAATATTCCCGCTCATGCCTCACCGCCGCACAAGAGGCGCCTGGCCAACAGGAGACCAAGCCGCAAAAAGCAATAAGGTCTGTTTTATAAAATACAAAAGCAGGATTTTCGACCGTTTGAGGCCAGCACTGGCGGTCTACCTGACAGGGGGGGGTGGGGAGGGGGGGGGGGGGGCTGACGTGACTCACTCCTCCACGCGCATGCGCAAGCAACCCTTCATATTGCGAAAAAAATTACAAAAAAAACGGGTGGATTTCAACATGTAATTAAACACAAGGACCGCCTTCAAGTGTCTTGAGAATTATCTCGGATATTTATCATTCTGGTGTGTATCGCCTGGAGGCCCTTCCCTCTCCCTCCCTGCCCCCCTACTGGGTTGCGCCTGACGTTCCTCATTCACACACAATTGAGGGAGATTAGGTTGGCTTAGTGGTTGTTCACCAGTATCATGAGTAAGTGACACTGGCCGGCGGGCTGAGTCATAGTTCCAACTGAGCTGGTATGAATTATGGCAGCTTAAATCCCCATCCCTTCCCCTCCACCACCACCTTTACTCCGTGTCAAGACGACTTCTGTCGTCGTCAGCAGCAGGCCGTGTCGTCGTCAGCAGCAGGCCGTGTCGTCGTCAGCAGCAGGCCGTGTCGTCGTCAGCAGCAGGCCGTGTCGTCGCCAGCAGCAAGCCGTGTCGTCGCCAGTAGCAGGCCGTGTCGTCGCCAGTAGCAGGCCGTGTCGTCGCCAGTAGCAGGCCGTGTCGTCGCCAGCAGCAGGCCGTGTCGTCGCCAGCAGCAGGCCGTGTCGTCGCCAGCAGCAGGCCGTGTCGTCGCCAGCAGCAGGCCGTGTCGTCGTCAGCAGCAGGCCGTGTCGTCGTCAGCAGCAGGCCGTGTCGTCGTCAGCAGCAGGCCGTGTCGTCGTCAGCAGCAGGCCGTGTCGTCGTCAGCAGCAGGCTGTGTCGTCGTCAGCATCAGGCCGTGTCGTCGTCAGCATCAGGCCGTGTCGTCGTCAGCATCAGGCCGTGTCGTCGTCAGCATCAGGCCGTGTCGTCGTCAGCAGCAGGCCGTGTCGTCGTCAGCAGCCCATGACTGACATTTGGACAGGTTGGGGGCCCAGGAGAAGATGCTCGTAGTCCGCTGGCCCGGGTTGAGTAAGTCAGGAGAGCTGTGACGATGACGAGGAGAGAGAGAGTAGGGGGACGATGGGGCCTTAACGATGAAGGGGGTGACGACGAGGTGGTGGGGAGGAGGGTTGGGGACGTAAGCCACCCCCCAACCTTCTCTCTCCCCCCCACCATTTCGACAACTTTCCCCCCGGGGCGTGAGGTGGTGGTCTCGACAACAACATTGTCTGGAGCCATTTCTCTGGTGGGTGAGTCAGTCGGCTCCAGTCCCGGTAACTGGGGCGTGAAGTGCAGCATTGTTCACATACTCACACACACACACACACTTGGCTCACAAGATACCAACTCATTCGCCTGCGTGCCACATGTGCGCTGGCAAATACACTCGCATGTATGCATTGCGCCACACATGTGCTCTCGTCTGATAGGCATGACATAGTTAATTCGTCATATAATTAGACGTAGCGAGACATTCGTCAACATTTAGAGATGACGTAATCCCTAAGCCTGGCTTGGCCTTCAGGAGGCCTTCAGGAAGCCAAGCCGGGCTTAGGCGATTGAATACGAGGCTACGAAGAGGGCGGCTTGGCGCGCCTAGCCTCGTACCCTAGCAATAGTCTCCAGTCGCCGCAGAAGGAGAGGCGCTGGCATGTTTTGACGGGGCCGGTGGCGTCACTCCGGAAATACCTGCGCGACCACTAGTGAGAAGAGCTCCCCAAGGGTTGTGCCCGCCCAGTACAAGCCTCCTGTTGTTGTTGTAGATTCAGCTACTGGGAACAAAAAAGTTGCAAGTAGCACGGGCTATGGCGAGCCCGTAGTGAACTTACCTGGCACAGGAGCGGAGCTGTGACTGGCCCCCACAAACCCCGCCATAATGCTGGCTTCTTATACTGTCATTACGAGGCTACTGTGGAGGGCTGGGATGGTGAGTTAAGAGGGCCGCACCACCACTTGGCCGGCCCAGGGGCTTGCGTGCACCCACTGAGCATGATGGCCTAGGGGGCCCAGCCCAGCCGTAATTATCATCTTTAGCCGTGTACCAGGCTACTGTTCGATTCAGATTACCCACTGATAAGTCGCCCAAGGTCACCTGCCGCTGTGGGAATGTTGACTTGCAGGCGAGGTGGGGCGGAGTGGGGGGGGGGGGGCAGCATTCGTGTGTGTGCGCGGACAAGGCAGTAATTGGCCTCACGGGGGGGGGGGGGAAGAGTTAACAGCAGGGCAGATGGGGGAGTTTTGTGCCCTGTCTAGCACACTTGGCCAGCTGGTGCAGGGGTTGGTGGTCCTCTGTAGCAGCTGGTCTATACCTGGTGAGGCCTGAGGCGTTGGCGATGCTGGGAGATGGAGCGTGCCCCCCACCCCCAGCATGTGAGGGGGACACGTAGGTGGGACACATCTCCCACCAATGCTGGGAGATGGAGCCTGGAGTGGTGAAGGCTGCAGGTTGTGTGTGTGTCCTGGCACTGCCTTCAATTCTGTCTTGGATCTGGGCGTTGTTGTGGTGTCTAGACCGATGCCAGCACCCCCGCCCCGCCGCCCCGCCGCCCGGGGACCCACCACCACTATGCTACACTTACTGGGATATTCTCTCTCTATATGTTGAACTTTTCCAGGTTCTCCTGGCGACCCTTGGACGCAGCCTGTTTATTGTGCACCCCATCCCTCACAAGGCTTCCTTCCTCCCTCACAAGGCTTCCTTCCTCCCTCACAAGGCTTCCTTCCTCCCTCACAAGGCTTACCCCTCCCTCACAAGGCTTCCTTCCTCCCTCACAAGGCTTCCTTCCTCCCTCACAAGGCTTCCTTCTTCCCTCACAAGGCTTCCTTCTTCCCTCACAAGGCTTCCTTCTTCCCTCACAAGGCTTCCACTTCCCTCACAAGGCTTCCCCTTCCCTCACATGACTTCCCCCACCCTCACAAGACTTCCCCCTCCCTCACAAGGCTCCCCCCCCAAGCATTACTCATAACCACGATGCGAGAGAAACTCAACTTTCACTTCGGTGCTGTTATGTTTCAGTGTTATTTCCTTAAAGCTTCGCCTTGATTCCTGGAGCCGGACTCTCACCGTGGCGTCGCCTCCCACCAGACGCCAGGGGCCGGACCCTCACCGTGGCGTCGCCTCCCACCAGACGCCAGGGGCCAGACCCTCACCGTGGCGTCGCCTCCCACCAGACGCCAGGGGCCGGACCCTCACCGTGGCGTCGCCTCCCACCAGACGCCAGGGGCCGGACCCTCACCGTGGCGTCGCCTCCCACCAGACGCCAGGGGGCCGGACCCTCACCGTGGCGTCGCCTCCCACCAGACGCCAGGGGCCGGACCCTCACCGTGGCGTCGCCTCCCACCAGACGCCAGGGGCCGGACCCTCACCGTGGCGTCGCCTCCCACCAGACGCCAGGGGGCCGGACCCTCACCGTGGCGTCGCCTCCCACCAGACGCCAGGGGCCGGACTCTTATAGAAAGTCAGTAGGAGCCATGAAGAGAATTCGGACCCGCACACTGAGTACTCCCAAGCACACGCCCTACACCACGACATGGTCAAAACAATGTACAGGGTTCCTGAGGCTTCCACTGAAGCCTAATCAGGGGGTTCACTCACTGTCCCTCATGCACTCTGGCGGTGGTCCCTCATGCACTCTGGCGGTGGTCCCTCATGCACTCTGGCGGTGGTCCCTCATGCACTCTGGCGGTGGTCCCTCATGCACTCTGGCGGTGGTCCTGCAGTTCACCCTCTCAACACTTCTCTTCAAAAGAATATCATCAGAGGAATATGCCTGGTACACCACACATGCCAGACCCGTACAGGAGACATGACCACCACTTACAAAATTCTTAGGAATTGACAGAGTAAATAAAAAATAAACTATTTAGCTTGAGTGAAGAGATCCAGGCGAGGAGGACTGGCATGGAGGGAGAGGGGGGGGCACTGTTCCCCTCAAGGCATGTGTGTGATGGGGTGATGCAGGGTACACATGTGTGTCTGTGTCCAGGTGTGTGGCAGCGTGTGAGTGTCAGGTGAGGTGTGCTCTCCCCCCCCCCCCTCTCACGTAACACACCTACCTCCCGTTACGGTAGAGGTGACAAGTGAGTCACTACTGTTGTGTAACCCGCTGCCTCCCTCTCTGCTCTTGTGGCTCTGCATGTCTGCTTTGTGACAACCGCAGCACTCCCATGGTGCCACGCTCGTCATGGTGCCACGCTCCTCTTGCCGGTGCCACGCTCCTCTTAGGCATAGGACCTCTGGAGGATTTTATCATATTGTTTATATTTAGGCCAAGTGTTGACATGTGACCCCTTACAAAGGTTTATGAGAGATATCTTTGTTTACAGATAATGTAACGGGGCTGAAAATTTGGAAAGTGACGGGATTTGGGTCCGTGACGGACCCTTAACAAGTCCAGGACGGTCCGAAACGTGGCCCCCTTTCCCTACGGTCTTTCTTACTGTGTGTGAGACGCTGGTCTGATCTCGTAGTTTAATGGACATGTTTCAGTCTTGCTTTTCTGTGGGGGGATAATCTTGAATATTGAACTACGCTGCTTGGTCGTAGCCTTGCTTTTGGCCTTTTCTTGGCCTTGCTTTTTGGTCTTGCGTCTTGGTCTTGCGTCTCACATCGCGTCTTGGCCTCGCGGACACTGGTCAGAACTGGACATTCTGGTCTCTCTAATATGTGTCCACACGTGGACCATGAAGTGCGTCTCGCCAGGAATAAAAGTGTTTCCCACACATTTGTACAAGTGTTGAATTTTGTCCATCCCTAACAAGTTATTAGGCATTATTGAAACCAAGGAGTTTTACCCTATAGAGTACACCTGCCTCTTAAGACGAAAAGCGTCGCACAGATCAGTATTTGGCTGCCACAATATAGAGAGAGTGAAGGCGAGAAGAGTGAAGGAGCTCTGGAGACGGAAGAGTGTCTTGGAAGTAAGCTAGGGCGGCTGGCAGGCAGGCAGGCAGGCAGGCAGGCAGGCAGGCAGGCAGGCAGGCAGGCAGGCAGGGAGCCAGGCAGGGAGCCAGGCAGGCAGGCAGGCATGGCCCCCTCACACTCTTGTGAACCTGTGTGTTCACCACGACTCTCCAGACTAACGGATTATAACGGAAAACCGGGGATGGGGAGCTACCGCTCGACCAGCAAAGAACATGTATACATGTTCTCATATATGTGCTGTATGCGTGTATGCGCATACATGCTCGCTGAGCAAAATCAATAGCGTTGATGTTCCACACAATGATGACTAGCTCAGTGCGCGCTACCATGGATCCCCACCCACCCCTCGCACATGCACGCACACACCCCCACACACACAGATCTAATTCTTGACCCACAAACAGGTATGCTCACCTGGTGACGATCCACAACACTACAAAACACAGCCCTTAAGAAAAACAAAAACAGTAGATACACACAGTATCTAGAGGACACAGAGGACACAGCGAGCCAGGGGCCAGATTCACGAAAGCACATACGCAAGGACTTACGAACCTGTACATCTTTTCTCAATCTTTGGCGGCTTTGTTTCCAATTATTAAACAGTTTACAAGCATGAAAACTTCCCAAATCAACTGTTGTTATTGTTATAAACAGCCTCCTGGTGCTTCGGAGCTCATTAACTGTTTAATAATTGTAAACAAAGCCGCCAAAGATTGAGAAAAGATGTACAGGTTCGTAAGTGATTTCGTGAATCTGGCTCCAGTAACCCAGAGCCTCACGTCTCCTACACCAGCACGCGACTACTAAACACATTACACAATCTTCCGAGTTCTGGACTCTAGATGAGCCAGACCTTGTTTATGAAGCAGAAGAAGCACGGCTTCAGAGAGGGCGAGTCCTGCTTCGCCATCTTACTGGAAGGATTGAAGCAAGAGAAGGACGATAACGGGACACCACGATAGTGATAGTAGGGGGGTTCTGGATTGTTAAGAACTTATTTGTTATCTTGTAACACCACTAGAGCCTAGTGCTGCTACAAGGGTCAGTACTGGGCCTTATACTGTCCCTGATATACGTAAATGTTTGGAATGAGGAAGTTGATGCGTACATTTCAGGGCATGGGAGATGATGCAAAATAATTTTGAGTTATAACGCAAGGCGCAGCACGACCTGGTTATTAGAATTTCATCCAGATAAATGCAATGCAATGAGAACTGGAGAGGGAAAAGACTTCCTGGATTGCACAAAAGGATGATCTTCCAGCTTGTACAAGCCGTAGTCTGACACTAGAGACTCGCCTAAACATGACAACATCACACACAACTTATGGTAAACTGTCAAACATTAAGCAACCTATTGAAGGAAGCCTTCAGGGTAATGTTCACGACCTATGTGATACCCAGTGTGGAGGAAAGTCCCAAGATATGATTAGAAAAGGTCCTGAGGTATGCAAGGAGCCTCGAACCAGAACTGCGAGGCTTGCACTCTGAGGAACAGGTTGAAGCTGAACTTTACACTTGAGAGTAGAAGTCAAAGGAGAAATGATAACGACATGTAAGATTCTCAGGGCAATCGTGAAAGTGTTCAAATTAAAGGCGGAAAGAACAAGACTAATGACACACAGGGCGCCCCACAAAGTGTACACATGACACAGGGCGCCCCACAAAGTGTACACATGACACAGGGCGCCCCACAAAGTGTACACATGACACAGGGCGCCCCACAAAGTGTACACATGACACAGGGCGCCCCACAAAGTGTACACATGACACAGGGCGCCCCACAAAGTGTACACAGGGCGCCCCACAAAGTGTACACAGGGCGCCCCACAAAGTGTACACAGGACGCCCCACAAAGTGTACACAGGGCGCCCCACAAAGTGTACACAGGACGCCCCACAAAGTGTACACAGGACGCCCCACGAAGTGTACACAGAGCGCCCCACAAAG
>NC_091181.1:32909424-32929424 GCF_040958095.1 Procambarus clarkii
GGTGAGGGCGGCGACCCACGCAACACCCGGGGTGAGGGCGGCGACCCACGCAACACCCGGGGTGAGGGCGGCGACCCACGCAACACCCGGGGTGAGGGCGGCGACCCACGCAACACCCGGGGTGAGGGCGGCGACCCACACAACACCCGGGGTGAGGGCGGCGACCCACGCAACACCCGGGGTGTGGGCGGCGACCCACACAACACCCGGGGTGAGGGCGGCGACCCACGCAACACCCGGGGTGTGGGCGGCGACCCACACAACACCCGGGGTGAGGGCGGCGACCCACGCAACACCCGGGGTGTGGGCGGCGACGCACCAGCTGGGGAAATGCCTGGCACATGATGGGTCTGGCGCGCGTGTTTACAAGACCCGAGGGCCGCCCTGGCCGGACCCTGATTGACGTCACCGCGGCCAGGTTACCGGACAGCTTCTGGGAAAGCCGCCACAACCGGCTCCCGTTGACCGCCGGCACACTTGACACCTGTGTTTGGCGGTCTGCCTTCCGCCGCCACCTTGGTGTGTCGCTTAGAGTAATTGGCGAGGCTTCCTGCCGGCGGTATGACACAAGGGAGGGGGGGGGGCGGTATGACACGAAAGGGGGGCGGTATGACACGAAGAGGAGGCGGTATGTCACGAAGAGGGGGCTGTATGACACGAAGAGGAGGCGTTATGACACGAAGAGGAGGCGGTATGTCACGAAGAGGGGCGGTATGACACGAAGAGGGGGCGGTATGACACGAGGAGGGGGAGTGGTATGAGTTTCAATCGAATGTAGATACGAAAGTGCCCAATCGGCTCGGGCACTTTTACCCCAATTGACCGGGACCAAAGAGCCGGCGCTCAACCTCCGCAAGCACTTGAGTACACACATATAAACACCGTACTCATGATACACTCACCACGTGACAACCTGGGGAGGATTGACTAGGAACCAATCCATAACTGTTCGGTTAGGCTGAGTTGGAAGGACGCAACCTGCGGGCTGGTTGCGTCACGCAAGGGAAAAGTCCGTTAACACCAGGCGGCGTTACTATCACCTGCGGCCTCACATTCCTGGCCCCCGACCTCCAACACCGCACCTGCGGCCTCTCACATTCCTGGCCCCCGACCTCCAGCACCGCAGCTGCGGCCTCTCACATTCCTGGCCCCCGACCTCCAACACCGCAGCTGCGGCCTCTCACATTCCTGGCCCCCGACCTCCAACACCGCAGCTGCGGCCTCTCACATTCCTGGCCCCCGACCTCCAACACCGCACCTGCGGCCCCCGACCTCCAACACCGCACCTGCGGCCTCTCACATTCCTGGCCCCCGACCTCCAACACCGCACCTGCGGCCTCTCACATTCCTGGCCCCCGACCTCCAGCACCGCACCTGCGGCCTCTCACATTCCTGGCCCCCGACCTCCAACACCGCACCTGCGGCCTCTCACATTCCTGGCCCCCCGACCTCCAACACCGCACCTGCGGCCCCCGTCCTCCAACACCGCACCTGCGGCCCCCGACCTCCAACACCGCACCTGCGGCCTCTCACATTCCTGGCCCCCGACCTCCAACACCGCACCTGCGGCCTCTCACAGTAGCAGTGACAAAGAGAGCAGTGAAACAAATATCAGATGAAAATCTTACTAAACGAATTCACAGAGAGGTGCAAGCTGTAGCATTAAACATAATGATGTATATACCGTGAGGAGACATTTATACATGGAACTAATCAAGCAAGAACTCGGCAATGTGATGTTATAGTGGCCAGGATACGCCTGGGATATAGACGTATCTGGCAGCTCTTTCAAAACTCAAAATATCGAGTACACCATGTGTCAACTTTTTCAGTACAATCGCATACATTCCCTTGAACGACATTGTATAATGACTCATATCGACTGACTTCCGGCCCACGAGTTAAGATATGTCGAACTCTGTAAATTTTATCTGAATAAAGGAACACTCGATGACATATTGTACCCAAGACTGACCACGTAATGTAACAATTATGTAATATATATGTGACGTAATTATAATTTAATCACCTTTTGTGGCTAAGTGCTCATTAACGCCCAAGGTAAGGTCCAAGATAAGTGCTCATTAACGTCCAGTTACTGTGTTACAATATAGCTACTCTCTGACCCCGTCTATGTGAGACAGCCGAAAATGTGAAATTTATATCAGTAATATGCATGCTGGATAGCACTGTATGGCCACATCTGTTGTAGACCGAAGTACACCACTACGGAGTGACCGATTCATTATGATGACAGATCATCATCCGGGTCATTATGATGACAGATCATCATCCGGGTCATTATGATGATGACAGATCATCATCCGGGTCATTATGATGATGACAGATCATCATCCGGGTCATTACGATGATGACATCATCCGGGTCATTATGATGATGACAGATCATCCGGGTCATTATGATGATGACAGATCATCATCCGGGTCATTATGATGATGACAGATCATCCGGGTCATTATGATGATGACAGATCATCATCCGGGTCATTATGATGATGACAGATCATCATCCGGGTCATTATGATAACAGATCATCATCCTTCGCTCCTGAGTGTACCCGCCAGCAAGATGAGCAGGACTAACAGCTGTGCTTTGTTTACATCACACAGCTGTCCTTTGTTTACATCACACAGCTGTCCTTTGTTTACATCACACAGCTGTCCTTTGTTTACATCACACAGCTGTGCTGTGTTTACATCTAACACCTATGTGCATGGTCAGCACTAAACGCGCACGGAACAATGTAATTACTAGGATCATGTTAGGGGAGTTGCCGTTACCTGTGACAGATGGGCGCCAGTAACGCATCTCTCACTCCTCAACTCTCGTGTGGAAACTCTGATATTTGGGTCACACTCCATAACATTACATTATTGCATTGCCAAGTCACTGGACCCCATGAGCCCAACACCACACACACACACACCTGCAGACGACATGCTGTATTCATTCTGGCGTTCCTGTTGATCTCTCAACCTGTCCACGGGTTGCTGGTGATGTGTGACAGGTTCCCAGCCTCTGTATGGGACGGTGTCCTCCGAGACGGGAATGGTATAACATTGGTATAGTTTCTCTGTGGTTTAGGAGAGCAGCATCAATGAACAAATCCACAAGGGCCGTGACGAGGATTCGAACCTGCGTCCGGGAGCTTCCCAGACACTGCCTTAATCAACTGAGCTACGACAGGGTAAAGGCAGCATCAGTGTCTTGCTAGCGACAAAGTATGAGAATAAACAATAGTGTCCCAGACTAGCCCGGGCCGGGTTCCAGCGTTCATCTGTTATACTTCCCAGTTCTTGCTTCCCCTCTCATCTGGAAAAAGTCCGTCTCTCTGCATTTAATCCTTTTCCCTCGGTATCTTACATGTTGTCATCAAACATGTCTAGTGACATCAATTTAAAATTCTCTTAATCTTTTTTTCATAGCTATCTTATCTACGGCATTAATCTTAGAGCAAGTTGCTGGGTTTTCTACACCACCGATACATATTCTAGAACTGGTCTGACGTATGCTGTGTATAATGATATAAAAGATAAGTTATCCAGGTTCCTAAATGCCGTGCTTGGGTGTGGTCGTTTGACATGTACTAGTGTTACGTCCACTCACAGGTCCTTCCCCCCAGCATCTGCTGTCTTCTCACAGTGTAGTGTGCTACTGGCATCCTTTCCTTTCTCACAAACTTTATTACTTTACATTTGTTATTTTTAAACTCTAGTAGCCACTTGCCTACCCAGACGCGTAATTCGTGTAGGTTCTTATGTAATATCGCGTAGTCTTATCTCACTATGTCTTACACTACTCATCAGCTTGGCAGCATCTACAAAATTACCGTACAAGATCTTGGCTCCTCAGAAAGGCCATTCATGAAAATAAAGAAGAGGCGGGATCCAAGAACCGAGTCTTGAAGGACCTGCGTTTGTCACACCTCTCCGTCCTCGTGTTTCTTCTCTATGACCCTTCGGTTTTGTCTGGTCTGGTGCTCTGTATAAGGTAGTCCAGCGCCGTCTCCCATATATGTCAACCTGTATTTAATGTTATTTAGAAATAACACAGCCCCCCACAGCTTCTCCCCACAGCCGTTTTCTGTGGGGAGAAGCAGAAGTTTGTTGACAGTACATTTTCATTTCATTTCTTTAGTATGCACCCCATACCCATCCCGTGGGCGGTGGTGGAAAGGGTTACAGAGGTACCTTTGCGGCCCTTCACATTCCTGGCCCCGTTCCTGAACCCATAATGGGTTCAGGAAGTGAACCCGATAGTTTGTTTAGCTAAGCAAGTGACAAGTCTTGTGAAGCTAGTTACCCAATTGTTGACAGAGCGATGTACCATTACCGAGCCTCGTCTAATCTTGGTTACAAAGTGTGTCCACTCCACCCGTGGCTTCTGATAACTATGTGCATCCCTCCTCGTGTGGTGCACGCCAGCCACAGTGTGGCTCAAGCTCACCAAGGCTCAGAGCCACTCGTCTCTCCCATACAAGACTACATTCGCGATGTCATGGCGCTCCTTAGCGATGCGTTAGAGACCCTAGACAGTGTTGGTCTGGTGCTGCTGCCTCGCTTCCCTCAGCTCCGTCTCTTCTTCGTCTACCTTCTCCCCAGTTCTCATCTTTTTCTCTCTTTTATGACCATTTGTCGCCCCCCGTAGCTGATGTCCATTTTGGTTTGAGTTTGTGTGTGATCTCCATTTTGATCTCTTTCAAATCAAATGGAGATCTCTTGATCTCCATTTCTGATCTCCATTTTGTGTATCTCCTCATTACTATAGCTCCTCAACTGCTTTTTACCCTTAGGTCTATATGACTTATCCAATAGTTTCGTCAGGCCAGGTTTAGAAACAAATCCACAAGGGCCGTGACGAGGATTCATTTCGATTTGTTCATTTGATGCATACGCTATTGTGATTTCTGTGTGCAGGTTTAGTAATTCCTCTTTGTCAATTTAGTCAATTCCCGTTAGTATTTTGTAAGTAGTGATCATATCGCCTCTTATTCTTCTGTCTTCTAGCTTTGGCATGTATAACGCTTCTTAGTCTCTCCTCGTAACTCTTGCTTTTCAGTTCCGGGAGTCATCATGTAGCGTGCCTTTGTATCTTTTTCCTTTTTACCTTTTTACGTGTGTGTGTGTGTGTGTGTGTGTGTGTGTGTGTGTGTGTGTGTGTGTGTGTGTGTGTGTGTGTGTAAGCTACACTACTCTTGAGTATAATAGTGTGTTAACTCGTCAAGTCAGCCTTCATATACAGAAGAATCTAATTTAGATCATTTAGACAACTTATCTGTCTATCAGGGTGTTTACAGAAGGAAACATCAGTTGAGCCTTGAGAAGAGGGCATAGGAAGGGTTGCCATGGAGATGGGGGGGGGTGGGGGAGTGAGGAGCAATGAGTCACATTTTAGAGACTGGTCAAGTGGGGAGATAACGCGAGAGAGAGAGAGACAGCGGTAACTAGATTGTCAGATCAAGTGTAGCTGACTGTGTGTGTGTGTGTGTGTGTGTGTGTGTGTGTGTGTGTGTGTGTGTGTGTGTGTGTGTGTGTGTGTGTGTGTGTGTGTGTGTGTGTGGTGAGTCACACATCTTGTCTCTCCCCCATCCTCCCCCCCCCCCCCCTCTCTCTCTCTCTCTCTCTCTCTCTCTCTCTCTCTCTCTCTCTCTCTCTCTCTCTCTCTTTGTCCTTAGCTCTCTTTGATTACTCCTTCCGTCTCTGCCTATCGTTGTTTACCTCTCCTCCCTCAGACTGTGTGTCTGTGTGTAATTACCTAAGTGTAATTACCTAAGTGTAGTTACAGGATGAGAGCTACGCTCGTGGTGTCCCGTCTTCCCAGCACTCTTTGTCATATAACGCTTTGAAACTACTGACGGTCTTGGCCTCCACCACCTTCTCACTTAACTTGTTCCAACCGTCTACCACTCTATTTGCGAAGGTGAATTTTCTTATATTTCTTCGGCATCTGTGTTTAGCTAGTTTAAAACTATGACCTCTTGTTCTTGAAGTTCCAGGTCTCAGGAAGTCTTCCCTGTCGATTTTGTCAATTCCTGTTACTATTTTGTATGTAGTGATCATATCACCTCTTTTTCTTCTGTCTTCTAGTTTTGGCATATTTAATGCTTCTAACCTCTCCTCGTAGCTCTTGCCCTTCAGTTCTGGGAGCCACTTAGTAGCATGTCTTTGCACCTTTTCCAGTTTGTTGATGTGCTTCTTAAGATATGGGCACCACACAACAGCTGCATATTCTAGCTTTGGCCTAACAAAAGTCATGAACAATTTCTTTAGTATATCGCCATCCATGTATTTAAATGCAATTCTGAAGTTAGAAAGCATAGCATAGGCTCCTTGCACAATATTCTTTATGTGGTCCTCAGGTGATAGTTTTCTATCTAGAACCACTCCTAGATCTCTTTCTTTATCAGAATTCTTTAAAGATTTCTCACATAATATATAGGTTGTGTGGGGTCTATGTTCTCCTATTCCACATTCCATAACATGACATTTATTAACATTAAATTCCATTTGCCAAGTGGTGCTCCATATACTTATTTTGTCCAGGTCTTTTTGAAGGGCATGACAGTCATCTAAATTTCTTATCCTTCCTATTATCTTAGCATCATCAGCAAACATGTTCATATAATTCTGTATACCAACTGGTAGATCATTTATGTACACAATAAACATCACTGGTGCAAGAACTGAACCCTGTGGTACTCCACTTGTGACATTTCTCCATTCTGATACATTGCCTCTGATTACTGCCCTCATTTTTCTATCAGTCAGAAAATTTTTCATCCATGATAGAAGCTTACCTGTCACCCCTCCAATATTTTCCAGTTTCCAGAACAACCTCTTATGTGGAACTCTGTCGAAAGCCTTTTTTAGGTCCAGATAGATGCAGTCAACCCAACCATCTCTTTCCTGTAATATCTCTGTGGCTCGATCATAGAAACTGAGTAAATTCGATACACAGGATCTTCCAGATCGAAAACCATACTGTCTGTCTGATATTATATCATTTCTCTCTAGGTGTTCTACCCATTTAGTTTTGATTAGTTTTTCCAATACTTTCACTATTACACTTGTCAATGATACAGGTCTATAATTGAGGGGGTCTTCCCTGCTGCCACTTTTGTAGATTGGAACTATGTTAGCCTGTTTCCACCCGTCTGCTACGATTCCTGTACACAGGGATGCCTGAAAGATCAGGTGAAGTGGAATGCTGAGCTCAGATGCACATTCTCTCAGAACCCATGGTGAAACGCCATCTGGGCCAGCTGCTTTGTTCTTACCGAGCTCCTTGAGCATTTTTTCCACTTCGTCTCTAGACATCTCTATGTGTTCTATGTTGTTCTCTGGAATTCTTATTGTATCTGGTTCCCTAAAGATTTCATTTTGTACAAACACACTTTGGAACTTTTCGTTTAGTGTTTCACACATTTCCTTTTCATCTTCCGTGAATCTATTTCCCATTTTCAACCTCTGAATATTATCCTTTACCTGCAATTTGTTGTTTATGAATTTATAGAATAGACCTGGTTCTGTTTTACATTTGTCCGCAATCCCTTTTTCAAAATTTCTTTCTGCCTCTCTCCTCACTGCCGTGTAGTTGTTTCTCGCATCTTTGTATCGCTGGTATGTTTGGGGGTTCGGCCTCTTCCTGTATTGATTCCATTTTTGTGTCTTTCGGTCTCTAGCCCTCTCGCAATTTCTATTGAACCAATCCTGTTTCCTAGTTCTGCATCTCTGTTTTGGTATAAATTTTTTTGTGCCTTTATCATATATTTCACAAAACTTGCCATACATCTCATTCACTTCCTTGCCTAGCATCAAGTCTGTCCAATTATACTCACTAAAAAAATTTCTAAGGTCACCATAATGTCCTCTCCTGAAGTCTGGTTTTTCAACTGCTTCAACCTCCTTATTTTCTTCCAGCTTATAACGCATTGCATACTTTATTCCCAAAAAGACATGGTCACTTTTACCCAAGGGAGGAAGGTACTGAATGTCAAATATCTCTTCCTCCTTCCTGGTAAATATCAAATCTAGCATGGAGGGAACGTCCCCTTCCCTCATCCTCGTAGCTTGTTTAACATGTTGATACAAGAATGTTTCCAGGATGAGGTCTACAAATTTACAGGTCCAAAAATCTTCTGTTTTAGCTTCATATGCTTCCCAGTCTATGGATTTCAAGTTGAAGTCACCGACTATCAACAGTCGTGATCTATCGTTATCCGCTCTCGCTATAATCTCTCTCATTATTGTTATAAGACCTTCACGTTTACTATCTAGCTCCTCCTTTGACCATGTGCTGCTTGGCGGTGGACTATATGCATTTATCATCATTAGTTTATCATCCTCATAGCAGATCTCTAGTGCTATTATGTCAACTTCTTGTGGATTGGCAGTCATTATTTCCTTCACCTTTAGGTGTTCTTTTACCAGCACAGCAACGCCACCGCCTTTCCTAATTTTTCTGTCCCGTCTCCAAATTGAGTAGCCCCTTGGGAATATGACCTCATTTAAAATTACATCTTCAAGTTTTGTCTCCGTGAGTGCAACAATGTCTGGTGTCTGCAGCTGTATTACATCACTTAACTCCAGTATCTTCGATCTCACTCCATCTATGTTGGTGTATGCAATCTTCAGGAACTTGTTCCCCCTCTCCTTATTCTTCACTCCCCCTCTCTCTATTGATTTTGTTGGTTTGCCTTTATGTACCACTTTACTGGTTTGCCTACCCCTATCACTTTGTAGAAAAAAGAATTTATTTCTTCTTCATTCCTGCTCTCATTTAAATGTTTTGCCTCGGCGAGGTTCAGTTTCAGCTTCTCTCTATCTTCTTTTGAAAGATCTCGTCTTAACGACCACCCTTTCCCATCCTCATCCCTTTGCAATTTTCTAGCATTCCTTAGTACTTCTTCCATCTGTTTGGCACCGTTTAGGGTGATCCTCAAAGGTCGATCTTTCCCTTTTACGTACCTGCCTATTCTCCTGTAGTCGCACACATTCTCTCTGTTTGTAAGACCTTCCACGAGGCCAACAATTTTATCTACTACTTTAGCTTCTTCTACAGCTCTTTCTGACCTAGATGTTATCGCCTTTTCTTTGCAGCCAAAAATGATCAGGGACTTACTCCGATCAACTGTGTTTTGCACCAACTTCGGGTTAGATGCCAATTCTTTCCTCACTTCTAGCCTAATGTTTGTTTTATCTTGGTTGCTGCAGTGTTTGACTTCCTTTACTGCTTCTTCTATTTTTTCCTTCTCCTTGGCCACTTGTGCATAAGTGAGTTGCATATCTTTCTTGCACTGTTCTATTCCCTGTGTAACTTCCTCCATCTGTGCTGACAAAAGCTGTTTCTCCTGTTGAATTTCCTTGCCTAACCTATTGTAGTCATTTATGTTTAAATTTACTTTAACTTCTTCCAAAGCTATTTTTAAGAGTTTATTTTCTTCTTCCATGGCTTTGCAATTTGTTTCCAATTGATTCTTATCCTTGCGCAAGTCTTTCACTAAACCCTCAAGACATAAAACTTTGCTATTCAAATGGTCATTACTTTCTTTCAATTTACTAATTATTTCTACATGAGAGTTCACTATAGTATCTAAATTTACCAACTTGTTATGTAGACTACTAATATCAATGCTTTCTTCATTGAATCCCTCAAAATCAAGCTCTGTTTTGTTTTTCCCCTTGCCAGTGGCCATCTTGAATGTTCTTCTCTGCACTGTAAACACTAGGGCAACTTTTTCTCATCCGATTTTTCACTTCCCTTAGCACTTTCCTGTTATCTCACCTATTTTTCAAGAGCACTATACCTTTATGTTCTCTGGGACACCACTCACTACCATCAACCTGTACTACAATACTTAGGATTGTTGAAATATGCTGGAGCTCCTCTGCTGCAAGTGTTGACCCTAGGGGTGTCACCTTTTGAATTTGTGTGTGTGTGTGTGTGTGTGTGTGTGTGTGTGTGTGTGTGTGTGTGTGTGTGTGTGTGTGTGTGTGTGTAATGATACTAGAGTGTTGAGGCTGGAGCAGTAGCGCCTGCTATCTCCCCCTCTCACTACTTCACCTGATAACCTCGCCATCTTCACCATAAACACATTCCTGACATCCCCGTGACTCATCTGTGCCCAGATTTACGGTGCGTGTGCTTGCTGGGGAGTGTTAAACACGCCTCCTTTCTCAGTTGACGCTGTCTATTTCCCGAGGAAAAGTGTCCTTATCATGTCTTGTCTATTGTGTCTACTTAGGTGTGGAGGAGACGTCTGTCACTGTCACGTCTCTCCCCCCCCCCTCACTGGGACGTCTCTCCCCCCCTCACTGGGTCGTCTCTCCCCCCCTCACTGGGACGTCTCTCCCCCCCTCACTGGGTCTTCTCCCCCCCCTCACTGGGACGTCTCCCTCCCTCACTGGGACGTCTCTCCCCCTCACATTAGCCCATTGTGTCATCTGCAAGCATTAACATGAGGGAGCCTCCGCCAGGCCTCAACATATAATAGAAACAGGATGGCTCCTACCACTGACCACTCTGCAACGCCATTCGTTCTCACTCTTTCCACTTTCTTATTTCCACTCACAATGTCACCATTTGCTTCCTTCCCGAGTGAAAGGAAGTCAATGGTTACTCTACCACTCCTGCGGATACCGCAGCTGGCTTTTCTTGCTTGAGTAGGAATATCTTGTGTGGAACAATATCAAATACTCCATGATAATCTAGGAATATACTTTCTCTTGATTTCTGCCATAGCGTAGCATTCGAATACGTTTGGAGACTAAATACACTTGTTCCAGGTGGGGTACGAACCTGGGGCCAGATTCACGAAGCAGTTACGCAAGTACTTCCGAATGGGAACAACTTTCCTCAATCTTTGATGGCTTTAGTTACACAATTTACAAGCATGAAAACTTGCCAATCAACTGTTGTTATTGTAATAAACAGCCTCCTGGTGCTTCGGAGCTCATTAACTGTTTAATAATTGTAAAGAAAGCCGCCAAAGATTGAGATAAGATGTACAGGTTCGTAAGTGTTTGCGTAACTGCTTCGTGAATCTAGCCCCTGCTTTGGACCAGTCGCTCTAGCAATTTACAGGTGATACTCGTTATTTCTTATGGTGTGTGTATAAGTCAGCCGGGTGTTAGAATCTCTGTGTATAAGTCAGCCGGGTGTTAGAATCTCTGTGTATAAGTCAGCCGGGTGTTAGAATCTCTGTGTATAAGTCAGCCGGGTGTTAGAATCTCTGTGTATAAGTCAGCCGGGTGTTAGAATCTCTGTGTATAAGTCAGCCGGGTGTTAGAATCTCTGTGTATAAGTCAGCCGGGTGTTAGAATATGTGTATGTCTGTGTTCACCCAGACAGGATCTGCAGTGTTCAGTGTTCCCCTGCAGATACCTTTGGTAGTGACCTTCGTGCAAGAGATACCTTTGGTATTGACCTTCGTGCAAGAGATACCTTTGGTATTGACCTCCGTGCAAGAGATACCTGTGGTTAGTGTTGCAAGGCCAGCCTCTGTCTCTGCAAGTTACATGACTTAAGTGGCACTTGTGTTCAAGGTGGATGTGTGGGTAGCTGCAGGTAATTACCCAAGTGTAATTACCTAAGTGTAGTTACAGGATGAGAGCTACGCTCGTGGTGTCCCGTCTTCCCAGCACTCTTTGTCATATAACGCTTTGAAACTACGAATGGTTTTGGCCTCTACCACCTTCTCACTTAACTTGTTCCAACTGTCTACAACTGTGTGTGTGTGTGTGTGTGTGTGCTTACCTAATTGTGCTTGCGGGGGTTGAGCTCTGGCTCTTTGGTCCCGCCTCTCAACCGTCAATCAACTGGTGATTGACGGTTGAGAGGCGGGACCAAAGAGCCAGAGCTCAACCCCCGCAAGCACAATTGTGTGTGTGTGTGTGTGTGTGTGTGTGTGTGTGTGTGTGTGTGTGTGTGTACGTGCACACGCTCAAGGGTGTTTAGGTTCACATGTATGGATAAACCTGAAGCCCCTAAGAGTTACCATCAAGTGTCACAAGGGTTTGGGCGGGAAGGTCGGCCATCTTGGCGCGCGGATTGAACGCTCCTGGCTGGACTTTCTTTCCACACCTTACCTGGAACTCATCTTTAATTCAGCTGGCTTCTTTGGGCCAGTGTGTGCTCACTGCAGCTACCCAGGGGCTCACAGGACCGGGGGAGGCCGGAGCCTCCCAAATGGACGCCTCCCCGAGCGGGGGCGCCATGGATGTTGACAGCAAGTCCCAGAGAGGAAAACGTCTGCTAGAAGATGAGTCGGCTGATGCTGCCCCAGAGCGAGATGCTAAGAGGATATCCTCCCCTTCAGAAGACCTTAGTCTTGTGGTACCCCGTTCCTCGTTTGTGGTAGTCCTAATCCAGTCAGAATCAGGTCAGTGCGTCTTTGCAAATCCTCGTACCTTAGGTGCAGCAATCGAGGCTTCCGTATTGTGGCCACATTGCCTGCCTGAGACCATACGTACCCTGGGTAGGGGTGCAGCACTCAAGCTACATATCAGAAAGGAGGCTCTATCACACATCTGTGTATCCGACATTAATAAGTTGGGGGACTGGCCTGTCAGGTGCCGACAGGTATTGTCGCAGGAGGAGGAGTCTCGGGCCCGGTATGGGAAGATTGGCCCAATTGACCAGAGTGTAGATGTGGATGACATCCAGGCCGCTCTGCAGGTATTAGGGGGTGCATCAGTGAGATTATTGGAAGTTACCAGGATTCGCGGAGCAGCAGGGCCGACATCCATGGTCCGTGTAAAGTTCGATGGGCACCTCCCTGACCGAGTGGCACTACACAGGACCTCGTATCAGGTTCAGCCCTACAATTTCCCTGTTTTACGATGTTACGCTTGTCATCTATTGGGCCACAGTCGCCTGACCTGCCGTAATACAGCACGGTGTGCAAACTGCGGCAAAACTGGCCATTCAGACAGAGATGACGGTGGGTGCTCTGCTGCACCCCGCTGCTTTTTATGCCATGGCCATCATAAGGTTACGTCTAAGAGTTGTCCTGTATATCTTGAGGCCCTCCAGTTGGACATCGATCACAAAACAGCGGGGACACCTCGACATGAGCTGTTCCAGAAGTTGCGTACCCTCAATCAGCCTATCGCTTCTTCTCGCCTCCAGGTTCCCCCTGGTCGGGCCTCTTCACAAGTAGGAACTAGCAGACGCTCTTGCCTGTCCCAGTCACATGCCACATACGCCCAGGTTGCTAATCGATTTTCCCTCCTGGGTAGCCTTGACACTGACGGAAACTCATCCACGGATACAGACATGGACGCTCAGTCTCGGCCGGAGCCTAGCACTCGTCACCCTCCTGCCTTTCCTCAAAGAAGCCAACACCGGCGTCGTCGACACACCCATCGATCAGGAGGTACTGCTCCAACAGACAGCCCTGATGATCCTCTGGTCCCCCAGGCACTTTCCGAAGGGATTGTGACACCGGGGGAACATGAGGCCCAGAGTGAGGCTCCCACCAGTCGCAGACGCCGTCAAGAGAGTTCGCGAGCCGACCACCGCTTCCGTCAGGCAGAGAGAAACATAGATCAACATCCTCTTGACTGGAAGTCATTGATACCACATATTTTACTTACTTTGTATGAAGGTTTTATGGCTTTTTCTAGTGGTTCCCCCTTTGGAGACGTCTGTGCACTGGTGGTCAAAAAGTTAGCTGTTGTATTTCAGGGATAATGGCGCCCCATCCTGAGAATACTGTGGTGTTTTGGAATGCCCGCTCCCTTTTTAAGAAGACGCAATTTTTACGCAATTTTATCGCCAGCGCACCACCGTTGATCGTGGGACTCTGTGAGACTTGGCTTACAGACGATCTTTCCTTCACAGTGCCGGGGTATTCTGTCTATAGACAAGATCGGCCAGTACGGGGTGGAGGGGGACTTGCCCTCTTGGTCAGGGACTCAGTTCCCAGCTCCTTGCTCCGGATTCACTCCTTCCCGGGTGGACATTTAGAATTCTTGGCAGTGAAGGTCGCCCTCTCCCATGGGTGGGGCACCTTTGGAGTTCTGTATAACCCCTGTCTACCGGTAACGAAGAAGGAACTAGAACACTATTTTGGTCAGATCACAGACACCTGCCTCGTCATGGGTGACTTTAACGCTCGGCACTCATCATGGCAACCCATGCTATCGGGTCGCCACCACAACATGGCTGGCCGAGCCCTATTTCAGTTTCTCCTTGACTCCCCAGACCTCTCCTTACTGACGCCGCCAGGTTTGGGAACTCGGATAGACCCGCTAAATGGCCATACTTCAACACTCGATCTTTGCATTGGAAGAGGCCCCTTCACGATGGCGCAGATATGGACCGGGCCGTACCTGGGTAGTGATCACCTGCCCATCGTCATCTCCTTCGGGGGCACTGTTCGTCCTGCTCTGACCTCCCGTAGATCCAAATGGATCTTCTCGGAAGAGGGGTGGCATGGCTATGAGGCGGATGACTGGTTGACCCTTCCCCCAGTTACTGCAGATCTCCATGGGTCAGCAGATGCTCTCTCCGAGTCCCTCTTCAGTGTAGGCTCTCGGCATTTCAGGAGGACTAGTGGCCAGACAACCAATCCTTCCCGCCGTGGGGCACCGTGGTGGACTCCTGAATGTCGGCAGGCAGTACTGGACCGGCGACGTGCGTGGAATTCGTGGCGGCGCCACCCTACTCCACTGCAGCGGCAGACCTTCCGCAGGGCGGACGCCAGGTGTAGACAAACAGTCCTCCTTGCCAAACGCAAGGCCTGGGCTAATTACTGTGCCTCTCTCCGATTCGACTCCTCCTCTGCGGGAGCCTGGGCCTTTGTTCGTAAGATGACAGGTAGGTACTCCCGGCCTACCATCCCACTCAGAGACCCCAGTGGTAATGGGGGCCTAGGGGAAGTACAAATAGCCGAACTCTTGGCTGACCACTTTGAAGATGTTTACCGTTCCCCGCTCCTCTCTGTGAGTTCCATAGGTTGGGGCTCCCGACAGGGTATAGGACTAGCTCAGGACCTGGATCGCCCATTTACATCTGTTGAGCTGAAGGACGCTCTGTCACTCTCTAAGTCGGGCACTATGCCAGGGATAGACAACGTCCCATATGAATTTGTTCGGAGGGCACCCAAGAGCTTTCAGTCCCACCTCCTTTACTTCTACAACGCCTGCTGGTCCTCTGGTGTCTTCCCTGCCCCTTGGAAACACGCCATTCTTCTACCATTGGCCAAGTCAGGGAAGGATCCGTCTGTCCCGACTTCATATCGGCCCATAAGTTTGCTTCCATGTCTCGGGAAACTGATGGAACGTCTTGTTCACACCCGGCTACAATGGGTGGTGGAAACCTCAGGTCTCCTACCTGAGGGTATCAGTGGATTTCGGCCGGGAAGAAGCACGATGGACTGCCTCCTCTCCTTGGAACATCGAATAATGGACACTTATCGACGGAGAAGAGTGCTCCTTGCAGCATTCTTCGATATCAAGAGTGCATTTGACTCTGCTTCTCATTCTGCTGTCCTTCAGAGTCTCGCTCGACTAGGTCTCTCGGGTCCGGCGTTAAGGTGGTTCCAAAACTATCTACAGGGCCGCTCATTCAAAGTGGCGGTTGGTGGAGTCGTCTCTACGTCCCGCCCTGTCTCGCGTGGTGTCCCTCAGGGAGCGATTCTGAGCCCACTACTATTCTCTATTCTTCTGTCTGATCTCCCTGTATTCCGGGGGGTCCAGGTTTTAGCCTATGCCGATGACGTAACCCTCGTGGCGGATGGTGACACTCTCCTAGAGGCACAAGGCTCCCTGCAAAATGCCGTGACTGTGTTCTCAGCAATTGTGCTGGGGAAGGGGCTCTCCATTAACCCTGTGAAAAGTTGCGTCATGAGCTTCACCTGGACCCGCCTACCAGACCAGCCAGTGGTGACCCTCGGGGGCTGTCGTCTCCCGATCGCTACCGAACACAGGTGGCTGGGGGTCGTTCTAGATGGCCCTCGGCTGACGTGGAGGCACCATGTCGACTACCTTCGGGCCTCATGCCTTCGTCGCGTGAACATCATGAAACGGGTCTCTGGTGCGGCTTGGGGGGCTTCACGGGAGTCGCTCCTAGCTCTCTACAAGGCCTTCATTCGTAGCAAGATCATGTATGCGAGTGAAGTCTATGGCTCAGCAGCAGCATCTGTCTTGGCAAGGCTGGATCCCATTCAAAATGGTGCCCTTCGCTCAGCGTTAGGAGCTATGCCCTCCTCGCCAGTTCTTTCCCTTCATGCCGAGTCGGGGCTATGGCCCCTGAGCTTTCAACGTCTTCTCGCCCACTGCCGCCAACTTCAACGGATAGTGCGTCTCCCTGCTACCCATCCACTTACTCGCCTCCAGCTCGAGGCCAACTGGTGGAATGTGCCGGCTGGACACTCCAGACGTCGTCAATTGCCTTTCGTCGTCCGGGCCTTGGATGCATATTCACAGTTTTCCCTTCCCGTCCCTGTACTCATCCCCGGCCCGATCATCTCACCTGTGCCTCCGTGGGCAGAAGAGATCATTCGAGTTTCTGTCGACTTTTCCAAGCCTCCTCGTCGGAAGAGAGATTTAGAGGGTTTGGCCCCTTTAATTTTTGCAGACCTACGAGCCTCCTTATACTCTGGATACTTAGAGGTTTACACGGATGGGTCCCGCAAAGATCAGCCACCATCTACATCTGCGGCAGCATACTTTGCTCCTTTTTCTTTCTGTCAGACGTGGAAACTCTCCCCTGCTCATTCGTGCCTGGCCGGGGAATTGTTTGCAATCTTACTAGCCTTACGACTCCTTCGACAAGTTTCAGGGCCCTCTGCAGTGGTTATCTACGTGGACTCAATCACAGCCCTACATCTGATATCATCTCGGCGTCCACGAGTCCATCGTCATACTGTGTCACAGATCCGTGGAGAACTGCTGTCATACTCTGTTACTCCAGGTTGGTCCATCTATCTCCAATGGGTTCCGTCACATGTCGGTATTAAAGGCAATGAGGTAGCCGACGCAGCAGCAGGGATGGCGCATGCTCTCCATGACACTACAAATGTGCCTCTAGACCTTTCCGAAATTCTCCCGCAACTCCGGGCGGCTTGCCTCGTGAGTTGGGAGGCAATGATGGAGCCAGCACTCAGGTCCTCCTCTTTGGCGGGTCTACGGGAGGATTCCTCCCCGCGTCCATGGACTCGTCATCATTCTCGACTCCTCGACACTGCCATCACTCGTCTCCGGATTGGGCACACTTGCCTGGCCGCACATCTCCATCGTCTACGGCTGGTAGATTCCCCATATTGCCAGTGGTGTCCGACCCAGGAGGATACAGTGGAGCACCTTCTACTTCACTGCCCTCGATTTCATAGCGCTCGCGTCAGACTACAGAGTTCCGTTCGTAGGCTGAATATTCCCCGCCTCACAGTTCCCGTTCTCCTTGACGGGGCAGGTGCGAGAGACGAAGACGTCCGTCATGACATCCTTCGCCATACCTTCCGCTTCATCCGTCATGTCCGCGGCCTGAAGAGACTGTAAAATTTGTCGCCTGAGGAGATTGTAGGGTCTAAGGCCTGAAGAGACTATAGGGGCCCCATCCCTTCGCTATTTCCCGGTATCGGGCAGCCGGGGCGCATCCGATCCCACGATCGTCGTCGCCCCTAAATCAACACAACAACAACAACAAGTGTCACAAGCACGAAACAATGTGTAATTATGCAGGCGGGTGAGAGGCTGCCGACCAGGACCACTTAGTCAGCCATCACATCCCAGCATCCAGCCCTCATCTCATCTGGGCTCTGCGCCTCCCAACTGAGAAGTCAGTTGTTCTGTAGTAAGCCGAGAACCCCGTCTCTGACCTGGGAGGGGTTCACGGAGCCTAGTACCCCGTCTCTGACCTGGGAGGGGTTCACGGAGCCTAGTACCCCGTCTCTGACCTGGGAGGGGTTCACGGAGCCTAGTACCCCGTCTCTGACCTGGGAGGGGTTCACGGAGCCTAGTACCCCGTCTCTGACCTGGGAGGGGTTCACGGAGCCTAGTACCCCGTCTCTGACCTGGGAGGGGTTCACGGAGCCTAGTACCCCGTCTCTGACCTGGGAGGGGTTCACGGAGCCTAGTACCCCGTCTCTGACCTGGGAGGGGTTCACGGAGCCTAGTACCCCGTCTCTGACCTGGGAGGGGTTCACGGAGCCTAGTACCCCGTCTCTGGCCTGGAAGGGTTCATGGAGCCTCGTGAAGTAAGCCCTGGCTGCTAGTGTGTGCTGGAGACGACACCAATACCTTAGCTGGGATCTACTTGTCAGTTGATATTTTATATATATATATATATATATATATATATATATATATATATATATATATATATATATATATATATATATATATATATATATATTGCTCTGTGTTCCCTTCTCTGAGGCTGTGGGTCCCTATAATTGCACCAGTGGTGGTACCCCCCTATATATATTATATATATATATATATATATATATATATATATATATATATATATATATATATATATATATATATATATATATATATATATATATATATATATATAATGTGTGTGTGTCTTTAGCAGTAGCATGTAGCTTAGTTAGGGGGCAGGGAGGAGAAAGACAAGGAGGAGGGGGAGTGTGTGTGTGTGAGGGGGGGGGACATCCTCAGCCGTGGAGGGGGGGGGCGATGGTTCACGGCTCCCCCTCCCCCCTGACAAGTAGGTCAGTGACTTGTTACACGGGCCCCTCCCCGTGTACTGGGCCCCCTCCCCGTGTACTGGGGGCCCCTCCCCGTGTACTGGGCCCCCTCCCCGTGTACTGGGGGCCCCTCCCCGTGTACTGGTAGTGGGGCTTCCTCTCCTCCACGGCTGCAAGCACTGCTCATATTGGCGGTGACCTTAACCCCGTGACCCCGCCCAGGAGGCCGACTCACACATGTGACCTCGTCACCACACCACAATGAGTGTCTCAATTGCATATCAACGATAACACCTTCGGGACCAGCGAGGCCCCCTGGAGTGTCAAGAACCTTCGTAAATCCTACAGCAAATTGTATTTTTGCTGTACATAAAAGTGTACTATTGTATGTGTTCCTTTCACAGCCAGCACAACATCCCACGCCCGTAATACCTCAGGAGTTATACACATACAAGACGGAGGAAGAGAACAGTAAGCTTAGGTCGGCTTAGGTGTGACACTCGTGTAATTAACGCCGACACCTGTGTGATGTAGGCTCTTGTATGATGATACAACACTGGCTGTTGTATGCGGATACAACACTGCCCGTGTTGAGCTGCGAGTGTTTCCCGCGTGTTGATGTCAGAGGTCTTGAGTTAAACTTCCCCCCCGAGGTTGTGTTGACAGTCTCGTGTATGTATATGGTTTCCATATATTTTAAAGTGATAATATTATCGGGTGGAGTATATCCCTTATGGGGTCCACTGGTGACCGCTCCATAAAGGCTGGTTGACCTTATTGCTGTACGTCTCTAGTATAAGTAACATATGATGACTTCTTGTGTACTCGCCTAAGTTGTGCTTGACGGGGAGGTTGAGCTTCAGCTCTTGTGTCGTGTTGTTCCTGCTGGTTGTGTATTGTGAGTGTTATCATGGGCGTGTTCTCTCCCACAGTCCTGAACGTGGGTGCTCGAGCGAAGACGAGATCAACGTGGTGGACTCCCCGCCCCCGGCGCCCCTCTACGCCCACGCCTACTACGCCCACATGGACGACGATGTCCCCCTGGACATGAGTACCAAGCGTCGCTCACCCCAACCCGCCCGCCGCCCTCCCCACCACATCCCCACCTCCAACTCCCCTTCCCCGCCCCCATACCACCCCCGCCCCACCTACCTGCCTGCCCCCGCCCGCGCCCGCCCCACAGTCATCACCTGTGGGCCGCCCCGTTATCTCTCCGCCCACGACCTCCCGCCCGCAGAACCCGCCCACCTGCAGCCGCACCACGCCCACCGGGACCTGCCCCCTGCCTACTCTGAACGCCATCTGCCGCCCCCGTACAG
>NC_091181.1:33531924-33691924 GCF_040958095.1 Procambarus clarkii
TCCACTACCACCCACAGGATGGGTATGGGCTCCACTACCACCCCCAGGATGGGTATGGGGACCACTACCGACCACAGGCTGGGTAATGGATGCATAATAAATGAACTAAACAGCTCCACTACCACCCCCAGGATGGGTATGGGGACCACTACCGACCACAGGCTGGGTAATGGATGCATAATAAATGAACTAAACAGAGTTTCAGTGGGTACTGACCGCGGCAGGCAAGGTGTACACAGCAATTTCCTTCACAAAATGTTTCAGTGCTGCGGAGGGCGGAGTTCTACCGTAGGGACGCGACTCTGGCGCGCGGAGGTGGACTCGTATCAGGAAGGGCGACTTCTACATGAAGATTGTACGGTACCAACAGTGTCAAGAACACTTCTTTCTTTGTAAGGTGTGATAACACATTATTATGATGGTTTACCTGTTATTATTTGTTTTACTGATAATATGTTGTAATTGGTATTGGGAACCGGTCGGCCGAGCGGACAGCACGCTGGACTTGTGATCCTGTGGTCCCGGGTTCGATCCCAGGCGCCGGCGAGAAACAATGGGCAGAATTTCTTTCACCCTATGCCCCTGTTACCTAGCAGTAAAATAGGTACCTGGGTGTTAGTCAGCTGTCACGGGCTGCTTCCTGGGGGTGGAGGCCTGGTCGAGGACCGGGCCGCGGGGACACTAAAAAAGCCCCGAAATCATCTCAAGATAACCTTAAGATTACGTAGTGTAAAATGGTTTTGAATAACTGTGGTCCTCTGCTGTTTTTAGATACATGATTTGAAAATCATTGATTAATGTAGCATCTAAATCTTGAGTAAACAGTTTATAATTGCAGATATTACATGTGATGTAATTATTATGACTTTCAATTAGGTAAATAATTTAATGTAAATTTGTGGAAACTAAACGGACTATAATTATACTACCTGGCACTTCTGGACGATGTAGTCCTTCATATCTTAAACAGCCCTTTTCCAGAGGTCTGTATCCTGGTATTTCTATTAGGAATCCTCTCATTTCTTCATAGTTTCTCCCTTCGAAGTTTAAAGTGTGTACGAGCTGGTTCATCATCTCATTCCTGCAGGTCTTCCGTCGTCTTGGCTTAGAAAGTTTGTCACTGGCACGTCCTCTAGTTTAGCTCTCCATGTGCTCTACGGGTCACCATGGTGCTCTCCCAGTCTATCTTTTCAGGGTTGAAGTCTCCCATGATTAGAAGTGATGATCCATTCCTACAGATGACGGGATAATAATTGATATGTTGTTTCTATCCTTCTCCTGTCTGGGTCTTCTGTTATTTAGTGGAGGGTTATATGTCATTACAACTATCTTTGGTCCTCCCATTGTCATGGTGCCCGTTATGTAGTCTTTGAACCCTTCACAACCCAGGAAAATCCTCACGACAAAAGTAAAGTCCTGTCTTTACAGCAGTATTACTGCTACTACTCCTTCCCTCTCGTTCCTTAGTACAGTGCTGTCCTGGGGAAAGGCTGTATTCGTTATTACATCCGACAATTTTGTTTCAGTGAGTGCTATTACATCTGGGTTTTGTTGTGATCTTTCCCCAATTTCATTAACTTTATTTATAATTCCATCTACGTTTAAATACATTATTTAAAAGCTCTTTTTTCTGTCAATTAACACACACTTACCCTTGATGTCAATTCCATTGGAGCAGGAGGTTGCTCTATAAAATATTTGGTATACATGGTTCTGAATAAGTGTGTGTGTGTGTGTGTGTGTGTGTGTGTGTGTGTGTGTGTGTGTGTGTGTGTGTGTGTGTGTGTGTGTGTGTGTGGTGCAAGTGTAGAGAGTCATTCAGAACAGTATCCAGTCGATGTTTAGAAAGGTGGGGTCCAACAGCTAACATCTCCATTCTGCAAGCACAAATAGGTAAATAGAAATAGGTAAAAATACACGCAAAATTTGGAGTGAAGCGCATCCGGGTTTCACTGTCATGTGTATTATTAACATTACAGTACGTGTGAGGCTCGACAGTGTGGAGCAGCTAATGGTAGAGTGTTTCATCCACCACACCCACCAACCATCCACCACACCCATCAACCAGCCACCACACCCACCAACCAGCCACCACACCCACCAACCATCCACCACACCCATCAACCAGCCACCACACCCATCAACCAGCCACCACACCCACCAACCAGCCACCACACCCACCAACCATCCACCACACCCATCAACCATCCACCACACCCACCAACCAGCCACCACACCCACCAACCAGCCACCACACCCACCAACCAGCCACCACACCCACCAACCAGCCACCACACCCACCAACCAGCCACCACACCCACCAACCAGCCACCACACCCTCCAACCATCCACCACACCCACCAACCAGCCACCACACCCACCAACCAGCCACCACACCCACCAACCAGCCACCACACCCACCAACCAGCCACCACACCCACCAACCAGCCACCACACCCACCAACCAGCCACCACACCCACCAACCAGCCACCACACCCACCAACCAGCCACCACACCCTCCAACCATCCACCACACCCACCAAATATCCACCAACCATCCTTCTCCCACAATAAAAACACCTCAGTCACACTCCCCAATGATGGAGATACCTTCATGACGCAGCCCTTTCGACACCGTTCGCCAGACGCTAACGCTGGCGACCGGGCGCCAGACACACACACACAGGCAGACGACACGTGAAGACTAAGGGTGTTAGGTATACGGAAGGAAGGCTGGGGTGTCCTGGTCTCTGTTTCATCCTGGAATGTGTTTTGTGGGGCTTGGTTTCCATTGAGGAGATCGAGGCTCTTGGGCCACCAGGTGTGGGAGTGGGGCGTCTCAGCTTGGGCCACCAGGTGTGGGAGTGGGGCGTCTCAACTTGAGCCACCAGGTGTGGGAGTGGGGCGTCTCAACTTGGGCCACCAGGTGTGGGAGTGGGGTGTCTCAGCTTGGGCCACCAGGTGTGGGAGGGGGCGTCTCAACTTGGGCCACCAGGTCCCCAAGTTGAGTGGCCCAAGTTGAGGGCCAAGTTGAGTGGCCCAAGTTGAGGGGGAGGGGGGTTGTAGGGGGGATGGGGTGTTGAAAGTGAGGGGGGGAAAGGAGCAACATCTAATCACATGGGGAGGAGGGAAGGATAGGGGGTAGGGGAGGGCAGAGAAAGACAGACAGGAGAGGACTAGGAGAGAGAGAGACGGGGAATGAAAAAGAGATGGGAAAGGGAGTGAAAGCATCGGATGGGATGAGGGGGGGGGGGGGGGGGTATGAGCCAGAAGGCGGCCATCCATATAATGTTACCCAGTATATAGCGGTGTGACAGGGTATCTGGGGCACGTCACTACATGGGCATGCGGCTGGAGCACAGACAGACGGAGGGAACAGGGTAGCCGCTGACGGAGGGAGGGAGGGAGGGAGGGAGCGGGGAGGGCCGCTGGAGGGAAGGAGGGAGGGAGGGAGGGAGCGGGGAGGGCCGCTGGAGGGAAGGAGGGAGGAGGGAGGGAGGGAGGGCCGCTGGAGGGAAGGAGGGAGGGAGGGAGCGGGGAGGGCCGCTGGAGGGAAGGAGGGAGGGAGGGAGGGAGCGGGGAGGGCCGCTGGAGGGAAGGAGGGAGGGAGGGAGCGGGGAGGGCCGCTGGAGGGAAGGAGGGAGGGAGGGAGCGCCGCTGACGGAGGGAGGGAGGGAGGGAGGGAGGGAGGGAGCGGGGAGGGCCGCTGGAGGGAAGGAGGGAGGGAGGGAGCGCCGCTGATGAAGATCACACAACTGGGAAAGTGGGAAAGATAATGAGAGGTGCGTGTGGGAGAGGACCCGGGCCAGGCTGGGATTTATGAGAGCAACACTGCCGTTGCTTCCCGGCCCCGCCCCCCCCCCTCCCCCCTCCAGCATCACCGCCTCCACCATCATCATCACCACTACCATCACCACCATCACCACCACTACCATCACTACCATCACCTCCACCACCACTACCACCAGCACCACCACCATCACCACCACTACCATCACCACCACCATCACCAACATAGCGCGGTACCACCAGTAGTTTCACCAGCATTGCCAGCAGTAGCATTATCAACAGCATCAACAGCTGTAGCAATACTCACCTAGTTGCGTTTGCGGGGGTTGAGCTCTGGCTCTATGCTCCCGCCTCTCAACTGTCAATCAACTGGTGTACAGGTTCCTGAGTCTACTGGGCTCTATCATATCTACATTTGAAACTGTGTATGGAGTCGGCCTCCACCACATCACTGCCTAATGTATTCCATTTGAACTACTCTGACAGTGAAAAAGTTCTTTTTACTGTCTCTGTGGCTCATCTGGGTACTCAGCTTCCACCTGTGTCCCCTTGTTCATGTTCCACCCGTGTTAAATAGTTTGTCTTTATCCACCCTCTCAATTCCTCTATTAATTTTGTATATGATGATGTCTCCTCTTACTCTTCTGTCTTCCAGAGACGTGAGGTTTAGCTCCCTTAGCCTTTCCTCGTAACTCATACCTCTCAGTCCTGGGACTAGTGGTATACCTCTGAATCTTCTCTAAATCTGATTTGTGCTTCACAGGATATGGACTCTAGGCTGGGTCTGTATACTCCAGAATGTGTATGTGTTCTGTGCATACACCTGAACCTTGTGTATGCACAAGGTTCTGAACGATTCCTTACACAAGTTTCTAAAGACAGTTCTTATGTTAGCCAATCTAGCATATGTCGCTGATGATATCCTTTTGATGTAGGTCTCTGGGGACAGGTTCGATGTGATATCAACCCCAAAATCTGTCTCTCTACTTGGCTATTGCAGGATTTCACCTCCCAGGTGGTACCCTGTGTTCATCCTCCTGTTCCCTTCATCTAATTTCATTACTCTAGACTTCCCTGAGTTAAACTTCAGTAGCCATTTTCTAAACCATTCCTCCAGTTTGTCCAGGTCCTCCTGTATTCTCCATCTTCTCATAATTCTCAATGATTCTTCTCAGACTTTTTGCATCATCAGCAAACATTGAAAGGAATGAGCCTTTCGCTCTCTGGAAGAGAGTGAAAGACTGAAGCAGTGGCTGCAGCAGGATGAAGAGACGTGCCAGGAGAAGGGAAGGCGTGGCAGGAGAAGGGAAGGCGAGGCAGGAGAAGGGAAGGCGTGGCAGGAGAAGGGAAGGCGTGGCAGGAGAAGGGAAGGCGTGGCAGACACAAGAGAGTCAGGAGGAGCCAGAGGTAGACACGGTGAAGCAGGCGGAAAAGACAACATAAGGTGCAGCAACATGTGCAATGATGAGGCATCACCGGCAGGGTCGGAGGGAGGGGAGAGATGGAGGAGGAAGAGGGGAGAGATGGAGGGAGCTGATAAATGAAGGGGTTGGGGAGGAGGAAGGATGGAGCTCACAAGGTAATCGGCAGGTCTCAAGACCAACGAGCGGAACAGTGGCCACCACACACACACACACACACACACACACACACACACACACACACACACACACACACACGCACACACACACACACACACACACACACACACACAAGATGACCTGGATAGACTGAGTGAATGGTCCAACAAATGGCTGTTGAAGTTCAACCCGAGTAAATGCAAAGTAATGAAACTAGGCAGTGGAAACAGGAGGCCAGGCACAGGATACAGAATAGGAGATGAAGTACTTAATGAAACAGACAGAGAGAAAGATCTAGGAGTTGATATCACACCAAACCTGTCTCCTGAAGCCCACATAAAGAGAATAACGTCTGCGGCATATGCGAGGCTGGCTAACATCAGAACGGCGTTCAGGAACCTGTGTAAGGAATCATTCAGAATCTTGTACACCACATATGTAAGACCAATCCTGGAGTATGCGGCCCCAGCATGGAGCCCGTACCTTGTCAAGCACAAGACGAAGCTGGAAAAAGTCCAAAGGTATGCTACTAGACTAGTCCCAGAACTAAGAGGCATGAGTTATGAGGAAAGGCTGCGGGAAATGCACCTCACGACACTGGAAGACAGAAGAGTAAGGGGGGACATGATCACAACCTACAAAATCCTCAGGGGAATCGACCGGGTAAACAAGGATGAACTTTTCAACACTGGTGGGACGCGAACAAGGGGACACAGGTGGAAGCTGAGTACCCAAATGAGCCACAGAGACGTTAGAAAGAACTTTTTCAGTGTCAGAGTAGTTAGCAAATGGAATGCATTAGGAAGTGATGTGGTGGAGGCTGACTCCATTCACAGTTTCAAATGTAGATATGATAGAGCCCAATAGGCTCAGGAATCTGTACACCAGTTGATTGACGGTTGAGAGGCGGGACCAAAGAGCCAGAGCTCAACCCCCGCAAGCACAATTAGGTGAGTACAATTAGGTGAGTACACACACACACACACACACACACACACACGCCACCTGCGAAGGAGCGCCACCAATGAAGGAAGGACCCGAGGGCCCCGAGAGTGACCCGGCCCGCAGTAGACCCGCTCATCCTGCGGCACCCGCGTCAATGACCCCCACCTGATGCCACAACCACCCCCCCTCCCCCTGCGTCAATGACCCCCACCTGATGCCACAACCACCCCCCCTCCCCCTGCGTCAATGACCCCCACTTGATGCCACAACCACCCCCACCCTCCCCCTCCCCCCGCGTCAATGACCCCCACCTGATGCCACAACCCCCCCCCCTCCCCCCGCGTCAATGACCCCCACCTGATGCCACAACCCCCCCCTCCCCCGCGTCAATGACCCCCCTCCCCCTCCACCCGCGTCAATGACCCCCACCTGATGCCACAACCCCCCCCCCCTCCCCCCGCGTCAATGACCCCCACCTGATGCCACAACCCCCCCCTCCCCCTCCACCCGCGTCAATGACCCCCACCTGATGCCACAACCACCCCCCCCCCCCTCCCCCTCCACCCGCGTCAATGACCCCCACCTGATGCCACAACCCCCCCCCTCCCCCCGCGTCAATGACCCCCACCTGATGCCACAACCCCCCCCCCCCCCCCGTCCCCCCACCACAGACCCTCCCCAGGGCTGGCAGGAGCGGGCACACGCACACACCACATCTTTCCGCCCACCTAAAACATTCATTAAGAACACAGATCTCACAGAAATCTGGAAAAAAGGCAAATGTTGTCTTAATGTTAAATGAAATCATATAAAAGCCATTATATATTTCTGTATTTTTTTTACAGTCAGGGGATAAATATCTGAAATGCAGCACTAAATGCCGGTGTTAATATTTTACCGAGTGCCACCTTTGGCACGCATGCCAGAGGATCACCACCCCTGGCCCTAAGCCAATTACTGACCATCTCTAATATACAACCCACAACAACTGCCTAACTCCGAAGGTATCAATCTACTGTTACATATACAAAATTATCAGGTGAAAGGAAACTTGTCCAGCCGTCTCTGAAATTGAACATGAAATCCTTGTTTGTGAGCCACTGACGTAGACCACTGTGCCACAGCACCCTGTTCCTCATCAAAGACCACCTTACGTGATGGAGAGACGAACTGCGACAACTGGGAAGACACTGAACTGGATAAAGACCTTTTCTGCCCTCTGTAATGTTTTTTGCGCTACCGCTCACAGGATGGGTATGGGGTGCACAATAAACTAGCAATAAACAATCAAATCAATGGCTAAGAGGGTTGAAGAGGTGTCGACGTAGACTCCCAGAGCGGTGTGACGTATGCAGTGACCCAAGGCAGGGTCCTGGCACCACTGCTCTCATGACTGACCTCAATGTTTGCGGATAAAACAAAGCTAATAAGCAATGTAATCGTCGGAGGACTGGAGAGACAGAGGGGAAGGGGGGGGTGTTGATACACTTGTGAAGCAGGGAAGTACAGCCCCAGCCACACTACAGTAGTGAAGCTGTGAGAGAAAGGAGACCAGAAGATAGCTACACCATAAGAGAAAGGCAATATAATGAATCTGAAAGAGAAAGTTATTTGGGAGTGAATATGTAGTGCGGTCCCGAAGCATTTGGACACTGGCACAATATGTGCTATTTTGGCTCTGTAGTCGCTCCAGCACACAGGATTTACAATAAAACAATGGCTATAATATTCAAGGGCAAAATCTCAGCTTTGTCTAAGGGTGTCTTAGACAAAGGACACTAAGGAAGCAAAATGTAAGGGCAAGAACTTCACCAAATACGGACACATCCATATCTGAAGGACTTCACCTTACTCAGCCTCCAGTTAACACCACCTTACACCTGGGGACGTCCTACCATTTACCATCTACAAGGCCAAGAGAGAGAGAGAACTACCAGTCTGCTGCATCTTACTAACCAATGAGAATACAGTTCTCTAAAGGTGATGACCACCTCTCTTCTCATCACACCTCGAGGAACATATCCAGCAGTGTTTGTCATCTTGTAATTACGGGGCTATTCATGCCCATGCCACCTCTTGGGTGGCTTAATCTTCATCTATCAAGCATCATCTTGTGACGGGAGACATCTCCCGTCACGCAGGGTGCAGTCGCACCTCCACAGATCTCCAGTATCATCTATTGATACTGGTAATGGTTCAAGAGGGCCACCACTTATGGGCTATTCATGCCCGTGCCACCTTTTGGGTGGCTTAATCTTTATCAATCAATTATCTTGTAATCACTTTCCCTCCGTCTCGGAAGAAGCTAAGTTGTACTTAAATAGGGTAAGACAAGACAATATAGACTTGTATACGCAAGATCATTGCTCGGCTCACTAAGTGCCGTATATATTTCCCGAGGTTTATATAAATATATATATATATTTATATATATTATATATAGGGCCGAGGTTTATATATTGCAAGCCATAAATTGGCATTAATATAGTGGGCGCCTTTCTAGGTGGAGGTGGTTGAGCAACCGTAGCAATGTTGAGGGTGATCACCCGCGGGGGAGTGGTGTGGGGGGGGGGGGAGGGGGGCGGTAATGCTCTATAAATGACGGCAAGCGGGTGGTCGGGTGCGGCTACCCGCGGACCACCCCCCTCCGGAAGGATAAAGGTCACTCATACACCTGTGTCTACTCACCTTGTTGTGCTTGCGGGGGTTGAGCTCTGGCTCTTTGGTCCCGCCTCTTAAGTGTCAATCAACTGGTGTACAGGTTCCTGAGCCTACTGGGCTCTATCATATCTACACTTGAATTTGTGTATGGAGTCAGCCTCCACCACATCACTGCCTAATGCATTCCATATGTTAACTGCTCTGACACTGAAAAAGTTCTTTCTAACGTCTCTGTGGCTCATTTGGGTACTCAATCTCCACCTGTGTCCCCTTGTTCGCGTACCACTAGCGTTAAATAATTTATCCTTATCTACCCTGTTAATTCTTCTGAGAATTTTGTATGTTGTGATCATGTCTCCCCTTACTCTTCTATCTTCAAGTGTCGTGAGGTGCATTGTACGCACACGTCACATACGAGGTGCGCGTGCATATTGTGTACCTTATTAACGACATATTGTACAAGCTTCTACTACACCTGCCTCTACTCCATTCCAAGACCTCCTTCCCTCAGTTCCTATGTGCTATTATGTGTTATGTTTGGCAGCTTACAATACCCCAAAGATGTGTTGCTACTATGTGAGCCTCTGGTGCTAGTAGCAAAGGGGGGGAATATCAACTCGCAGATCTTTCATTTTTTTCTGTTTCATGGAAATTATTACTTTCATCTTGTACTGTTCAGTGGATCTTCTTGCTCCCTCCCCAGTTCTCATTACCTTGCACATATCTGGGTTAAAATCAAGTGGACATTTCTCCCACCCATTCCAGATCCTTATCTAGGCCGTCCTACACACTTTTTACAATCATCGTGTGTTTTAACAATAATATTTTTAATCCTTCACAAAAATGTATATGAATGTATCACTGTTCTTATTAAGGTAATAAACGTTCAACAGATGACCTCTCTCCACTCTGAGGAATTTCGTTTCATCGTAACCCTGGACTTGACATTCTGGACAAAGATCCCTTCCGGCCGCTATATACATCCTCCGCCAGAACTGTTATTGAGTACGCTGCACCGGCACGGCACCCGTATCTAAAAAACAACAATGTGAAAAAGTCCAAAAATATGCATCAACGCTCGTTCCTGAGTTATTAGACCGAGCTGTGAAGAAGCAATAAGGGAACTGGACCTCACAACATTGGAGGAAAGGAGAGAGAGAGAGGGCATACATGATCCCGACGTACAAGATACCAAAAAGGGGTAGGGGAATGATAAAGTAGATATAGAGGCAATGATCAATTTATGAAACAGCAGAACGAGAGGGCATAATTAGAAATTGGAAACACACATGAGCCACAGTGATGTCGGAAATAAGATTTCAGTCTCATTGTCTTAAATAACTGGGACGGACTAGACGGAGACGTTGACCAAGCCAATTAAATACACAGTTTTAAATGTAAATATGATAAGAACAACAAGTGAAAAGTCATCATCAATCGATGATGACTTTTCGATCATCATTGAACCAATGATGATCGAAAGGTGCGGCTTTAGACCAGACGCTCCACCCTGCAAGCACAACTAGGTGAGTACTCACGCATGCGCGAACACACACACGCGCGCGCGCAAGCGCTGAAAAAGTTGCAAAGAAATGGTACTAAAATAGCTTCCGCAATTGAAAAACCAAGAGCTAGGAGGTGTTAAATTGACTAGACTTCAGTTCTGACACATGCAAAGTCGTGAGGATAAGAGGAGGCGAAAGAAGACTTCAAGGACATTACAGGTTTGAAGGCAGACAGTTTCTGGGATCAGAGACATGTATATATCTGGGAGGACAGGTTGACCCCAGATAATACATCTGATGAACACATTAACAGTCTACCGCCTGCACAAAACTAGCGGAAGTCCACGTGGCCTGAAACAATGAGTCCTTCAGAACACATTAGGCTATACAACCTACGTAAGACCAACACCCTTGAGCATGCAGCTCCCGTATGTAGTCCCCCTAACCTCAAGAAATAAAAGTAAAACAAGTTTCAAGACATGTGACATGCTTCAGGCCAGAATCGAGGCCTAGAGCTTGCCAGTACAGACTACTGATCACATGCCTCTGTATGACTAACCATCCTGTGTGATGTGTGATGTGATCACGCAGCTAGCTTTTGGATACACTGCACTCCCCTTCATATAGTCTAGGGCAGCTGCACAAATGCAGATGTACCTAAATGTGTTAATAAAAAAAATGGAGGAAAGACCAAACGCGGGAAATGTGATAATATCGGTGAACTGAAAGTAAACAGATAGACAATGTTGACAAGTAGAAAGTATAGGACTTAAACCACAGGTGGAAGCTGAAGACATGTCAGGAAGAACCCCATAGATAAGAGCAGCGAATACATGAATTACTAGAGGAAATTGTCGAGGCAAATTCAATAAACTTGAAAACCCCACAAGAAACATGATCAATGAAATGCATCGCTGAGTCCAGAAGCTGGAAAGGCGGGGCTTGGGATCTAATACCCAACCCTGCAATCTCACCTTCAGGTGAGGACATGTAGGTGTGTACAGAGGCACGCATGCGCGCCACCGGACAAGCAGGCTGGCGGGGTAGGCGGGCGGGCGGGCAGGCAGGCTGGCTGCCTGCCTGCCTGCCTGGCTGGCTGGCTGGGGTCGGCTTGCCTCCTGATACTTTCCCGAGTGGCGAATGTAGATCAGTTTGGGTGAATGTAGAGCAGGTCGGGCGAGGGCGCACGAAAGCTGATTAAAATATACCAAAGTGGACGTTGTGGTACAGACAGCAGCGCGTACCAACCTTCCAGGGGGATATCAACCTCTGAACACTGTGAATCCTCAGGCGGCTGCCAGAGCTGTACCCACCTCACCAGTGCAGGATTAACAAGCTGGATGTAGGATAAAGATGCCGGATATGTGTGTTCAATTTTCTGTTCCTCTCCAATACTTCGGTGAACCTTGCCACCTTGACTTATTCACTCCCCTCACCATGAGAAATAGGGCAAGACCTGAACGCCAATAACCTAATGACGTCGTTACTAATGACGAACGTCAAACATGTTATCAGGCTTCCCATTGGTCCATCACTAACATAACTTGACCCCCCAAACCCAACGGTCACCTAGTTTTCATTGGTCCATCACCTAACATATTTCTGCAATAGCAAATTTATTTTTGGGGGCTATCACTTGACATATATTTTTTGTAATCATACATTAATTTTCTTTGGCCCACATTTCCTGACATTTTTTGTAATCATAATTTGTATTATCATTAACCCATCACTTGATATAATATTATATGCAGCTGACCTCCTAATTACATCAATCAGATGTTCTTAATTCGTGTTATTCTTCACTTGAGAATGAACCATGTAGGTTCGAAACGTTGTGTACACTATATAATACTTTTAATGCATTATATTGTTAATTTGGTTGAATTTGTCTTTAATGTCTTTAATCCAGAACAAAAATGACATTCGGGGAAATCCTCTTCCAGTTAGAGCAAGATGCAAGAGCACTAGTCAGAGGGATACAAGACCTAGACGAGGGAACACTGATCGAAGAACAGGCAGTCAGATTCCACGAAACGTGTCTATATGAAAACCTGTGGACCAATATGGACGTGTGTGTGTGTGTGTGTGTGTGTGTGTGTGTGTGTGTGTGTGTGTGTGTGTGTGTGTGTGTGTGTGTGTGTGTGTGTGTGTGTGTGTGTGTGTAGGGGAAGGAGGGGGGGGGGGGGTGACCCGGCTGAAGGTCAGACTAGTTTCACCCAATTTTTCTCAGTAATTACTGCTGGGTCTGTGCCCGTAAAAGGAAAGGTCGGGATTGGTATCCAAGAAAAGAATTCCACAGCCCACTGTGCCAACCTCACCCACCACGATATTTCTCGCAATACAATAATGCTTCAACTCTGAATTATTATTATTAGTAGTAGTAGTAGTACTGATGTATGGTTTGGTCATCATATCATCAGCCTCGTCATTGTAACTCATCCTCTCCATTATCATTATAATAATAGCCATATTGTACACTGTATGCACTCCTCATGACAAATAATCTAATCATAATTCTTACTCTTTAAACCGAAAAATCTTTGATATGGTGTTCCTTTAGACTTTATGGTATGGTATGTCCTTATCTGGTTGGTTAGTGTACACAATACAACCAAAGGTTGCCGGCGCAGACCACTGGTCACGTGGCCCTGTATGACCAACCAGCCTGCAAGACGGGCACTGTTCAGTACACCAGCTCTGACGTCAAGCCATATACAAGGGACTGCTCAGTACACCAGCTCTGGTGTCAAGCCATATACAAGGCACTGCTCAGTACACCAGCTCTGACGTCAAGCCATATACAAGGCACTGCTCAGTACACCAGCTCTGACGTCAAGCCATATACAAGGCACTGCTCAGTACAACAGCTCTGGCGTCAAGCCATATACAAGGCACTGCTCAGTACAACAGCTCTGGCGTCAAGCCATATACAAGGGACTGCTCAGTACAACAGCTCTGGCGTCAAGCCATATACAAGGCACTGCTCAGTACACCAGCTCTGGCGTCAAGCCATATACAAGGGACTGCTCAGTACAACAGCTCTGGCGTCAAGCCATATACAAGGGACTGCTCAGTACAACAGCTCTGGCGTCAAGCCATATACAAGGCACTGCTCAGTACACCAGCTTTGGCGTCAAGCCATATACAAGGGACTGCTCAGTACAACAGCTCTGGCGTCAAGCCATATATATACAAACTGCTCTCCTCCCGCTCTCTCTCTGTTTACACCAGAGAGAGATGGTGTCTCATGGATGGCCTCGAGATTGATTGATTGATAAAGATTAAGCCACCTAAGAGGTGGCACGGGCATGAATAGCCCGATGGATGTACTCAACTCGGCCGCCGGTATTCACATTGCTCCTCACCTTAATGTTAACACAACTTCAATCAAAACTAATTAGGAACTATACAATTGTTGGTTTTGTTATTCATATTGGGGGAGGGAAAGAGAAGGGGAAAGATGAAAAATTGAGCGCGAGAGTGAGGGAGAAAGAAGGGGAGGGGGGGAGAGGAAGGAGAGATGTGGGGAGGGGCGGGAGAGGAGGAGGGGCAGGAGAGGAGGAGGGGCAGGAGAGGAGGAGGGGCAGGAGAGGAGGAGGGGCAGGAGAGGAGGAGGGGAAAGAGAGAGGGAGGGGGAGAAGAGAGGACAAAGAGGGCGTGTATGGAGAACAAGGGGGGGGGGGGAGGGAGGGGGAGAGAGAGAGAGAGAGAGAGAGAGAGAGAGAGAGAGAGAGAGAGAGAGAGAGAGAGAGAGAGAGAGAGAGAGAGAGAGAGAGAGAGAGAGAGAGAGAGAGAGACAGAGAGTGAGAGAGTGAGAGAGAGAGAGAGAGAGAGAGAGAGAGAGAGAGAGAGAGAGAGAGAGAGAGAGAGAGAGAGAGAGAGAGAGAGAGAGAGAGAGAGAGAGAGAGAGAGAGGAGAGAGAGCAAGCACTCTAACTAAAGAGACCACCAGTAAGGTCATTACGTGACCTCAACATACCAGTGTTAAATATCTTACAAATCCGACGAACATTTCTAACATTTGCAAGTCGTTCTTGACCTATGGAGTAAGGAGAGTAGCGACCAGGTCAGCACCGCGCGCTACACCCCGTAACGCCAACCTCAGCACACCTGACTAAGGTCAAGTAATTACCCAGAGAAAGCGCTGACTAGCACAGCACTCGGAAGGGGGAATAAGAACAGACATCAGGGATATTAAGTGATTACGGGCTATTCATGCCCGTGCCACCTCTTGGGTGGCTTAATCTTTATCAATCATATTAAGTGAGAACAAGCAGGACGGACACGACAAGGGAGACATCTCCCGTCACGCAGGGTGCAGACGCGCCTCCACAGGTCTCCAGTATCAGCTCTTGATACTGGTAATGGCTCAAAGGGCCACCACTTATGGGCTATTCATGCCCGTGCCACCTTTTGGGTGGCTTAATCTTCATCAATCAATCGATGGACACGAGGACAGAGTGACAGATTACAGCCCAGGCAATTGGACCATACCACCTCTCCTCTTACAAAGACCGTCGCATTTCGCTGGCATGCGTTACATAAGGCGAAAAATTGTCGTGCGAGAACACCACTTACGAGCTATTCATGCCCGTGCCATCTTTTGGGTGGCTTCATCTTCATCTTCTTCATCTGTTTAAAACAGGGGAGACATCTCCCGTCACACTGGGTGCAGTCGCACCTCCACAGATCTCCAGTATCATCTATTGATACTGGTGATGGCTCAAAAGGGCCACCACTTACCAATTCATGCCCGTGCCACCTATTGGGTGGCTTCATCTTCATCTTAACACATTCACAAGGGAGACATCTCCCATCATGCAGGGTGCATTCGCACCTCCACAGATCTCCAGTATCAGCTCTTGATACTGGTAATGGCTTAAAATGGCCACCACTTACGGGCTATTCATGCCCGTGCCACCTTTTGGGTGGCTTAATCTTCATCATCATCATCGTGCGAGAAAATGGAAGAGGCTCGCGAAAGTGACGTACTGACTTTCCCGTTTTCTGTTTTAAGTCACCTGGTAGGTTAGGAGAGGACACTTTAAACTGACCGTTTTCTTGACGTTTGGAAATCTTAAGAGGACGGGCTGGGAAGAAGATATTTCAATTGAACAAATCGTGATTTAAACCAGCTGTGGGAAAACAACTCCGGGAGTCTATTTTACTGCTAGGTTAACAGAGGCACCAGGTGCAAGGAAACGTGCCAGCCATTTGTGCCCCGCCCGGGGATCGAACCCGGAGTGCGAGGGCGTACCTGGAGCATCTCTCACGTCCGCCCTTAGTGCCACACGTACCATTAGTATACAAATCAAACCAACTGGGAGTTTCAACACCTTCCTCCCATAGGCCAGAAGGTACACTCATTGTTTATATTCTTATGATTTTGTTCCAATATTCAAGTGTGTAAAGTGCAATGGTGGTGATGTTGGAGGGTGAGGGAGGGGGCGGAGTGGGCGGAGGGAGGGGGCGGTGTGGGTGAAGGGAAGGGGTGGTGTGGGTGGAGGGAGGGGGCGGTGTGGGTGAAGGGAAGGGGTGGTGTGGGTGGGAGACAGAAGTGGATCAGCTGGCGCCAGCTGGGACGCCGCAGTTGATACACTTTCACGTCCTCCAAAGTTCATCTAGGCTAAAAAGTGGACAGGGACAAAAAGCTGCCTTCCCACTGGTGAACAGCGCCCCCTCCCCACACCTGCCAGTGACCAGCGCCTCCCCACACCTGCCAGTGACCAGCGCCTCCCCACACCTGCCAGTGACCAGCGCCTCCCCACACCCGCCAGTGACCAGCGCCTCCCCACACCCGCCAGTGACCAGCGCCTCCCCACACCTGCCAGTGACCAGCGCCTCCCCACACCCGCCAGTGACCAGCGCCTCCCCACACCCGCCAGTGACCAGCGCCTCCCCACACCCGCCAGTGACCAGCGCCTCCCCACACCCGCCAGTGACCAGCGCCTCCCCACACCCGCCAGGGACCAGCGCCTCCCCACACCCGCCAGTGACCAGCGCCTCCCCACACCTGCCAGTGACCAGCGCCTCCCCACACCTGCCAGTGACCAGCGACCCCCCACACCCGCCAGTGACCAGCGCCTCCCTACACCTGCCAGTGACCAGCGCCTCCCTACACCTGCCAGTGACCAGCGCCTACCCACACCCGCCAGTGACCAGCGCCTCCCTACACCTGCCAGTGACCAGCGCCTCCCTACACCTGCCAGTGACCAGCGCCTCCCCACACCCGCCAGTGACCAGCGACCCCCCCCACACCCGCCAGTGACCAGCGCCTCCCCACACCTGCCAGTGACCAGCGCCTCCCCACACCTGCCAGTGACCAGCGCCTCCCCACACCTGCCAGTGACCAGCGCCTCCCCACACCTGCCAGTGACCAGCGCCTCCCCACACCTGCCAGTGACCAGCGCCTCCCCACACCTGCCAGTGACCAGCGCCTCCCCACACCTGCCAGTGACCAGCGCCTCCCCACACCTGCCAGTGACCAGCGCCTCCCCACACCTGCCAGTGACCAGCGCCTCCCCACACCCGCCAGTGACCAGCGCCTCCCCACACCCGCCAGTGACCAGCGCCTCCCCACACCCGCCAGTGACCAGCACCTCCCCACACCTGCCAGTGACCAGCGCTTCGCACAGCAGCGCAGATCGCCGTATGAGCCTTCTTGTCCTCCACAGCATCTGACAATCTGGTCAAAAAATCTTATTGATAACCTATATGGCAGGAGGTACACGACTATATGCTGCGCCAGTGAGTTTCTCTCAGCCCCAACACTCCAACAGCCTCCATCTAAAGCCTGTAAGCAATCAGCTGGGACAGCCTCCTCATAGGCAGACCAGGTACAGTGTATCTCGATGCTACAATATCCCCACCACACAAACACACACTTATGGCAAAAACAGCTCCCATGTAGATGACTATTAGCTAACTCCATGGTGACCAAACCACACAACAGAAGATGGGGAAACGACGACGTTTCGGTCCGTCCTGGACCAATATGAAGCCGTGTAAAAGAACTCAACAAATTCCATATCAACAACAGGCATGCATCTCAGACCACAGGCTGAGTATGGCAGTGACTCTCTTCCTCGTTGTCTCCATCTACACTGAATGATGGTGTATCTGCGTCGAGGCGGAGGCTGACTGGTATGATCACTGCTCAGTATGACCTGCTCTGCCAAAGCCCGGGAAGCTGGCAAGAGAGGCACAGTGAAGTTAATGCATCATTAAGAGGAGCTTTACGACAACCGGGTGGCCAGCAGAGAGCCTCGTTTCCCTATGTCCTGCAACTCTGCCAATCCTGTTGTTCGCCCAGAGGGGATCACAGTGCACCCCCTGAAAGAATGGCAAGCAGTTGGTCTGGGACTATACACGTGTATCAACCTTGGCTAAATCCTATATTGACTTTAGTGTTGCACATCCAGGTGATTCTGTCACCCACAGGGAATCAATCAAGTCTCGTAAAAACAGAGAACTAGAACATCAGTACAATATTGTCTCCACGGGCTTCAGTGACCCTTCGTGCCTGGACAATACGGGCCACGAGTTTTCTGAAGGGTTTAGGCTCTTGGGTCATCGTAACACGAGACACAGGAGCTGCTGGGTTCCTTCTAAGATTCCTTCTAAGCCCGTCCTCCTAAGATTTCCCAACGTCACAGAATCTCGTACTAAAGTGCCCTTAATCTAACCTACCAAAGAATCCAGAACAGAAAACGGGACAGTATGTCATTCTCGCCAAGCTGCTTTCATTTTCAAGTACGACGATTTGTGTCTTTCGGTAGAGTATACGTCAAAATGCGAGGCTCTATTAGGAAAACGGGTTGGTGGCTGGGGTCCTAGAGAAGTCCTGTACCCCAGCCACCTGGGGTACTGGAGAAATCCAGTACCCCAACCACCTGGGGTACTGGAGAAGCCCCCATACCCCTAGAAGCCAAGTACGTCAGGTTTTATATTATATACACAAAGGAGAGTGAGATGTTGCTCAGTCGATGAGGGCTGGGGCAGTAAGTGTGGTGCGAAGTGCCAGCCCATCCTCCTGAAATGAAAGTACTTATAGTAACGACGTACTCAAAAGTCGTGATGGACAAGCTGATAGCAGACCTTTGTAGTGTTGAATTTGAACAACCCGGAGACGTCCTTATATGTTGCTAATAAAACCTAACTTAATCTAACCATCCTAGGCCTAATACACGCAATCTGAGGCCTAATATAGTATATATATGTGCTTTACAAGGCCTAGGAATATTTAAGTTTGGGCTTTAGCTTTATTTTTCCAGATTCTATAAACCAAGTATAAAAAAGTGGCTTACTTGAGCGTCATTACTATCACAAGAGGAGGAGGAGGATGGTTTGGAGGTGGAAGTTGTGTCTTGATCTTGAGGATGGACCCAAGTGTGAGCTGGCTGTTGAGGGATGAGTGTGTTTCATATGTAGTGCCTCGGCTATGTCAAATCTTCACATGTCGTTGTGTCTGCCGATTATTTCAGGGTTGTTGGTCAGGATATCTCTGGCAATAGTCTGTCTGGTTGTGTAAAAACGTTGTGGCCTTCGATAGAGCCTTGTTGTTTGTGTATTGTCAGGCGCCTTGAAAGAGATGTTGCCTGTATGTTGTGATAGATGGGGGCTGGCAGTCCCCAAGTGGGCATGACTACTCATGGCAGTTCACCTTCCATTTAATTATCTCTTCGATATATGTAAAAATACCCATTATCTGTAAAGGTCCTGCCTAACTCTAGTTCCTCGTCAACCAGCTACAAACAGGAGCTGTGTATGAGAGCTCAGTTGACACAAGACTCGAAACACTTCACTTGTTCCTGTTAGCAATGTGCCTAACAGCAAAGGCATGCATGGAGAACATACACCTTTAAGACTCTAATGTATTGGCCAGAATACGAATAAACGATAGGAATGAACATGCTCTTGTTTTTCAGCTCTGGAAGCCATTTAGTAACATGCCTTTGCACCTTTTCTAGTTTACTGATGTTCTTCCCAAGATATGGGCACCTTACATCCGCTGCATATTCCAAAGCGGATGGAATATGCAAAACCTTATCTTCAGATAAGGTTTTGCTACCCCTGCTGTCGAGAAGATACGAAATGTGTCTTAGGGCTGTAAGGTTCTTGGCTTCATGGTCACTGAAGAGTCACCTTCATCCTCCCAAGATGTCAACTTCATCAGCGAGCACTAGAGTACTCTCACCCACCCGTATACCAGTCTCGGGTACACTGTCGTGGGCTCTAGACCTGACCATCCTCCTCTACCCCCAGGGAAGAAACTGCCGCAAGGTATAATGACTCACAATGCAGTAGGTCATTTCTTCTCTCAATAAGTATTACTAACAATACTAATAATACAATGAGCAACAAGTCATAGTAGAAGGCTTGGTAGGACAAGTATGAGGAAGGACAAGTATGAGGTAGGATGAGTATGATGAGTGGGAAGTGTGAGGGATGATGATGGTAGTGAGTGAGGCCTCGCTGCCCGTCTTGTGGAGGCACCTTCCTCCACACATAAACTCTTCCCTCACTGCATTTTGATGATTCTCCTCCCAGTTGACTCTCTTGTTGTTGAACATGTTTGGGGACGTAAAAGTAAAGGTTTACATACATAAAGATTATTGTATTGTGCTTTGAGATGTGAACCACGAGGCAGTGTGCTTACTAGAGTAACATGTTGTCAGTTATGTGGCAGACTCCACACACACACACACACTGCTTCCCACCCCCTCACTGCTTCCCATCCACACTGCTTCCCACCCCCACACTGCTTCCCACCCCCACACTGCTTCCCACCCCTCACTGCCTTCTGGGATGTCATGAGGATAAACTGTCCCTCATCATTCCATGGGCTCGTTGGTGAAGAGCAAGTCACATCCAGAGATGTGACCGCCGGGGCCTCTGCTCCCTCCCAATAAGTCAACAGATGTCTTCAAAGACTGAAAGCAGACAATTGGTCTTGACAGTCCCATAGGCTTGTATACTCTTGTATACGCTCCAGTAGCTTTCAAGAGGTCAAGTCCAAACATTTTGGCATAACAGTTTCAACCAATCTGTTCACCTTCGTTAGGAATTTAAATAAACTTCACTTCAGGGATGATGAGGTATATTTTCTCACTGTATTCATCCTTGCTAAGAATGTTGTCACCTCTTCAGACTATATGTTTATTCTTGGAGTTTCTTAGCTGCCACTTTTAGTTCAGGAGACATTCTGGTGGGTCTGTAGTGGCCTGCAGTCTTGCCTCCAGTTTTGCCTGCAGTCTTGCCTGCAGCCCTGCCTGCAGCCCTGCCTGCAGCACGCTTACTGTGCCAACTGCTGGAAGCATGCGTCAGCAATATCCTCACTTTAATAAGACAATTGAATTCCCCAGATTAAGCAAGACTGTAATGATTTTTTGTCAATAAAGATGTTAATAATAATAACCTTTCCTGAGCCTTGATGGTCTCCTGTACAGACAGGTCAATGGTCTTTTCTCCGTGTCCTATTTACCCATTTATCCATGGGTACTCTTAAGGAGAAAGTTCCTATTAACTTGGACCTTAAAACTGGCGCCCACTGTAATAATTATAATAATAATTCATTGTGTCGGGGACAGGCAGCCAGAGTGTATTTATACACGTTAGGCTTATACAGAGATCCCGCCCCCCCCCCCTCCTTCTACAAGGTCGAATTACTGACCTTTTCCCAAGATGGAACCCCCCAACAAGCTGACTCCTGAGTACGTACTTATTGCTAGGTGAACAGAACCATTAGGTGATAGGAAATGCGCCCAACTATTTCTGTTCCAACTGGGATTCGAACCAGGAATTTTTTATTGTGAGTCGAGAATGAACCAGACTGTACTCCCGGGATTCTCAAACCTATATACCCTACTGTTCATCAACATACCCTACTGTTCAACATACCTACTGTAGGTCTGGTCGAAGACCGGGCCGCGGGGACGCTAAGCCCCGGAAGGACCTCAAGGTAACCTCAAGGTAACCTCAAGGTAAGGTAGGTATGATGATTATATCTACTTGCAGGTACCCGACACGGAATGCTTGATACAACCCATGATAAAGTTCCATGCTTAGTTTCACTAACTAGATATAGAAAGTGAAGGCGAGTTGCCTTTCTCCAGGCCAATGTTCTCAACAATACCAAACCTCGCTCAGCTTCCCGGACAATCAGAAGCCGGCAACCACAACACAAGGCGCTCAGTCGTCAACAGCTTAATGCTGGTTGTGGCCTTCTCAAGAACATCACTCCATCCCGTTCATTCCCAGGCTGAGTGGCTTCTGGAACATGTTCGGTGAACACTTTGTCACGCGGGAGAGCGCTGATACACAGTTGCTGCCCGTTCATCCTCTTCCTAACATAATTGTAACTTGGCACTATATATATTTATTATTAATGGAAACGAATGGTAAGTTCATCAAGCTGATGCAGAATAGCTCATAGATTGCACTTTAATTAGAGATATCAATACCATTCCTAATGAACTTTGGTGAGAGAGAGAGAGAGAGAGAGAGAGAGAGAGAGAGAGAGAGAGAGAGAGAGAGAGAGAGAGAGAGAGAGAGAGAGAGAGAGAGAGAGAGAGAGAGAGAAAGAGAGAGAGAGAGAGAGAGAGAGAGAGAGAGAGAGAGAGAGAGAGAGAGAGAGAGAGAGAGAGAGAGAGAGAGAGAGAGAGAGAGAGAGAAGAGAGAGAGAGAGAGAGAGAGAGAGAGAGAGAGAGAGAGAGAGAGAGAGAGAGAGAGAGAGAGAGAGAGAGAGAGAGAGAGAGAGAGAGAGAGAGAGAGAGAGAAGAGAGAGAGAGAGAGAGAGAGAGAGAGAGAGAGAGAGAGAGAGAGAGAGAGAGAGAGAGAGAGAGAGAGAGAGAGAGAGAGAGAGAGAGAGAGAGAGAGAAAGAGAGAGAGAGAGAGAGAGAGAGAGAGAGAGAGAGAGAGAGAGAGAGAGAGAGAGAGAGAGAGAGAGAGAGAGAGAGAGAGAGAGAGAGAGAGAGAGAGAGAGCCTACACCTTCCTCTCCGGCTATTGCACTCTCACACCCAAGGCCACTTTCTCAACAACTTCTCATCTTGTGTCGTAACAATAATAATAATAATGATTTTCCTGTTTTGGGAACTGGACATCAGTGGGTGGAACCTCCTCCTGCCCCTTCCACAGTGGGAAGCCGCCATAGTAGACTGTGGAGGTATGACCCCTTAGTGCAGGCTCTAAGTGTTCAGACTGCTGCTCTAGACACAGCTCCCATACGCCTAAAGGATACAAATATGAGAGCAGCAAATCTTCTTGATATTTGGTTCCCATTGTTAGGGATAACTAGCGTGTTAGGCTTATCAAGGTCCCCCTCCCCCCTCTAGGTTAACTACTGACTGAGCTTCCTCAGTAAGCAACCCACACCAGTTGCGGGTACCTACTTACTGCTAGGTAAAGAAGCATCAGGTGAGAGGAAACTACCTAATCGTCTACTCCTGCGGGGAGTCTCGAACCCAGAACCGATTGTGAACCCACAGCGTTACCTTGAAGTGCTTCCGGGGCTTACCGTCCCCGCGGCCCCGTCGTCGACCAGGCCTCCTGGTTGCTGGACTGCTCAACCAGGCTGTTGGACGCGGCTGCTCGCAGCCTGACGTATGAGTCACAGCCTGGTTGATCAGGTATTGTGCATTGACCAGTACACTGGAGTAAAAGCCCGAGGACACAACATTGCAGACGAAATACTGCCGCCAGCGCTCTCAACTAGACCCATGGCTGCTGCAACATTCATAGTGTGCTTCCTCTAGAAAGGTTGAGGATGCAACAGCAGCACCATTGCACGTCCTGTTGCATCTTAATAACACCAACAATTAGTGTGGTGTTGATCGCTAATTGTTGGTATTGTTGTGCCGCATCTTAACGTGTGTGCCAGGGATGGGGAGGACGACCAGTGGCACTCCCAGCAGGTGGTGGTGCGTCGTCCCTTGTGGCACCAAGATCCCTGGCAGGGGCCACGAGGACGCCCCTAGGAATACCACTCTAGGATACAACACAAAAAAATAATACTCATCACCTGCAATAACATTCCTTACCTAGAAGACCCTTCACCTACAATAATATCCCTCCCCTCCAACAACACCCCACACCTGCAACACCCCCCCTCCCCCTTCCACACCTGCAACAAGACACCCACCGCCACCAAACCCTCACTCAGGAACCTAAAAACCACCCTGGGCCCCCCTGCCTTAACTGCACAACCAAAGATCAAAGAGCCAGCTTATGGCAGAAGGGCGTGGCGGGGGAGGCCAGGCGGCAGCGATGGCCCCAGCAGCAGTGATGGCCCTGGGTAGCAGTGATGGCTCCAGGTAGCAATGGTGGCCCAGGTAGCAGTGGTGGCCCCAGGAAGCAATGGTGGCCAAGGTAGCAGTGGTGGCCCAGGCAGCACAGGTGGCCTACGCAGCAGTGGTGGCCCAGGCAGCACAGGTGGCCTACGCTGCAGTGGTGGCCCAGGCAGCACAGGTGGCCTACGCAGCAGTGGTGGCCCAGGCAGCACAGGTGGCCTACGCAGCAGTGGTGGCCCAGGCAGCACAGGTGGCCTACGCAGCAGTGGTGGCCCAGGCAGCACAGGTGGCCTACGCAGCAGTGGTGGCCCAGGCAGCACAGGTGGCCTACGCAGCAGTGGTGGCCCAGGCAGCACAGGTGGCCCGGGACGCAGCGATGGCCCGGGAAGCTGCCTTACCCGGGTATCTGGAGCACCAAGCAGCTTCCATGATATTTTACTGGTTCTCTTTTTTTTTACACGCTTAAAGGTTACTGGAAAGGTGTGTCAACTGGAGCAGTTTTATACGTCGTTTACACCCTGGGTGACTTGCTGCTTGCTCCCAGCTGCCCCGGGGACTGACTGACTGGGGGTATGGGCTGTGTGAGTGTCTGGGGGTGTTGACTGTCCCAGGTGCTCTCTGGGGGGTGTTGACTGTCCCAGGTGCTCTCTGGGGGGTGTTGACTGTCCCAGGTGCTCTCTGGGGGGTGTTGACTGTCCCAGGTGCTCTCTGGGGGGTGTTAATTGTCCCAGGTGCTCTCTGGGGGGTGTTGACTGTCCCAGGTGCTCTCTGGGGGGTGTTGATTGTCCCAGGTGCTCTCTGGGGGGTGTTGACTGTCCCAGGTGCTCTCTGGGGGGTGTTAATTGTCCCAGGTGCTCTCTGGGGGGTGTTGACTGTCCCAGGTGCTCTCTGGGGGGGGGGGGTGTTGATCGTCACAGGTGCTCTCTGGGGGGTGTTGATTGTCCCAGGTGCTCTCTGGGGGGTGTTGACTGTCCCAGGTGCTCTCTGGGGGGTGTTGATTGTCCCAGGTGCTCTCTGGGGGGTGTTGATTGTCCCAGGTGCTCTCTGGGGGGTGTTGACTGTCCCAGGTGCTCTCTGGGGGGTGTTGATTGTCCCAGGTGCTCTCTGGGGGGTGTTGATTGTCCCAGGTGCTCTCTGGGGGGTGTTGATTGTCCCAGGTGCTCTCTGGGGGGTGTTGATTGTCCCAGGTGCTCTCTGGGGGGTGTTGATTGTCCCAGGTGCTCTCTGGGGGGTGTTGATTGTCCCAGGTGCTATCTGGGGGGTGCTGATTGACCCAGGTGCTCTCTGGGGGGTGTTGATTGTCCCAGGTGCTATCTGGGGGGTGTTGACTGTCCCAGGTGCTCTCTGGGGGGTGTTGATTGTCCCAGGTGCTCTCTGGGGGGTGTTGATTGTCCCAGGTGCTCTCTGGGGGGTATTGATTGCGTGGGATACAGTGTGTCTGGGTACAGACAGCCTGGGAGCTGATTGTCTGGGGAACACTGACTGAGAAGTAGTGATTGTCTTGGGTTTCATTTGGGTGGGGGAAACTCATTGTCTTTGCTATCGATTGTCTGGGGTTATGGATGTGGGGTAATTACTGTCTGGGGGGTACTGATTGTGGTGGGAACTTCTGGGGTATTGATTGTTTAGGGGGTGTGGGGTACTGTATCGGCACTGATTGTGAGGCATTGTGTGGGCCACTGATGCAGGTGGGTGTGTAACAAGAGGTCGAGTCAAGCTCCTGGCCCCGCCTTCCGAACGTTCTTAGATTAAGGAAATGACTCTTTTCTTACGCTTTAATTATATTTACATTTAATACAAATTTTAATCGAATTAGCTTCAACAACTTCTGCGTCTAAACTACTCCAATTTTTAACATCGGTAACAGTGAAAAAAGTTGTTTCTGACGTCTATGTAACCTAGTCTTTCTAGTTCCATATATGACACTTCGTTCCCTTTGTTCCTAGCCTTGACCCGATGCTGCTTTCTCTGCTTTGTCAATTTCCCTTAGAATCTTGTATGTTGTTATCATGTCCCCCCTCTATCTTTCCTCTAGTGTCATAAGGTCTAGTTCTCTCAGTCTTACCTCATAGCTCAATCCTTTCAGGTTAGGAACGAGCCTCGTTGCATATCTTTGGATATTTTTAGTTCTTGTCCTTTTTCAGGTGAAGATTCCATGCTGGGGGATGCTTACTCGAGCGTGGGTCTCACCTTCGCTACGTATACGGGCCCGGAAAGCAAATTTGTCCAAGTTTCTGAAGGACACGCGGACGTTGGCCAGTATGCCACATGCAGCTGTTGGTATTCTTCAAATCTGGGATTCTGGCATCAGATTTGGGATTAAGTGATTATTTAACACATCAGACATTAAGTGATTAATTTTCCTCCTGAACGATTGGCATACCATTTTCAACTCTTCACGATTCTGGTACTTTGGTCGATTGTAATCATATAAAAGTCAAAGGTACACTTAGCTCGCCTTTACATTCTCTTAGGACCCTGGCAAAGACTTCATCTGATTCTGAATATATCTCCTTTGTAATATCTTTCGATCATTTATGTACTTCAGTCATGTCACCCATTACTTTTCCTTTTTCTGGAAAATCTAAGTAAAGCTTTAAAAGTTATCTTCACACTGGATCAAGATGTCTAATTCTTTGGATTAACTTTGTTATTCTTCTTTGTACATGTTCAATTAAGTATATTTATATTGTATGGTGGCCAACTGTGAACTGCATAATCTAAATGAGGCCAAACAAGGGCAAGAAAAAACTCAAGTATATTTCTTTTTACTAATATTTCTATAAATAAATTGCAGTATCCAATTTTTCTTATTTTCTGCACATTTATGCATTGATTTTTTTGGCTTGATTCCTCTTAATCAGATCTTTTTCGCAATCAGACTTCACAATATCAATATTGTCCAGCTAATAGTCAGGAAATATATTACAACCTAAACTACAGTATATTTGTTAGCATTAAACCTGTATTAAACTATATATATATATATATATATATATATATATATATATATATATATATATATATATATATATATATATATATATATATATATATATATATATATATATATATCGTCTCTGTTGAAGACGACAGAGTCGTCTTTAACAGAGACGCCAGGACAGAGTCCTGGAGCACACTACTCTCAAGTCTCCCACTTGAACTGAACTCCATTAGTGCTAACTCAGTGTTTTCTTTGAAATAACCAAACTCTAATCTAACTTAGGATAACCCTCCAATGCCACGGGCCTCTAACTTTCTAACCAGTCTTTCGCGAGATAGAGTATCAGAGGCTTTGCTCGAGACACTGAATGTCGCAATCCTTCCCACTATAAACTGCTTGAAATATATACTGGGAAGAATTTGTTAAACATGACCGCCCCTTAATAAAATTATGTAGTGAATACTTTATTCTATATTTTTCAAGATGTTAGTGAATGATTTTTTGCGATTATCTTTGTATCTACACCTTTGAAAATCTATAACTCAGAATATTTTTCGGTTAATAGCACATAAGATAAGGTCAATAGGAATAACTGGTAAAGCAGGACGCTGGATATTTAATTTTCTGTCGAACAGAACACAAAGAGTAAAGGCCACCCAAATAAAATCGACTTCAACCGCAGTGAAAAGCTCTGTACCTCAAGGTACAGTCCTTGCACCACCGCCTTTCCTTATTCACATATAGACAAAAATACAAGTCGCCGCTTTGTATCATCCTTTGCAGATGACACAAAATTCATCATGAAGATTACCTCTGCTGAAGACATGGAAAAACTACAAGCAGATATTAATAATGTTTTCGACTGGGCAGCAGAAAATAACATGATGTTTAACAGCGATAAATTACAGGTACTCAGGTACGGTAAAAATGAGAACCTTAAACAAAGTATAAGGTACAAAACACAATCAAATCTGCCTATAGTTGGAAAGCAGCTTGTAAAGGATTTGAAAATAATGTCTAACAGCCTAACGTTTGTTCGGCAAACATCACTATCAGTGATGTTAAACACTTGTGTTGTTCCATCCTGAGTACTGTTCGGTACTCACTTCCCCCTTCAGAGTAGGAGAGATTGTTGTAATAGAGGGAATACAGGGAACATATACGGCATAAATAGATACGATAAAGCACCTAAATTATTGGGATCGTCGCAAAGCTCTCTAAATGTACTCACTTGACAGGAGACGAGAGAGATATCGAATAATATTCACATGGAAAATACTGGAGGGCCAGGTCCCAAATCTACACAGTAAAATAATGACATATTGGAGTGAACAATATGGAAGAAAATGCAGAATAGAACCAATGAAGAGCAGAGGTGCCATAGGCACAATCAGAGAACACTGAATAAACATCAGAGGTCCACGGTTGTTCAACATCCTCCCACCGAGTATAAGAAATATTGTCGGAACCAAAGTGGACATCTTCAAGAGAAAACTACATAGTTTTCTTCAATAAGTCGCGGACCAACCGGGCTGTGGTGGATATGTGGGCCTGCGGGCCGTTCCAAGCAACAGCCTGGTGGACCAAGCTCTCCCAAGTCAAGCCTGGCTCCGGGCCGGGCTTGGGAAGTAGAAGAACTCCCAGAACCCCATCAAGCACGTATCCAACAGGTATTATCGATTTAAAAAAAAATCCTACAATAGACATTAAGGAGGCCGAGCCATGTGTATTCATAGGTGTAACAAAAAGGTTTCGATTTCCATTTTTTATTAAGACCGGACACTATGTGATGACCATTCTGTCCAAGCTTCACCATAGTATCCTAAAAAGACAAAAGAAAAACAAATAAACATCACTAAAAATAATGGCGACACTTAAAAAATAATAACTCATACACATTTTGACCGACTGGAAATCCATTAGTATTTACTATTATAAATCCTAGCTTGATAGTTTGGAAAATATAATACGTAAAATAGGTCTGGTTGCTAACCGAGAAATATTTGAGAGCTCAACCATTTTACACAAAATCTACGTCATTGAAAATCTGTAACTCTGAATAATTTTTCGGTAATGAGGGATGTCTGTCACAACTGTCGTAGAGCTGTTAACGCAGTTCATAATGTGAATAATTCATGAGGATCGCTCCGACATATATAAGTGTAAATATGAAGATGTGAAGCCTCACCTTGGGGTAAAATTTATTGAAAGACTAGGTAGGCTATCAGTGGCTGATGGATTTCTTCCTCGATTTCCTTAAAATCTGACATTCTTGTTGATGGAGATTATCGGCTGTAGTAAAGTTTGAGTTAAACTACCTGTGAAATTATAGAGAAAATTATTACGCAACAAAAATAAATTAAGGGTACAATTTCATCTGTATATAATTGCATATTCACACATAATTAGCATTTACCACTATATTTGATATATGATGACCAATTACAATACAAAATACTTACTCATTATAATAAAAAAAGTAGGGATATGTGGTCCCAGTACGCACTCACCTCATACGCAGAGTCTGGGCCCTCCTGAGCCACTGTCTTCCTTGTAGTGGATCTGAGTGAACGCTCCAGTTCCCGCTCCTTCACAGCGAGGATCATAGCAGTAGTTACATGGTGGGAACACCCAAGAGCAATACCCCGCCGGCCGCTTACATCCCCGCATGTTATAGCTGAAAACTGTTGTGCCAAACTCCCTCAAATCAGTCATGGTTATTGACACAAATTTGTCCCAGAGACAGATTTGCCAAACTTGCAGCTGCAAAAACTGGTTTGGCTATTGCGTTTTCCGCTTGAGGGCCTTAAAGACATGTTGGCATCCGAGACAAGACCATTGCGTATGATAAGACCTTCCTCGTGTTGGCATCCGAGACAAGACCATTGCGTATGATAATACCTTCCTCGTATATTGTCTACAGTATTTATGAATAGTTTAAGCACTTTAAGGCAGGTTAGGAGCACCCGGCCAATGAGTGACTGTAGAAACGGTGCCTGTGTATATTAGAAATGCAAATAAAACAAAAATCGAAATCAGAAAAAGTATAAGTTATGAAGCACGCGCCAGCAGGAGCTTCTGAGCACACACAGGGAGAACACCGTGCACACACACCCATCCCACACGCTGTAATCTTCCACTCAACACTTAATATAGAGAGAAAAGAATTGTGTCCGTGTTGACTACGGCTCCAGAACAGGATTGGTTAATTATTAGTGAACATGTAAATGATTGTGCACGATCTGCATCTTGGGAAGCTGCGGTTCCTACCTAGTGATTCACTCAGCTGTTGCATCTCGTATATTATCACCTCTCTCTCTTACTGGGATGGGTGTGGAGGCTGGTATACCACACAGGAGCAGGTGTTGTAATACCGGGGTGAGTGTGGAGGCTTGTATACCTCACCGGAGCAGGTGTGGTAATACCGGGGTGGGTGTGGAGACCCGGTACACCCCCACAGGAGCAGGTGTAGTAATACCGGGGTGGGTGTGGAGACCCGGTACTCCCCCACAGGAACAGGTGTAGTAATACCGGAGTGGGTGTGGAGGCCCGGTACACCACCACAGGTGCAGGCGTGCTTCCTGCTAGTAGTTCATCCTGGACAAAAACCGGGAGAGGTTAGGGCGATAAGGAGAGAATAACAAGTACCCCAGCAGCAGCTTCCTATCGCACCCGAGAGTAAAACTAGACAGGAGAGAGAGAGAGAGAGAGAGAGAGAGAGAGAGAGAGAGAGAGAGAGAGAGAGAGAGAGAGAGAGAGAGAGAGAGAGAGAGAGAGAGAGAGAGAGAGAGAGAAAGAGAGAGAGAAGAGAGAGAAAGCGTCGCTGGGCTCCTTGGTTGCAAGTGCCCAGTACTCCAAGTTGCAAGTGGCTAGGTGCTATGTAATGGGCTTTCCAACATAAAAATATACCAATTTAATAATTCACTGTTTCGGGGGGCAGGCAGTGTGTATGTATATATGTTATATATATATATATATATATATATATATATATATATATATATATATATATATAAATATATATATATATATATATATATATATATATATATATATATATATATATATATATATATATATATGTGAGGTGTGAGTTTTCAGTTGCATATTGTCCTGGGGACCATTCAGGCTTGTTCGCATTTGTGTTCCTCACGTGTGCCCCAAAGAATAAGGTGATTTGGTAAAATGCTATGCCCAAGATTACTATCCGAGTGCCGGCGGTGGGGTGGTTCAAATAGCCTCGGCTATCACCTCATTATGTCCGGTCGTGATGGTCAAGTGGATTAAGGCGTCTTGTACATACCAGTTGCGTTGCTTCTGGGAGTATGGGTTCGAGTCACTTCTGGGGTGTGAGTTTTCAGTTATATATATATATATATATATATATATATATATATATATATATATATATATATATATATATATATATATATATATATATATATATATATATATATACCTGTTAGGCTTATAATAAGTTCCCCCCCCCTCTTGGATCAAACTACTGACCCTTCCCAGGAATATCACCACACATATGTAGACTAACTCCTGCGTACCTGTTTGCTGCTAGGTGAACAGAGGCATTAGGTGATAGGGAAACGCAACTAACCCTTTCTGTCCCGCCAAGGATTCGAATCCGGAATTCGTGATTGTGAGTCGAGAAGGAACTGTACTACTGTGTTAATACTAAGCTGGGTTAAGCTGGCGTGCACTGAGCTCAGCTTGGGAGAGGTCACTGCTTGGAGCTGACCTCTCCCTCCCACCACCCCATCTCTCCACACACACTTTATTTATTCTGATAGAATTTAACAATTCCTGTTACTATTTTGTATGTAGTGATCATATCACCTCTTTTTCTTCTGTCTTCTAGTTTTGGCATATTTAATGCCTCTAATCTCTCCTCGTAGCTCTTGCCCTTCAGTTCTGGGAGCCGCTTTGTGCTAAGACATGCTACTAAGTGGCTCCCAGAACTGAAGGGCAAGAGCTACGAGGAGAGGTTAGAGGCATTAAATATGCCAAAATTAGAAGACAGAAGAAAAAGAGGTGATATGATCACTACATACAAAATAGTAACAGGAATTGATAAAATCGATAGGGAAGATTTCCTGAGACCTGGAACTTTAAGAACAAGAGGTCATAGATTTAAACTAGCTAAACACAGATGCCGAAGAAATATAAGAAAATTCACTTTCGCAAACAGATTGGTAGACGGTTGGAACAAGTTAGGTGAGAAGGTGGTGGAGGCCAAGACCGTCAGTAGTTTCAAAGCGTTATATGACAAAGAGTGCTGGGAAGACGGGACACCACGAGCATAGCTCTCATCCTGTAACTACACTTAGGTAATTACACACACACACACCTCAAGAGGACAGATACAAGCGGGATCCAAGAGTCAATGCTCGATCCTGCAAGCAACAAATAGGTGAGTACACACAAGAACTGCTTTTACAAACTTGTGTAAGCAATCATTTAGAACCTAGTCTACCACATATGTCAGACCAATCCTGGAGTATGCAGCTCCAGCGTGGAGTCCATATCTAATCAAGCACAAGACTAAATTGGAGAAGGTTCAAAGGTATGCCACCAGACTAGTACTCTAGCTGAGGGGTATGAGCTACGAGAACAGACTACCCCCTATACCCTTGTTCATCCTTGTCTGGGTGGAGGACAAAACCGTCTAGATACAACACTGACTCCCCAAGAGGACAGATACAACACTGACTCTCCAAGAGGACAGATACAACACTGACTCCCCAAGAGGACAGATACAACACTGACTCCCCAAGAGGACAGATACAACACTGACTCCCCAAGAGGACAGATACAACACTGACTCTCCAAGAGGACAGATACAACACTGACTCCCCAAGAGGACAGATACAACACTGACTCCCCAAGAGGACAGATACAACACTGACTCTCCAAGAGGACAGATACAACACTGACTCTCCAAGAGGACAGATACAACACTGACTCTCCAAGAGGACAGATACAACACTGACTCTCCAAGAGGACAGATACAACACTGACTCCCCAAGAGGACAGATACAACACTGACTCCCCAAGAGGACAGATACAACACTGACTCCCCAAGAAGACAGATACAACACTGACTCTCCAAGAGGACAGATACAACACTGACTCCCCAAGAGGACAGATACAACACTGACTCCCCAAGAGGACAGATACAACACTGACTCCCCAAGAGGACAGATACAACACTGACTCCCCAAGAGGACAGATACAGCACTGACTCCCCAAGAGGACAGATACAACACTGACTCCCCAAGAGGACAGATACAACACTGACTCTCCAAGAGGACAGATACAACACTGACTCTCCAAGAGGACAGATACAACACTGACTCTCCAAGAGGACAGATACAACACTGACTCCCCAAGAGGACAGATACAACACTGACTCCCCAAGAGGACAGATACAACACTGACTCCCCAAGAGGACAGATACAACACTGACTCCCCAAGAGGACAGATACAACACTGACTCCCCAAGAGGACAGATACAACACTGACTCCCCAAGAAGACAGATACAACACTGACTCTCCAAGAGGACAGATACAACACTGACTCCCCAAGAGGACAGATACAACACTGACTCCCCAAGAGGACAGATACAACACTGACTCTCCAAGAGGACAGATACAACACTGACTCCCCAAGAGGACAGATACAACACTGACTCTCCAAGAGGACAGATACAACACTGACTCTCCAAGAGGACAGATACAACACTGACTCCCCAAGAGGACAGATACAACACTGACTCTCCAAGAGGACAGATACAACACTGACTCTCCAAGAGGACAGATACAACACTGACTCCCCAAGAGGACAGATACAACACTGACTCCCCAAGAAGACAGATACAACACTGACTCCCCAAGAGGACAGATACAACACTGACTCTCCAAGAGGACAGATACAACACTGACTCCCCAAGAGGACAGATACAACACTGACTCCCCAAGAGGACAGATACAACACTGACTCCCCAAGAGGACAGATACAACACTGACTCCCCAAGAGGACAGATACAACACTGACTCTCCAAGAGGACAGATACAACACTGACTCTCCAAGAGGGCAGATACAACACTGACTCCCCAAGAGGACAGATACAGCACTGACTCTCCAAGAGGACAGATACAACACTGACTCCCCAAGAGGACAGATACAATACTGACTCCCCAAGAGGACAGATACAACACTGACTCCCCAAGAGGACAGATACAGCACTGACTCTCCAAGAGGACAGATACAACACTGACTCCCCAAGAGGACAGATACAACACTGACTCCCCAAGAGGACAGATACAACACTGACTCTCCAAGAGGACAGATACAACACTGACTCCCCAAGAGGACAGATACAACACTGACTCCCCAAGAGGACAGATACAACACTGACTCTCCAAGAGGACAGATACAACACTGACTCCCCAAGAGGACAGACATGCTGCGCTTAAAAGCTCAAAACAATAATTATAATGCTCCTTATTACCTCAGTAGACTCTTGGAGATGATACACCTGCTTGCTTTCTTCAGGTGTGATACGCTGACCGAGTGTACGTCGAAGGTAGGTGGGCTGCCTTGTGTGGGTAAGGAACGTATGTGTAAGCAGTGTATGGGGGTCCGTCTAATTACCACAAGCTACCACAAACTACACAAACTTCAGAAAGCTTCCTGGCAATACGTTAGTAATGAATAAATATGATATATTAAGTTAGGCTGACCTAACCTAACCTAACCTAACCTATCCTATCCTAACCTAACCTAACCTAACCTAACCTAACCTAACTTAACCAAACCTAACCTAACCTAACCGAAGCTTGGATCGTCGACTTGATTTGGCGTCACCAGCTTTTTATTTTCGTCTAATTTCTTTATAAAAAGATACTTTTTCAGATTAAAATTATGTTTTTTCGTGTTGTACATTCAGCACCAACATTATAATGAGTAAATATATCATATTTATTCATTACTAACGTATTGCCAGGAAGCTTTCTGAAGCTTGTGTAGTTTGTGGTAGCTGGTGGTAATTAGACGGACCGGTGTATGGGTAAGTAACGTATGTGTAAGCAGTGTGTGGGTAAACAGTGTTTGGGTTAAGTAGTGTGTGGGTGCAGGAAATGCTACGCTGACCAAGAGCTTCCAGCACATACTGAACTGATATAATTCAATACGCACAATACTAATCATAATTGGAAAAGTAAAATGGCCTTTCTCCTTTTTTTGTCAACCATTGTTCCCCCGCCCCTTCCATCCCCGGGCCCTTTCCGCTCCCTCGTGGCCGGGCAGTAAGCACAAGTGAGGTCAGGTCACACGGGATGTTGTTGTTGTTGACCCAGGATGGCCCTCGGGGCAATGTCTTCCACCGGCTCATTATCGCCGCATTCTTTCCCGCCTCTTTCATCGCGGCCGTGCGTCAAGCGCTCTCTCCTTCCCAGCGTGGTGGACGCGGCCTCCACCCTGCAGGTGCTGGCTGCCACCAACACTTGCTGCTGCTACAGCGGCCTCCTCCAGTTGCTGGTGAGCGCTACTCCTTCTTGTTGACCTCTACTGGTGGAGAGGCCAAGCCATCAGCGGGGCCAACCACTCACATTCAGGAGTCTTGCGGGCTTCACCAACATCTCTCTCAGAGCTTCCACCTCTCTTCGCCGCTTCTTATATTATCAGAAGATACAACATCTTGTATTGTTAATACGGAAACTATAACAAAAAATACAACTCGACAATACAGTATTCAAGAAGGTACTGTGGTACTAGAGGCCTTTGTCTCCATCGTCTCCCGAGCGTGTAGGTGAGGTGCAGTGCTGCTCATGTTTGTACCTCCCCCCTCCTCTGTACATCCCCTCAGGCCTACCCTTCATACTCACCTGTCCCTTCCCTATCTCATCACCCTCCCCCTATCCCTCCCCCCCTCCTGCAAATGTGACAGCGTCCACACCGGATACAAGCATGCAGGCTCTTGCCCCGCCACTGCCCACACCCGCACCCGGCCCACACCCGCAGCCCGGCAGTATATTCTACACGAACGGTCACGACAGCTGCCAGTCCTCTTCCAAACTGTAAATCGGAGATTATTTTGCGTGTCGATTACCAATGTCGAGATGTTTACCGCTGCTTGGCGAATTGCCATATTGTGGGTAACGTTTAGTCTTGTTTGTTCCGCCCTCACGCTCCGAGGTGAACCAAGTTGCCGTCATTTAGGGCTTTAAGCGAGCACTCTCAGCACCAGCCAGCCTCCCGCTGACGTGCATCGTTCCGCGGCTGTTCCTGCATGAGCAACAATTCTTTAGGCCTTTTTTTTTTAGCCATGCCAGAGAACCGAGGCCCACCGCCCTCACCCCAGCCGAGGTGAGGTCAGGTCACAGGAAGGTGTTGATCCTCGGCCGCGAACAGCCAGGACAATTACAGTGAAAGTTCTGCTCCCCCCCCCCTCCCCACCCACATTTCTATACCCCCCCCCCCCCCCCGCCGTAAAACCTCTCCACTAACCCCTCCCCCCCCCCACCAACGCCACATTTCAAAATCATTAATCTTTACCCGAAAAATCTTTATCGATCATTTTTTCCTCACAATGCAAAAGGTGACATGTAGTCTAGATTACATACATAGACAGTGACAGCGAGGTCAGGAAGGACCCCGAGTCACGAGACCTTTATGACACGAGAATACGTGCGTTTAGGGTTAGTGATGAATACTGTTGTACAGAGCGAAGGGTCCCGACCCAAAACTCATTCTCCTGCAGAACGGGCAAGGCCGCGGGGCAAGTAACCAAAGGTCGTAATTAATTTACACAAATCAACAGTGGTATTCAACAAGAGCCTTTAAACTTGAAGCTCTGATCAACAAGAGCCTTTGAACCTGAAGCTCTGATCAACAAGAGCCTTTGAACCTGAAGCTCTGATCAGCAAGAGCCTTTGAACCTGAAGCTCTGATCAGCAAGAGCCTTTGAACCTGAAGCTCTGATCAGCAAGAGCCTTTGAACCTGAAGCTCTGATCAACAAGAGCCCTTAAACTTGAAGCTCTGATCAACAAGAGCCTTTGAACTTGAAGCTCTTATCCAACTGGAAAACTGTGATGGTTAGGCCTACCGGTCTCTGATAGGAACCTTCAATCGACGCCATTTAGTGTGGGTGTGATATTTATGTACTTAGTATATATTACTGTTAATGAAACCAGGTGAGTGAATGAGTAAGTGAAAAGTCCGGAAGTCCCCCTCACACAACCGGACCCTGCAGGTGGGTGAGTGGACAGGTCCTGGGAAGACCTCACGCAACTGGACTCTCTGACCCGTCTCTTGATGGCAAGTCCACACACACACACACATATCGTCACTCCTCAAAACTCTCAGTCTCCACAGTATTGCTATTCTCATGAGCACAGATATGAGGTTTACACATACCCTCACAAAAACTCACACCCCCTCCCCCCTCCAAACACACACACCGTCATCAGATGCTTCCTAATCGCAGGCTGCATTCATGTTAATCCTTGAGGCTGGAGCCTGCACCCAGCGCCGGCGGAGCCTCAACCGCCTTTCCCACGGGTGTTGTCGGGCAGCAACCGACCCACCGCGCCCGCCTGCTGCTCCTCGTGGACCACCACCCTCCCCGCCCTTCTCCCTCCTCCTCCAAGATGGCCCTCCACGCCTTCACATCTGCAATATTCAGCCTCCGACGCCATTCCTCAAACTTACGATGAACTTCCGCCGCCAACTTGAACCTGAATCATTATAGGGCCTGTACTGTTATAGGCAGTTAGGCAATTAGGTCTGCACCAACATGACGAAGCACGAAGCCACGCCTAATTCTTCATAGATTTCCACCAACTCGGCTTACACCAACAAGGCGTGCACCTCTCTCCATTGAGAGAAAGCAAGACTAGAGGACACAGGTGGAAGCTGGAAACACAAATGAGCGGAAGGAACGTAAGGAAATACTCGTACCCTGGTGGGTCAGTACGGTAGAGCGACGGTCTCGCTTCCTGCAGGTCGGCGTTCAATCCCTGACCATCCAAATGCTTGGTTCTTCACATGCTTGAGACAATAGAACTGGTAATGTTTAATGAAAGGAGCAGGGCATCATTGCTTACAAAATTGGGTTAACTTCAGGAGATTTCCCACACCACTCGGCAAGAAGGGCGCCTGACAGCTGAGTGGACAGCGCTTCGGATTCGTAGTCCTGAGGTTCCGGGTTCGATCCCCAGTGGAGGCGGAGACAAATAGGCAAAATGTTTCTTTCACCCTGATTCCCCTGTTACCTAGCAGTAAATACGTACCTGGGAGTTAGACAGCTGCTACGGGCTGCTTCCTGGGGGTGTGTAACAAAAAGGAGGCCCTGGTCGAGGACCGGGCCGCGGGGACACTAAGCCCCGAAATCATCTCAAGATAACCTCAAGAAGGCTGAGGGTGTCAGCCATCACTTCCCAGGAACCAACTCCTGCAGACACTGCCTGTACCTAAGCCAGGCAACGTACGAGTCATTAGCACGAGCGTACTAATGACTCCTCGGCCAGCACCCTACATACGGTCTGTGTCAAATGTGTCACCTGTATGGTAAACCATGAGACTCTTCGCTGAGAGTTCTTCATACCTTCCATCAGGCGACTTGCAGTAGATAAGAGCGAAGGGTTTCTTCCTGTACTGGGTGTGGGTGTGTGGTCAATACCATGCCTGCTTTAATGGCACTTTACTATTTCCTAACAAGTTCAAATATGTTTATTGAGACAAAAAAAGAAATACATCTCAAAGGGATAGAGTAGCTTAGGCTATTTCTACCCCCTATTTCCCAACATTGTATATCCACCGTGACATAATGACCTTAAGGGTAAGGGTAGTGAAGGTTTATAGGGAGATAAAGGGAGGGTAGTGTAGGTATGGGGGGATCTAAGGGGAGAATAGTGAAGGTAGAGATGGGTAAGGAGTGGTCTAGGCTGACTTCAAACACAGGTCCACAGTAGTACTCGCCTAGTTGTACTCCACTAGTTGTATACTTGTGGGGGGTTGAGCATCGGCTCTTTGGTCTCGCCTATCAACTGTCAATCTGCTGGTAGTGAGACACAACTCATGGGAACTACACTACTCCAGCCAAACTTACCATAACAACCCATGAACAAGGAGACTAATCCAGTAGGCCTACTGAGACAAGTACACCAGATCCTATTTACACCAAAATGCTTTCGCTAAAAAATGTGCCCAACCTATTTTCACAATGCGTACAATTATTGGTTGTTCCAGTTTAACTTTTTGGCAGTTTGTTCCAGCTAAAAACTAGCCACAGATGATCTTACATCCTTTTAGTCTCTGAATTCATACCTTTCGTCCATTCATTCAATTTATTAGTACTGCTCTTTACCTTAGTTTACCTAACCTTACTTACCCTGCCCTACCCACCACCCCGGTGCAACACCCGAGATGTCGTGTGCCTCAACCTCCCTCATCAACCCGACGCCTGGGAGCGATACATGAAGGTTAACATGAACGCTCGGGTTAACATGAAGAACATCTTCACTATCCACTCCCCCCACCTGGCAAGTGTCAGGCGAGCAGCGCCACACGCCAGCAGCGTCCTCCAGCAGATCTGTGCTGCGAATCATTGATGTTTTTCAACGTAATTACCAAAATGAAGGCGCCTTGCAGCGGTTGTTTCTCAAGAGAGATTATGTACGAAACCCGAAACGCCGAAACCCTGCCCGAAACGCTGCGCGTACTAGTGGCTTTACAAGAGTGCAATTACTGTACCATGCTATGTATTCTCACAAACCCAATGTACCTTCTTGTATATAAATAAATAAATAAATAAATAAATAAATAAATAAATAAATAAATAAATAAATAAATAAATAAATAAATAAGTAAATAAATAAATATGTAAATGTATTGGACCCCAGCATGGGGGTCCAATGCATAATTACACAAAACATTATAATATTACTAGGTGAGTACACACAGCATAGTAAGGACCCCCAGCATGGAGTCCGTACCTTGTCAAGCACAAGACGAAGTTCGAGAAAGTTTATAGGTATGCCACTAGACTAGTCCCAGAACTAAGAGGCGTGAGTTACGAGGAAAGGCTACGTGAATTGCACCTCACGTCGCTGGAAGACAGAAAAAAAGCTCGTAGAGACATGATTACTACATACAAAATTGTACTGGGCTAATACGGGTGGTACTCGAATGGGGGGGGGGGGGGGGTGGAAGCTGCGTACTCAAAAGCCACAGAGACATTAGATATAACTTTCTCAGTGTCAGAGTAGTTAATAAATGGGATACATTAGGCAGTGATGTGGTGGAGGCTGACTACATACACGTTTCAAATGTACATTTGTATATTATATATATATATATATATATATATATATATATATATATATATATATATATATATATATATATATATATATATATATATATATATATATAATAGGAGGGGTACCACCTCTGGTGCAAGTGTAGGGACCCATAGCCTCGGAGAAGAAAATAAAAAGTACTCAGAGAAGACCTTGTGGATCCTCACTGAACACTTTGATATTTTCTTCTCCTACCACCCCTATTCTTTTGTTAAGTGTGTATATTTATCTAACTTTATTTGAAAATGTCATTACACAAAAAAAGTTTACACAAATTACACAAAAAATATATATAATATATATATACATATATATATGTATATATATATATATATATATATACATATATATATATACATATATATATATATATATATATATATATATATACATATATATATATATATATACATATATATATATATATATATATATATATATATATATATATATATAAAAGCATGCACCGAGAAGAAAAAGCCAAAAAAACTTGAGGGAAAAAACTGGCCATAAATTTGGGAAGAGCCGAGGCCAAGCCGGGGCGGGCTGGAGTTTTTACCGGGGAGTCACTTTACAAGGCTGCATGTCTAGTCACCTTCAGCTACCTGCACGTCGAACTTCAGCTCCTGGACCCGGTGGAAGACCCGTCATGTCTCTTACAGTACCTGTTCTTCGCTACACTGACCGACCCCTCACAGTGTTCGAGAGAGAACTCGATAAAATACCTCCAAAGGATACTTGATCAACCAGGCTGTGATTCAGACGTCAGGCTGCGAGCAGCCTGACGTCCAACAGCCTATACATAAAGCTTTATATACATAAAGCTTCACAAGATTGCTACCTTCATTACTTAATGAACTCTAAGGTTCGGTTCCCGAACCCATTATCTGCCTCTGTAACTCCACCACCGCCCACGAAACGGGTATGAGGTGCATAATAAATAAGTAAATGAACGCTGGTCTCACACAGCCTGACACACACACACCAGCCCGGTTGATCAGGCTTTTATTATTACTTTCCTCCAGAACACAGTGAGAGGTCGGCTACGGATTCCACCCCCCCCCCAGCCATTACCCGCAAGTTCCCGCTCCCTATAATGCCTGTTGTTGATAGAACTTGCAATAATCAAAAGTTCTATACAAGATGCTTTATTTTATGTAAACCAATTTTAACATGGGACGAGGGTAGGAGAAGCCGTCCTGACGGTACACACGGGTGCCTGGGTGACGGTACACATGGGGTGAGGGTACATAGGGCTGTGCGGGTGAGGGATGCGGGAGCGTTGAATACCACGCTCCTTCACGCTCACCACACAAATCAATACTGTAATATACACTCTATAATAATCATGTTCTGACACACACACATATATATATATATGATGAAGGGAATCTACCTCCCTATAACGTCTAGAGAAAAAGACCTGAGAGTGGACATAACACCAAACTTAACTCCAAAAGCTCATATACAAAACAGCCTTTAGAAACTAGTGAACAATTCAGGACCTTATATACAACATATGTCAGACCAATCCTGGAGTATATACTCCTGCATTGAGTCCGTATCTAGTCAAACAAAAGACAAAGTGAGGGAAAATTCAAAGGTACGCCACCAGACTAGTACCCAAGCTGAGGGGTATGAGGTGCAAGGAAAGACTACTGGAATTCAACCTAACCTCACTATAAAACAGAAGAGTTAGAGGAGACATGATTACCACCCACAAGATTCTCAGGGAAATTGACAGGGTGGGCAGACAAATTATTTAGAACGGGTGGTACACAAGGCGACACAGGTGGAAAATTAGTACCCAAATGAGCCACAGAGACAAAGATTTTATTCAGTGCCTCTAGTTAACAAATGGAATGCATTATGAAGTGATGTGGTAGAGTCAGACTCCATACACAGTTTCAAATGTAGATATGATAGAGCCCAATAGGTTCAGAAACCAGTACACCAGTTGACTGATGGTCGAGAGGTGGGACCAAAGAGTCGATTCAAGTTCAAGTTCAAGTATGTTTATTGAGATAAGCAATAAATACATCTCAAAGGGATAGAGTAGCTTAGGCTATTTCTACCCCCCTTCTAAAAAGAGCCGATGCTCAATCCCACCACAAGCACAACTAGGTGAGTACACACACACACACACGTATGCATGCGGTGATTGGATTTGAGCCGCTAATCCCGACCCCAGAAACCCACACCAGTGAGGTAGAGGCGCGAGCGACGCACCAGCAGGAGGACCCGCATCAACAACACCCACGCCAAAACCTCCCCCTTCCCCATAGCTGGAAGCCCGCAACCCCAGGGACATGCGGGGGTGGGGGCGGGCGGGCGGGCACGGGAAAGAGAGGGTTGGCGGTAGGCTGCGAGGAACGGGGGGATAGAGGATAGGGTGGAGGAGGCCTAGTCGTCAACACAGTATCCGGGGCTGACCGCATGCAGGGCCGCCGCGACCTGCCCTCACCTCGCTTCTCCCAAGTCTTGCCACAACTCTCCGCTCCACTAGCTTCCAAAATTGACACCAATGATGTGATTTCTGTGATTGTGAGTGGATCCAACAGACTGTTGTGCTACTGGATAAATATACTACCATGAAAAGTGCAATAATATTCGGAGCAGTGTGGATAGCAGCTCAATGAACAAAAAAAGGAAAGAACTGTAGTTGGCAAGAGCAATAGGCCTGTGTTGATGAGGCCTGTGGCGGCCTAACACTGTTGCCAGATGACGGGCAGTGGTTACGGGTGGAGGGGGGGGGGACGTGTAGAGCAGGAGGGAAGGGTGAGGTGCAGGAAGAAAAAGAAAGAAAGAAAGAAAGAAAGAAAGGAGAGAGAGAGAGAGAGAGAGAGAGAGAGAGAGAGAGAGAGAGAGAGAGAGAGAGAGAGAGAGAGAGAGAGAGAGAGAGAGAGAGAGAGAGAGAGAGAGAGAGAGAGAGAGAGAGAGAGAGAGAGAGAGAGAGAGAGAGAGAGAGAGAGAGAGAGAGAGAGAGAGAGAGAGAGAGAGAGAGAGAGAGAGACAGAGAGAGAGAGAGAGAGAGACAGAGAGAGACAGAGAGAGACAGAGAGAGACAGAGAGAGACAGAGAGAGACAGAGAGAGACAGAGAGACAGAGAGACAGAGAGACAGAGACAGACAGAGAGAGAGAGAGAGAGAGAGAGAGAGAGAGAGAGAGAGAGAGAGAGAGAGAGAGAGAGAGAGAGAGAGAGAGAGAGAGAGAGAGAGAGAGAGAGAGAGAGAGAGAGAGAGAGAGAGAGAGAGAGAGAGAGAGAGAGAGAGAGAGAGACAGAGAGACAGAGAGACAGAGAGACAGAGAGACAGAGACAGACAGAGAGAGAGAGAGAGAGAGAGAGAGAGAGAGAGAGAGAGAGAGAGAGAGAGAGAGAGAGAGAGAGAGAGAGAGAGAGAGAGAGAGAGAGAGAGAGAGAGAGAGAGAGCGAGAGAGAGAGAGAGAGAGAGAGAGAGAGAGAGAGAGAGAGAGAGAGAGAGAGAGAGAGAGAGAGAGAGAGAGAGAGAGAGAGAGAGAGAGAGAGAGAGAGACAGAGAGACAGAGAGACAGAGAGACAGACAGAGACAGACAGAGAGAGAGAGAGAGAGAGAGAGAGAGAGAGAGAGAGAGAGAGAGAGAGAGAGAGAGAGAGAGAGAGAGAGAGAGAGAGAGAGAGAGAGAGAGAGAGAGAGAGAGAGAGAGAGAGAGAGAGAGAGAGAGAGAGAGAGAGAGGGGGGGGGGGATAGGGGGGGGAGGGAGAGATTATCACCTCTACCGGACAACTGGACAAAGCTTCCTAGGATTGGGAATAACAACAGAGCGATTTTGTACTATAACATTTGGGAAATGGTACAGTACTATACTGTACAGTAGTATTCTATACAGTGGTATACTGTATATAAGCATACTGTAAAGTAGTATATCCGTACAGTGCAATACTGTATAGATATAGCTAGTCCAGTAATGTCAGCCGGATGTGACAGTGAAGGGTTAATGAGAGTGCACTGGCATCAATAATTATCAGTAGACCCACTCCCCCCTTCCCCCCCACACACACACAACACTCCCCCTCCCACACACACACACAACACTCCCCCTCCCCCACACACACACAACACTCCCCCTCCCCCACACACACACAACACTCCCCCTCCCACACACACACACAACACTCCCCCTCCCACACACACACACAACACCCCCCCTCCCACACACACACACAACACTCCCCCTCCCCCACACACAAACAACACTCCCCCTCCCCCACACACACACAACATTCCCTCCTTCCCCCACACACAAGCAACTACCCCCACACACAAACAGGTAACCCCCCCCCCAACGCAAGCCCTTTGCAGCACCAATAGCACAAAAAAATTTTGTGTGTACTCTCACACATGAATATTTTTGCGTGTACAAATCAGTACATATTATCATCATTCCATCCACAGTGAACTATCACACAGATGACAGGTTGTGTTTAAAATAGAGGGCTCTGAAAGGTTCTCATGACAGTATTTATAGTAACTAGTTGGTCGAAAGTACCAATATGTAGTATTGGTACTACGTTAGTCAGGATCTTGTATATTAATTACGTCAGACCAATTCTGGACATGGCCAACGTGAGTGTGATTTGGTTGTGTCATTGTTTTTGCAAACCGATTTTTTGTATTAAAAAATTTTAATAGCCGGATTGTATATGAAATTTTCCACACTATTGCCTTTCCCACCCTCGCCACACTCACTACCACCTTTCCCACCTTCGCCACACTCACTACCACCTTTCCCACCCTCGCCACACTCACTACCACCTTTCCCACCTTCGCCACACTCACTACCACCTTTCCCACCCTCGCCACACTCACTACCACCCTTCCCACCCTCGCCACACTCACTACCACCCTTCCCACCCTCGCCACACTCACTACCACCCTTCCCACCCTCGCCACACTCACTACCACCCTTCCCATCCTCGCCACACTCACTACCACCCTTCCCACCTCACCGCTGGCTTCCAACCCCGACTAAAACCCACCCTTGCGTCACCGACACCACCCTCCTTCACCACAAACCTCCACCCCCCCCCAACCACTGGCGCCTACTCTGCCTACGGCTGCTCTAGGCCTATCCCATCAGGCTGCAACTCGCCAGGAGTCACTCTCACATCTATATTAACGCCCATCAACCAGCCTAGCCCGGCATCGTTGAAGGCCCAAGTTGTCTAATCAAAATGTATACTGCACACTCCAGTATCTAATAATTGAACACGTGTTGTGGCCACAAGTGACGTTAAGGGCTGACTGCTTTCCGAGCCCATCTCCAATCTTCAGAAAAGCCATCTTATTAGAGCGCCTTCCATGTGAATGACTGCCAAAAGCCTATTCATTACGCAGTCTATCTTGCATATTTAGTGCGCTTAAACCAGATAAACCTGTCACTGGTTTTAAATTTACTGCCCCAGATATGCATATTTGCATATAATATTTTATATTTTATTTTATATATAAGCTAACAATCGTGAATTGCAAAAATGTGTGGACCAAATAACTGCTACACAACTCGACTACTGAGTTGTGTAAAATCCCCTTAATTCAAAGTATGAAGTTAACATTTTCATTTAAACAGCATCAAAGTACGGTTCGGTCTTGTGTATATATATTGAAGTTGAATAATTTAGAATAATGTGGAATCAATGGTTATGAGGCGACAAACATCGTTATGGTATTGGATGTTATTAGGCTATTACTTGGCTAACTCGTAGTCCAGGGATGGGGAACCTGTGGCCCTGTATGGTACTCAGTGCGGTCTTCGTAATCAATTTAAATTAATAAAACACACTTGATATGAAAGTTTAACATATTTAAATGTATAGAGCACAATGAGCGGCCTCGTGAAATTTTCACTAAACATGGCCTTCGTATGACGCAAAGTCCCCCATGCTGACTGAAATATATACCTTGCAAGTATATTAAAAGAAAGGGATCTGATTCCTCGTATTTTCTTTTCATGTGATTACTTGCGCATCTATTCATACTTATACATATACATATATTTATAACCCCACTCCTGGCTGCCCGCTCTGGACGTCTGACGATGTTTTGAGTTGTTAAACTTCCACATCACCTCAGACTGATGAAGTTTGGCACATCTTATGTCAGCAAACCTTGCCTTCTTGTCACGTGTCTGACGACGCAAAAATGGGTAAGTAAAGAACGCTTGCCAAATACACACAAGGCATAAATGACGCTGATAAACAAAAGGGAAGGGAACTATCAGGGGAAAGCGCAAAGCCACTACCACTACATAGCGCTGGGAAGAAGTCAAGATAAGGATTTGGGATGGGACGGGGGAGGGAATGGTGCCCAACCACTTGTGGACGGTCGGGGATTGAACGCCGACCTGCATGAAGCGAAACCGTCGCTCTACCGTCCAGCCCAAGTGGTTGGGCTGATAAACAAAAGCATTACACTACACTGTTCACTACCTCAAACTTGTCTATTTTTACTTATCACGCTATATAAACTCTGTGTTATTTAAAATAGAAATCAGGCCTAATAAATACTCTTTGCTAGACTATTTTACATGTTTATTTGATCCCTAGTTGATTATCAGGCCTTGAGCTTAATTACATTCTCCATCTCTTTTTGAAACAAACTAAGAGTGAGAACAACAAATGTCTAGAGAATAAACGTCTCTACCTCCGAATAATGATCACAATAACCATGATATTTCACGTACTATGTAATACTTGCGAGGCAACGGAGCATTAGTGAGGCAATGGAGCATTAGTGAGGGAACGGAGCATTAGTGAGGCAACGGAGCATTAGTGAGGCAACAGAGCATAAGTAAAGCAACGGAGCATTAGTGAAGCAACGGAGCATTAGTGAAGCAATGGAGCATCAGTGAGGCAACGGAGCATTAGTGAAGCAACGGAGCATTAGTGAAGCAATGGAGCATTAGTGAGGCAACGGAACATTAGTGAGGCAATGGAGTATCAGTGAGGCAACGGAGCATTAGTGAGGCAACGGAGCATTAGTGAGGCAACAGAGCATCAGTGAGGCAACGGAGCATCAGTGAGGCAACGGAGCATCAGTGAGGCAACGAAGCATTGGTGAGGTAGTGGAGCATACCGGAGTCGGCGAGGCGTGGGGAACGAACCCCACACAATCACCTCTGACGTCAACCATAATGCACTTGCCTGCACTAGGCCTACCCGCGGCTAGAGGACGGTCCCGAACAATGGCATTTCGTCAGCTCCCAGGCCTACATGCAGCTGCGCCCGGCTGCAGTTGAGCCTCTCGCTGCCTTCAACTCTGCAAGTCTCCCGAACAAAAAATGGGCAGGGACAATGGGTTTGGGAGCCAGGCATGTACCTACTGTGTGAACACCCTATCGTAAATACCACCTACCAGCTCATACTAGCCGCTCCTGGTAGTGTATTTACTGATAGCAGCCTATCATATCATTAATACGTTGACTATGTTTACATATCATGTTCTTAAGGAGAAACTACAGTTGAATTTGACACACAGCACAGTACATATGACACATACACAATATATATACGCTACATGATCAAGCTGTTGTATGTGTACTGTGCGTTGTGTATGTGGCGTGTGTACTTGTGTATATATATATTGGTGTATACGTATATATATTGGTGTATGGGGTTCCTGAGGATATTGAGCTCAATCATATATACGTTTGGAACTGTGTCTGAAGTGTTCTTCCACCAAATAACTACTTAGTGCATTCCATTTGTTAACTACTTTGATACAGAACAAATGATTTCTAATGTCACTCTGGCTCATTTGGGTACTAAGTTTCCACTTGTGTCCCCTTGGTCGTGTACCGCCAGTGCTAAATAGTTTTGTCTTTATCTACCCTGTCAATTATTCTGAGAGTGCTGTAGGTGGTAATCATGTCTCCACTAACATTTCTGTCTTCCAGTGACCTGAGGTTTCATTCCAATAGGGTTTCCCCGTAGCTCATACCTCTCAGCCCTGGGACTACTCTGGAGGCATACCTTTCAATTTTTTCTAACATTGTTTTGTCTTCGACTTGTGTGAATGTGGTGTGGCTTGTGAATGTGGTGTGGCTTAAATAAATAAATAAATAAATAAATAAATAAATAAATAAATAAATAAATAAATAAATAAATAAATAAATGTTTATTCAGGTAAGGTACATACATACAAGAGATTTTACAAAAATGGATAAATTTATAGAAAGAGCTAGTACATACAATGCCTAAAGCCACTATTACGCAAAGCGTTTCGGGCTTGTGAATGTGGTGTGCCGTAAATGTGGTGTGGCTTGTGAATGTGTTGTGGCGTATAGTAGTGTGATGTCAATGTGGTGTGGTGTGTATGTGGTGTCTATTGTGTGCAGCTTCCGTTGTTAGCGTGACCCCCTGGGAGCGCCGCGAGCAGGTAGCCAAACGGTAGGATGTGCTGCCCGCAACTAGTCAATAACTGAGAGGAATGAACTACGAGGAAAGACTACCGGAATTAAATATCACGTCACTGGAAGGCAGAAAAGTTAGGGGAGACATGATTACCACCTGCAAAATTCTCAAGAGGCACTGGCAGGGTAGACGAAGACAAAGTAGTTAGACGGGTGGTACTCGAACAAGGGGACTCATGTGGAAACTTAGTACCCAAATAAGCCACAGAGACGTTTTTCAGTGTCAGAGTATTTAACAAATGGAAGGCACTAGGAGGTTATGTGATGACGGCAGAGTCTACACACACATGTTCATATGTAGATATGAAGAGAGCCCAGTTGGCTCAGGGTAGAGAGGCGGATCCAAAGAGCCGAAGCTGAATCCCTGTAAACACAACTAGATAAATACACACAGCATTAACACCAGTACACGCACCACATTAACAGAAGTACACACGCCACATTAACACCAGTACACACGCCACATTAACAAAAGTACATACGCTACATTCACACCCGAACACACGCGACATTAACACCAGTACACACTGGCAATCTTATGTGTAACCTTTAGAAAGGAGATAATATTGAGGTTCTTGCGAGGCAGGATCAGGTATAACATTTGAGGTTTACGGCTCATGCTCAGTGATGATATGGAAAATTTGTTTACTGAGAATTATATAAAATATATATAAATGTAATCATTTCCCTTGTAAATTAATGTAAATATAATCTCCAATATTGTAAATCATTTAAAGAAAAATAAGTATAGCATTTAGGGATCTAAAGTTCATGTTCGGTCGAAGTTATCACCTACCCTTTCTCATTACAAATTTCACAGGAGACAAGAAAAAACAAACAACTTTTCTAGCAAGCATTTTAATATAAAGAAAATATTTAATATAAAACAATACATATAAATGATGTCTTAGAGAGGGTCCTCAACTCACCTCCCAATTCCAGGTTACAGCCTCGTCAACATTACACATCATATAGCATGGATTGTCTTAACACATATATCTCAGGCTATAACATATTAGATTCTTCCTCTAGTTCTATAAGCTTTTGTTTACTATAATAGCCACCTAACATGAACATATATATCTCAATAAATAAACACAATCATCCAAAAGCATGTAATAATATTAATACGATAAATTCTTCATCAAAATGTCCTTCAAATACATCATGTCTGGATGGTGAATATCTCTCACTCTAGGCCTTGTAAATTTATGTATATATGATTTATATTGTATTTTATTAAATAAAGATAAAATAAAAATTGTTGAATTTTAGATTGACAAAATAGCCCATTATCAATAAAACTAATGAAGAAAAATATACAAATGGGAATAAGATGTGTTAATGTAAACTAATAAAAAAATGTTGAAAAATAACAAAAGTTTTGTGTTTTTTAAATTATTGAATAATTTAAAAAACGTATCTAGGTCATAAGGCTATTGAAGCTTATAACAATATTTACCAAATATTATACAAATATATCTTTTGTGAGTTGAAAAAAAGTAAAATTCTACCAACACAAGTTGAGAGTTGTCGCTTTATCACCGCTGTTTCATGGTACAAATTCAACAGCTCATTACCAAGTTTCATATTAATATAATACACGGACAAACATTTTTCTGTACTGAGGTGAGGTGAGGCTTCTTAAATAAAATAAACACATTCAGCCCATTTATAGGCCTACCATTCAAATTTACTTGGCCTCTGCAACAATGTAATTCTGATGCATTTTGAAAAACAAATTTATAGCGATACAGAAAAATATATTATATATGTAATTTAATGAGTGTGCAGATATGTATGCTGCCTACATGTGAGGGGCCTACATGGTCTACATACATGTAGAGTGCCCTACATGTGAGGGCCTACATGGTCTACACACATGTAGAGTGCCCTACATGTGAGGGCCTACATGATCTACACACATGTAGAGTGCCCTACATGTGAGCCCTACACCCAGCCTACACTCATCTTGCACATAACTACAACATGCTCCCAACAAATATGTATCTTACCTTAGTAACACAAGACACTTTGTCATATATTAAACCTTACCTTGTCAGTCAGCAGTACACGGCGCTCTTTACTCAATGAATTATCCACAGACGGGTTCCGTCCCAGGCCAACCACCACATTTTTATTTTTTAATTAACAGGGGAAAGCGCCAAGCCATTATAATTTAAAGCAATAGGAATGAGTCAGGATTAGGATTTGGGATAGGACGGAGGGGGGGGGGGGAGGAAGGAATGGTACCCAACCACTTGGACGGTCGGGGATTGAACGCAGACCTGCATGAAGGCCAACCACCACAAGCAAGACAGCTGTGACAGGTGTTCAGTCCCACCGGCTCATTACCCTCAACTCTCACCACAACTGCACGCAAATGCGTCTCCTCTCTTGATATTGAAATAAAATATAAGAAACTCCCGCGTAAAATTCCAGCAGGAAAAAAAATACACATTAAATAAAGCGACAACTCCCAGACTTGAACTAGACCACGAGAAGTAATCAACACTCACCACCTCTTGTCACCTGTCTCCCAAACACGCTCCAGGGGCGCCTCATTCACTTCACCAACACTTAACTAATAATTAATCACTTAAGTAATAAGTACACGGAGGTAGAATATAAGTTTTACCGGCAAATATCCTCCTGAGGTCACAACACAACACGATCACAAGACGACATTTTCCACCCAGACCTCCCGCCTCCGCGGGGGGATACGAACATATTTATGTATATGTGTTTCTCTATATCCCAAATATTATATTTAGAACACCTGAATACTTGAATAACGCAAAACAATATTCGTATAAGTATATAAATATCCAGGAACCAAAAACCAGCCGCTGGTGTGGATGAAGCCTAAAACAGTTTGACCACAAATTGCACCAAAAGTCCATGTAAATATCATGCCAGCATTTGATGGTAATAATTAGTTAGATTGCCCATTAACGATAAATGCGATGACGATTTTTTCGTCGTCTGATGTTGTGAAATACACTCACGTTGCAGAGTTATCAGAGTTGTGATGGTCTGAAAGCATATTACAATTCCAGTAACAGTCTACTTGTAAACTATCTAGTAAAACTGTCTCCTAAACTGAAAATATTTTCAAATTAAAACGTTAATACATAATAATTCGTTGATTTAAGATATAGGAATTATTTAATTCGTTTTCTTTGAAACGAGTGTGAAGAATTAGGTTTTCAGTATATAAAATCCTAGTGGATACTCAAATAGTTTTAAAATGTTATCATTCACATGTTTGAGAATAATACATGGCAATAATGTAACAAAACTTAACCTAATGTAACATTAACCTAACCTAATAATGGATAGGAAGTACATAATAACACCAATTACATAGTAGTTTTGAAGTGATTACCTTCAGGGTTACCTCCTCACTAAGGGCAGGTTGAGTAGTGGCGTTGTGTGGGGTGTAATAGTTGTATCATATTTATGGTTATATATATATTTTATCATATTTTTTCCATATATTGGTGTATATACATTGGGAGTTAACTTTAGTCCTAGACAATGTCCAGGACTAAGGTATACTTGCTAGCTAGTCAGTAAGCTGTTGGTGGCCTTATTAATAACCTTTCAGAGGTTGATAGGCCTTAATAACCCTTCAGTGGTTGATAGGCCTTAATAACCCTTCAGTGGTTGATAGGCCTTAATAACCCTTTAGTGGTTGATAGGCCTTAATAACCCTTTAGTGGTTGATAGGCCTTAATAACCCTTCAGTGGTTGATAGGCCTTAATAACCCTTCAGAGGTTGATAGGCCTTAATAACCCTTCAGAGGTTGATAGGCCTTAATAACCCTTCAGTGGTTGATAGGCCTTAATAACCCTCCAGAGGTTGTTAGGCCTTAGGTCCAACACCGATGGTTGGAACTGAAAAGTGTTGTTGAGGAGCGTGGCCCACACCTGACCAGCGTGGCCCACACACCTGACCAGCGTGGCCCACACACCTGACCAGCGTGGCCTACACCTGACCAGCGTGGCCCACACACCTGACCAGCGTGGCCCACACCTGACCAGCGTGGCCCACACACCTGACCAGCGTGGCCCACACCTGACCAGCGTGGCCCACACACCTGACCAGCGTAGCCCACGCACCTGATCAGCGTGGCCCACACACCTGACCAGCGTGGCCCACAAACCTGACCAGCGTGGCTCCACACCTGACGAGCGTGGCCCACACACCTGACGAGCGTGGCCCACACACCTGACCAGCGTGGCCCACACACCTGACCAGCGTGGCTCCACACCCTAGGTACACATCACCCCAGGGAGCGATAAGGCCATTTTGAATCGCTGGGTGATTAAATGTTCGTTATAAGAGGAAGATAAGTAATTATCAGAGGAAAGCGCTAAGCCATTGTGACTATAACCCATAGGGAAGGGATATGAGGACAGGATAGGAGCTGGGATGTGAGAGGACAGGATAGAAGCTGGGATGTGAGGACAAGATTCTTTCCTCATATCCCTGTCCATATGCAAGCCAGAGCCTATCTCCGTATACATCTCTCTCTCTCTCTCTCTCTCTCTCTCTCTCTCTCTCTCTCTCTCTCTCTCTCTCTCTCTCTCTCTCTCTCTCTCTCTCTCTCTCTCTCTCTCTCTCTCTCTCTCTATATATATATATATATATATATATACTGAAAAATCAGAGAACACACACACACCAGGAGTGGTACCCGGCGGTGTCCGGGGTAATCTGCCTCCACCATCAGCTCATTTCCCTTCTCCTCACGTCCCTCATCTTCACTCCTCTTCCTCTTTCCCCATTTCTCCCCACCTTTCCCCTCATCCCATCTCCCTACCCCTCTCCCCCAAACCTCGAACAGATAGACTGTTCTATCTGTACAAAGTAAATCATGAAAATGTGCGGTTAAACGCTAGGAGTAACACTCTACGGACAACACATCCCCGATTTAATTTATGACGTCTTGAAACTCCCTCGGTAGTGATGGTTTACAGGCCATATTTCTTAAAGCATTTGCCTTAGGTCGACCCCGAGCAACCTGTGACATTCCTATACACCAGACCATTCCCCCTACAAATTTGGATGAAACTAGCAGCAAGCGTCTGGCCTCCAAATTGGGACAGACAGACATTGCTTCTTACAAATAGGTTGTCATGCCAATTTGTCCTTACATTTATTTCGATATATTTATTTCTACCATATCGTTAACATCTCAGTACTTTAGTGAAATTAACATCACTTTAATATTGACGCTTTCTATAATTAATAAGCATCGGCCTCAGTAGACAAGGTGGGCGGCTAAGGTTCGTACTCCTCTGTTGATTGACGGTTGAGAGGCGGGACCAAAGAGCCAAAGCTCAACCCCCGCAAGCACAACTAGGTGAGTACATCTTAGACTGTAATAAAATTGAGTCATTTAGAAATAAACCTAAACTCACGCTTACAGGATGAGTATGGGGTGCACAATAAACCACCGCTCACAGGATGAGTATGGGGTGCACAATAAACTACCACTCACAGGATGAGTATGGGGTGCACAATAAACCACCGCTCACAGGATGAGTATGGGGTGCACAATAAACTACCACTCACAGGATGAGTATGGGGTGCACAATAAACCACCGCTCACAGGATGAGTATGGGGTGCACAATAAACCACCGTTCACAGGATGAGTATGGGGTGCACAATAAACTACCACTCACAGGATGAGTATGGGGTGCACAATAAACCACCGCTTACAGGATGAGTATGGGGTGCACAATAAACCACCGCTCACAGGATGAGTATGGGGTGCACAATAAACTACCGCTCGCAGAATGAGTATGGGGTGCACAATAAACTACCGCTCACAGGATGAGTATGGGGTGCACAATAAACCACCGCTCACAGGATGAGTATGGGGTGCACAATAACCGGCCCAGACAACAACAATGAATGTTTATATTCGCCCGTCGGATCGAAAGAAGAGGCTACAGAACACACCGTAAAATTAGCAAATTTAACACCCAACTTATTTCCTATACAAATTGTTAAACTACCCGATCTAAAAACACCAAGAACTAGAATCTAAATACTCAGTAAACATGTCAATCACTTTATTTAACTCTGAAAGTCGTGTAAATTCCTTAAAAGAGTTCCACAGAGCGGTAATTATAACACCTGTCTTCTCCTCCAAACACAAAGGGCCACTCTCGTCACCCCCAACGCCAATATCTGGCCATTCCTCCCGCTGGTTTAAGACCCGAGCCTGTTAGTTTCTGGTCACCGGCGACATTTACGAGTGCCCGAACCCCTCGCGGTAGCCAGCCAGGCGGGCCGTCTCCAGTCAACACACACTAACCGGTTCACGCCGGCAGGACTGCTCACAGGATCAGTATGGTAGCCACAGCATATATGTGTATATATATATATATATATATATATATATATATATATATATATATATATATATATATATATATATATATATATATATATATATATATATATATATATATATATATATATATATATATATATATATATATATATATATATATATATATATATATATATATATATATATATATATATATATCCAGGCTCCTATCCTGTCCTCATATCCCTTCCCTATGGTATATAGTCATAATGGCTTAGCGCTTTCCTCTGATAATAACTTATCTTCCTCTTATAACGAACATTTAATCACCCAGCGATTCAAAATGGCCTTATCGCTCCCTGGGGCGATGTGTACCTAGGGTGTGGAGCGTCCCGCTGGACAACGGCAAGCCCTGGCTGAAATACTATACAAGCTGTATCAAAAATATGTTCTCATAAAGAAAAGAAATTATATATTTATTTATTTATTTATTTATTTATAAACAAGGAGGTACATTGGGTTTGTGAGAATACATAGCATGGTGTTTACAATCTTGTAAAGCCACTAATACGCACAGCGTTTCGGGCAGGTTATCTATCTTGAGGTTATCTTGAGATGATTTCGGGGCTTTTTTTTAGTGTCCCCGCGGCCCGGTCCTCGACCAGGCCTCCACCCCCAGGAAGCAGCCCGTGACAGCTGACTAACACCCAGGTACCTATTTTACTGCTAGGTAACAGGGGTATAGGTATATATATTTTTTATATTTAAGGTTGTGTGTTTAATTTGTTGTTTTTTCTTAGTGAGAAGTGGCTTGTGTTACACCCTGTGTAGTTACACCCGCTCCTGTGCCAGGTAAGTCCACTACGGGCTATTCAGCTACTTGGAACTTGTTCCAAGTAGCTGAATCTATAACAACAACAACCTGTGTAGTTGCCACAGTATGATAAGAGGCGGCGATAAAGTCTATCTCTCGCAGTGACTCAACTAATCCGGTGTTTTGTGTAGTTGAGTCAATGTCAACTGTGAGTGTCACCTTTGACACGAAGCCCTTCTTTATGGTGACTTAATGAACACTCAAGAAGCCATCAGTGACTCAGAACAACCCATTAGCCCCTTAACTACCTACCTGCATGAACACTGTGACGTCACACACACCTCTACATCACATAAAATGCAACACTTGATCTGTAATCTTCGTTAGCATAGGCTAGGTAAGGCTAGGCTAGGTTAGGTTAGGTTAAGATAAGTTAGGTTGGGTTGGGATAGAATAAGTTAGGTTAAATTAGGTTAGGCTAGACTAGGCAAGGATTATCTAAGCTAGGTTAGGCTAGAATAAGTTAGGTAAGGTTAGTTAGGCTAGGCTAGGTTAGGTTTGACTAGGCAAGGTTTGGCTAAGCTACGTTAGGATAGATTAGGTTAGGTTAATATAAGTTAGGTTGTGTTGGGATAGGATAAGTTAGGTTAAATTAGGTTAGGCAAGGACTGGCTAAGCTAGATTAGGCTAGGATAAGTTAGGTTAGGTTAGGCTTGCCTAGGCAATGTTTGGCAATGCTACGTTAGGTTAGACTAGCATAAGTTAGATTAGGTTAGGCCAGGTTAGGCTAAATAAGTCAGGTGAAGGTTAGACACAAGTGGGTTTCAAGGGTGGCCACAAGATGCCATATTTTAATATTTAAAATAATTATCACAAGTGTCCATCACATCAGACCATCACACGTGTTTAGCTCGGGCGGCGGGCCGGTAATTTGATTCATTACCTCTGAGAACCGCATGCTATATTCTGTAACTCTGCAACGTGAGTGTATTTCAGAACATCAGACAAGAAAATCGTCATTGCATTTATCCTCAATGGGCAATCTAACTAATTATTACTATCAAATGCTGGCATGATATTTACATGGACTTTTGGTGCAATTTGTGGTCAAACTGTTTTAGGCTTCATCCACTCCAGCGGCTGGTTTTTGGTTCTTGGATATTTATATACTTATACGAACATTATTTTGCGTTATACAAGTATTCGGTTGTTCTAAATATAATACTTGGGATATAGAGAAACACATATACACAAATATGTTCGTATCCCCCCGCGGAGGCGGGAGGTCTGGGCGGAAAATGTCGTCTTGTGGTTGTGTTGTGTTGTGGCCTCAGGAGGATATTTGCCGGTAAAACTTATATTCTATCTCCGTGTACTTATTACTGAAGTGTTTAATTATTAGTTAAGTGTTGGTGAAGTGAATGAGGCGCCCCTGGAGCGTGTTTGGGAGACAGGTGACAAGAGGTGGTGAGTGTTGATTACTTCTCGTGGTCTAGTTCAAGTCTGGGAGTTGTCGCTTTATTTAATGTGTATTTTTTTTCCTGCTGGAATTTTACGCGGGAGTTTCTTATATTTTATTTCAATATCAAGAGAGGAGACGCATTTGCGTGCAGTTGTGGTGAGAGTTGAGGGTAATGAGCCGGTGGGACTGAACACCTGTCACAGCTGTCTTGCTTGTGGTGGTTGGCCTTCATGCAGGTCTGCGTTCAATCCCCGACCGTCCAAGTGGTTGGGTACCATTCCTTCCTTCCCCCCCCCCTCCGTCCTATTCCAAATCCTTATCCTGACCTCTTCCACTTACCATAAAGTTGCAATGGCTTGGCGCTTTCCCCTGTTAATTAAAAAATAAAAATGTGGTGGTTGGCCTGGGACGGAACCTGTCTGTGGATAATTCATTGAGTAAAGAGCGCTGTGTACTGCTGACTGACAAGGTAAGGTTTAATATATGACAAAGTGTCTTGTGTTACTAAGGTAAGATACATATTTGTTGGGAGCATGTTGTAGTTATGTGCAAGATGAGTGTAGGCTGGGTGTAGGGCTCACATGTAGGGCACTCTACATGTGTGTAGACCATGTAGGCCCTCACATGTAGGGCACTACATGTGTGTAGACCATGTAGGCCCTCACATGTAGGGCACTCTACATGTGTGTAGACCATGTAGGCCCTCACATGTAGGGCACTCTACATGTGTGTAGACCATGTAGGCACCTCACATGTAGGCAGCTTACATAGCTACACACTTACTAAATTGCATTTATAAGATATTTTTCTGTATCGCTATAAATTTGTTTTTCAAAATGCATCAGAATTACATATAATGGGCTGAAAGTGTTTATTTTATTAAAGAAGCTTCACCTCACCTTAGTACAGAAAAATGTTTGTCCATGTATTATATTAATATGAAACTTGGTAATGAGCTGTTGAATTTGAACCATGAAACATAGCGGTGATAAAGCGACAACTCTCAACTTGTGTTGGTAGAATTTGACTTTTTTTCAGCTCACAAAAGATATATTTGTATAATATTTGGCAAATATTGTTATGAGCTTCAATAGCCTTATGACCTAGATTCGTTTTTTAAATTATTCAATAATTTAAAAAACACAAAACTTTTGTTATTTTTCTACATTTTTTATTACTTTGCATTAACACATCTTATTCCCATTTGTATATTTTTATTCATTAATTTTATTGATAATGGGCTATTTTGTCAATCTAAAATTCAACAATTTTTATTTTATCTTTATTTAATAAAATACAATATAAATCATATATAAATAAATTTTCAAGGCCTAGAGTGAGAGATATTCACCATCCAGACATGATGTATTTGAAGGACATTTTGATGAAGAATTTATCGTATTAATATTATTACATGCTTTTGGATGATTGTGTTTATTTATTGAGATATGTATGTTCATGTTAGGTGGCTATTATAGTAAACAGAAGCTTATAGTACTAGAGGAAGAATCTAATATGTTATAGCCTGAGATATATGTGTTAAGACAATCCATGCTATATGATGTGTAATGTTGATGAAGCTATAACCTGGAATTGGGAGGTGAGTTGAGGACCCTGTCCAAGACATCATTTATATGTATTGTTTTATATTAAATATTTTCTTTATATCAAATGCTTGCTAGAAGATTTGATTGTTTTCCCTTTTCTCCTGTGATTTTTTTTATTGAGAAAGGGAGGTAATAACTTCGACCTGCTGGTTAAATAATGAAGGGAGAGGTTATCTTGAGATGATTTCGGGGCTTTTTTAGTGTCCCCGCGGCCCGGTCCTTGACCAGGCCTCCACCCCCAGGAAGCAGCCCGTGACAGCTGACTAACACCCAGGTACCTATTTTACTGCTAGGTAACAGGGGCATAGGGTGAAAAAACTCTGCCATTGTTTCTCGCCGGCGCCTGGGATCGAACCCAGGATCACAAGTCCCGCGCGCTGTCCGCTCGGCCGACCGGCTCCCCTAATAACAAGGGAACTGTTTGAGAGGACACTTGAGTAACGTGAGGGGAAGATTGAGTCACTTGTAATTTATTACATTTATATGTATATATTTTATATAATTCTCTGTAAACCAATTTTCCGCATCATCACCGAGCATCAGCCGTAAACCCCAAATGTTATACCTGATCCTATCTCGCAAGAACTTCAATATTTTGTCTACTGAGTAACCCTCCTGCCTAGCCACACACAAAAAATGTAATCAGAAAGTAGCATAATTGTTGTATTTTTAATTTTTTTGTATTTAATGTCATTTAACATTGCAGGTTAATATAGTAAGCGCAGCATATAAGTGTTAAACTCTTGGGGCAAAATTCTTGTAGCTCCTAAGTATTTTGTCTATCATACCATTATCACACATCCAAACAATTTGATGTGGTACTCTACTTATTTCCTTATTTCAGACAGGTAGTGTATAACCGCTAGCTGGTATTATTATGCTTTAATAATAATTATGCCCATTATTATCAGTAAGATTATGCCCAATGTGTCTAACAACTTCTGCTCTGTCGAATCTAGTGCTAGTTAAAATCTTATTTAGTTTGTAACTGTGCACTGTGTTACATAATGTTCCAGTGGTCTGTCGGGCATTTCTCCACAGTTCTGACATTTCCTCTCATCTTCTGGAACCTGTAAGCCTATTTCCCATGCACATTGGTATTAAAGCCTGATACAATGTAAGTGCACGGCTGTTGTTCTACTGTTCCCTTTCATCAAAACAAATGGTACGTAGTTGCTTGAAATTTTGTACCAGCCCACAGATCCTGATGTTGCAGCTGCTATGTTGTGGTCACTGTACATCTTCAGCATTCCTCTATTTCTAATTATTTTCTTAATCTGCGATAGACTCTGTGGTATGTAAATGTCTACATTTCTTCTCTCAGTTGAAAGTTTTGCAGCTTCATCTGCAATGTCATTCCCTATTATTCCTACATGACTTGGTGCTCAGTTGGTAAGTTATCCTACGGCCTTGACGTTTGAGTGTTTACATTAATGCTATGGCATTTGTGGTAGCCAGCTGATCCTAATATCCCACCCCCTGGTTCTAATATCCCACTTCCTGGTCCTCATGTACCAGCTCTTGGTCCTAATATCCCAGCTGCTGGTCCTAATATCCTTGCTGCTGGTCCTAATATCCCTGCTGCTGGTCCTAATATCCCAGCTGCTGTTCCTAATATCCCAGCTGCTGGTCCTAATATCCCTGCTGCTGGTCCTAATATCCCTGATGCTGGTCCTAATATCCCAGCTGCTGGTCCTAATATCCCAACTGCTGGTCCTAATATCCTCATAAACGCAATATAATCACACTAGCTTGGCGCATCCTGCTCATAGTTACCTGTGCTCACCTTATACAGTCTCAGCAAGACTGTATAAGTTGATATATCATTAAGTACCACAAACACCTACTGGACGCGGTAATGAGTGACAGGGTTGGAGCCATGACCAATCATCTATCGTGCTCGCCACAGGACCTCCCTAGTATAAGGCACTGTCACCATTAACGCATTGTTGGGTATCAAAATGTTTCACCAGCCTTGTGATTTGCGTGGGGTTGGATTACGTTTGTTATTTTTTGGTGGGTTTATGCGAGCTAGTTTTAACTCTAGTGACGAGTCTAATGTATGTGGGGGTTTGATCATGTTTACATTGTTACGCTAGAGTAGGTTAAAAATAGTCTGGGTTCTGCTTTGTCACTCTGCCACTTTTTTGTGCATGTTCTTGTTGAAGCTGTTGTTGGAGACACAGTAGACGTCAACAACTGGCGACCTTCCCCTATGGCAGACACCAGAAGCTGGCGACCTTCCCCTACGGCAGACAACAGAAGCTGGCGACCTTCCCCTATGGCAGACACCAGAAGCTGGCGACCTTCCCCTATGGCAGATACCAGAAGCTGGCGACCTTCCCCTACGGCAGATACCAGAAGCTGGCGACCTTCCCCTATGGCAGATACCAGAAGCTGGCGACCTTCCCCTACGGCAGACACCTGAAGCTGGCGACCTTCCCCTACGGCAGACACCTGAAGCTGGCGACCTTCCCCTATGGCAGACACCTGAAGCTGGCGACCTTCCCCTATGGCAGACACCAGAAGCTGGCGACCTTCCCCTACGGCAGACACCTGAAGCTGGCGACCTTCCCCTATGGCAGACACCAGAAGCTGGCGACCTTCCCCTACGGCAGACACCTGAAGCTGGCGACCTTCCCCTACGGCAGACACCTGAAGCTGGCGACCTTCCCGTACAGCAGACAACAGAAGCTAGTGACCTTCCCCTACGGCAGACACCTGAAGCTGGCGACCTTCCCGTACGGCAGACAACAGAAGCTAGTAACCTTCCCCTACGGCAGACAACAGAAGCTAGTGACCTTCCCCTACGGCAGACACCAGAAACTAGCGACCTTCCCCTACGGCAGACACCAGAAGCTGGCGACCTTCCCCTACGGCAGACACCAGAAGCTAGTGACCTTCCTCTACGGCAGACACCAGAAACTAGCGACCTTTCCCTACGGCAGACACCAGAAACTAGCGACCTTCCCCTACGGCAGACACCAGAAGCTGGCGACCTTCCCCCCTACGAGACAGGTTGCTTCCTCGCCAATTCCTATCAGCAAGAAATTTTTTTCGTTGCACAAGACGACATTGTTTTGTTCAATAACTCAAGGTTTGGGAATTAATGTGCGCGTCAACGGGCGAGCACTACTTGATCCTTCCCGCCTCTGCTCGCCGAGGAACAAGTTACCAGTAACCAAGACTGCTTTTTAATACAAGGTCGTGGAATATTTTTATGTTAATGTTACCACTAACCAGCCTCCTCCTGCTGCTGTTAGAGGCTGTTCTGGTGTTGCTGCTACTGCTACTTATGCTGCTGGTGTTGCTGTAGCAGCAGCTACTGCTACTGTGGCTACTGTTGCTACTGCTTCACTACTGGCATATAAGCCTATACGGCGCACTACGCTTGACAAGAACGTCATGTTCGGCCAGAAAGCAGCACTGTGATGACGTCAATGACAGCGCTGCCTGAGACCAGCTCCTAAATAACTTGAGAAATGTTAATACCAAACCTAACCAAGTCAAAGCTACCCTATTGTGAGTTACACCAACACCGGATATCAGCCTCTAAACACAAGCGGAAGAACAGCACCAGACGTTATTGTATATACAATTGACGAACACAATCCCAAAGATACAAGCAATCCGTAGCCTAAAACCTGGTTGATGGTAGCCTAAAAATGCCAAATTCCGCACAATCCAGGAAAATAATTGAATTTACTTGTAAAAATAGTAGAGCGCATGATATTAAAGAGAATTCTCTTTATTAAACTGGTCAGGGAAGGAAGCCAGAGGACAAAAAAAGTCGTTTGTGAGATAGCTTACCCGCCGGACCGTGGCGAACCCTGTGAATGGCTAGGCTGCTCCTGCCTGCCGACCCGACAACAAAACTCACTCGGTAATTCAGATAATATTAAGTACTGAAGACTGCCGCATGATTTCAAGACGCAGTAAAAGGATCTGCTTGATAATATGAGTGGCAGGTGGCAGAGGGTAGCGAAGCAGAGATGCGAGGAGTGACAGCAGACCCTAAGTCAGCTTCCGTGTGACTGTGGTTATGGAAGCAGAGGTGTGGAGAGGCGTCATGAGGCTATGAGAGGCGTCGTCCAGGGCGAAGATTGGTGGCGTTCTAGACAAGGATTGGCGACGTCTGGGCAAGGATTGATGACGTTCAGGCCAAGGATTGATGACGTTCAGGCCAAGGATTGGCGATGTTCTGGGCGAAGATTGGTACTATCTAGGGGCGAACGAGGAGGGTCGATGAGAGGATAATTAATGTATGGCAAGGAGGTGTGTGCCGCCCCATGATCCCTCCACTGACCCACCACACAACATTCATTCAAGACACAATCAGGATGGTCAAGAAAGGAGGCAGAATTAAGGCGCTAGATCCTAAGTCTGGCATACCAATGCTGATGGACTGACAAATGAAACAAGGGAATTTAATGAAAGACTTGGAGAAAGTGACCTCCAAGTTAAGAGCACATGCCCAACATGTGCCCTTAACACATGCCCAGCACGTGCCCATAACACATGCCCAACGTGCCCATAACACAACCACTCTGATGCCTGTTTCCGCACTGCTGAGTAAGACACTAACCTTCCAGCTCTGAGCATCCTTGCTTTTGTATAATTGGTTCTTTTACAATTCCCCCAAAAAGTGGGAAATATATTTGGCCGAGACTACCCTGGGCCAGACGCCTTCCATATTTGACCCTGGCGGCTCCTGTTGGTTCACTCCCGCCAAGTCAGCAGTATTCCCAGTCATTGTTCATAAGGTTGAAATCATTGTAAAGAAAAAAAAAGAGCTTTAAACGAATTGGCGTATTCTTGTCTGGTGAAGTTATTTTTTACTATTATTTACAAGCGGTGATGCTCTGTGTGTGTGTGTGTGTGTGTGTGTGTGTGTGTGTGTGTGTGTGTGTGTGTGTGTGTGTGTGTGTGTGTGTGTGTGTGTGTGTGTGTGTGTGTGTGTGTGTACTCACCTAGTTGTGTTTGTGGGGGTTGAGCTCTGGCTCTTTGGTTCCGCCTCTCATGGTGTGATGAAATGGAAATGTGTGTGTGTGTGGCTGAGCTGTGTCTTTCCTGAGTGTGTGTGTGAGTGTGTGGCGGAGCTGTGTCTTTCCCGAGAGTATGAGTGGTTGTTGACGCCGCCGCGCCCCGCCGCCGCCCCTCACCTCACATACACGACACTCTGCATACTTTGGCTGAAAATTCGGGTGTTCTTGTAAATGGAAATGTTGCAAGTTTTTATTGTAGAACTGCAGGTCCCGCCCGGGGCGTGGCCAGGTGAGCCGTCGCTCCGCTGTGCAGCGCCGCTTTCCACAAACCTTCGTCAGGGCGGCGCTGCAGGAGGCGTGGCTGGCGAGGGGCGTGAGGTGTGGCGGGCACGACCTGCAGTGCCCCCGCCCTCACGCCTCCTGCAGGAGAGGAGGCAGGAGGCGGGGGGAGGCGAGGCTGGCGCTCCAAGGGAAGGGCGCCAATAAATCACTGGGGCCAGGGGCCTCGTGCTCTGGATTTCCACAATTATGGAGCGAGGAGCATTAGTGGGGAGCGGCGGCGATGCTGGCCAGATACTTCCACTCTCAACCTGTTATATATTACCTGCTCCACGCCTCCCTCACCTGCCTCAGTCAGCCTTCCCCACTCACTCACACACCTTCCCCTCCCCCCACTCACACTCCTTCCCCCACCCACTAACACATCTTCCCCCCCCCACTAACACACCTTCCCCTCCCCCCACTCACACTCCTTCCCCCACCCACTAACACACCTTCCCACCCACTAACACACCTTCCCCCACCCACTAACACACCTTCCCCCCCCACTAACACACCTTCCCCCACCCACTAACACACCTTCCCCCACCCACTAACACACCTTCCCCCACCCACTAACACACCTTCCCCCACCCACTAACACACCTTCCCCCACCCACTAACACACCTTCCCCCACCCACTAACACACCTTCCCTCCACTTACACCTCACTGCTCTTCCTAGCACCTCACTGCCATCCCCAGCACCTCCCTGCCATCCCCAGCACCTCCCTGCCATTCCCAGTACCTCCCTGCCATTCCCAGCACATCCCCTGCCATTCCCAGCACATCCCCTGCCATCCCCCAGCACCTCCCTGCCATCCCCCAGCACCTCCCTGCCATCTCAGCACCTCCCTGCCATCCCCAGCACCTCCCTGCCATCCCCCAGCACCTCCCTGCCATCTCAGCACCTCCCTGCCATCCCCCAGCACCTCCCTGCCATCTCAGCACCTCCCTGCCATCCCCAGCACCTCCCTGCCATCCCCCAGCACCTCCCTGCCATCTCAGCACCTCCCTGCCATCCCCCAGCACCTCCCTGCCATCTCAGCACCTCCCTGCCATCCCCAGCACCTCCCTGCCATCCCCCAGCACCTCCCAACCATCTCAGCACCTCCCTGCCATCCCCCAGCACCTCCCTGCCATCTCAGCACCTCCCTGCCATCCCCAGCACCTCCCTGCCATCCCCCAGCACCTCCCTGCCATCTCAGCACCTCCCTGCCATCCCCCAGCACCTCCCTGCCATCTCAACACCTCCCTGCCATCCCCCAGCACCTCCCTGCCATCTCAGCACCTCCCTGCCATCCCCAGCACCTCCCTGCCATCCCCCAGCACCTCCCTGCCATCTCAGCACCTCCCTGCCATCCCAGCACCTCCCTGCCATCTCAGCACCTCCCTGCCATCCCCCAGCACCTCCCTGCCATCCCAGCACCACCCTGCCATCCCCCAGCACCTCCCTGCCATCCCCCATCACCTCCCTGCCATCCCCAGCACCTCCCTGCCATCCCCCAGCACCTCCCTGCCATCTCAGCACCTCCCTGCCATCCCCCAGCACCTCCCTGCCATCCCAGCACCACCCTGACATCCCCAGCACCTCCCTGCCACCACCCAGCACCTCCCTGCCATTCCCCAGCACCTCCCTGCCACCCCCCAGCACCTCCCTCATGACCCCTGCACAGACCAGAGACATATCAGCCGAGCGTGTCAACAGAGTTAAATATCTTCAGGTAATTGATGAGGCAGTTAAAGAGACATTCTGTTTACATTAGTATGAGATATGCATAATGAGAAGTGTGTTGGGCTTTATGCACCTTCTACTTCACTTATATATATATATATATATATATATATATATATATATATATATATATATATATATATATATATATATATATATATATATATATATATATATATATGCAACAATGATCACAAAAACACTGATCCAAGTATGCAGAATAACCACATATGAAAAATAGAAAATGCTTAACGCGTTTTCGGCTAATTCGCCTTCATCAGAGCAAAGTAGAATCAATTGATTCTACTTTGCTCTGATGAAGGCGAATTAGCCGAAAACGAGTTAAGCATTTTCTATTTTTCATATGTGGTTATTCTGCATATATATATATATATATATATATATATATATATATATATATATATATATATATATATATATATATATATATATATATATATATATATATATATAGGAAGAGGATTTCTTTAAATGTCATATTTGTTCAAGGTTGACTAAAAGAACAAAAATTAAGTGTATAATATATAATCTTATACTTTATACAACGTTTCGAACCTACAAGGTTCATTCTCAAGTGAAGAGAGACAAGACATAATTGTTGTTGTTTTAGATTTGCTTTCGAGAACAAAAAGTTGCAAGTAGCACGGGCTATGGTGAGCCCGTAGTGGACTTACCTGGCACAGGAGCGGGGCTGTGACTGGAGGAATGGACAAGACATAATGTTGTTGTTATAGATTCAGCTACTCGGCACAAGTTCCAAATAGCACGGGCTATAGTGAGCCCGTAGTGGACTTACCTGGCACATGAGCGGGCAAGTAGCACGGGCTATGGTGAGCCCGTAGTAGACTTACCTGGCACAGGAGCGGGGCAAGTAGCACGGGCTATGGTGAGCCCGTAGTGGACTTACCTGGCACAGGAGCGGGGCAAGTAGCACGGGCTATGGTGAGCCCGTAGTGGACTTACCTGGCACAGGAGCGGGGCAAGTAGCACGGGCTATGGTGAGCCCGTAGTGGACTTACCTGGCACATGAGCGGGCAAGTAGCACGGGCTATGGTGAGCCCGTAGTAGACTTACCTGGCACAGGAGCGGGGCAAGTAGCACGGGCTATGGTGAGCCCGTAGTGGACTTACCTGGCACAGGAGCGGTGCTGTGTGTGTTTTTTTTCGACAAGACATATGATTGATTGATTGATGAAGATTAAGCCACCCAAGAGGTGGCACGGGCATGAATAGCCCGTAAGTGGTGGCCCTTTCGAGCCATTACCAGTATCAAAAGATGATACTGGAGATCTGTGGAGGCGCAACTGCACCCTCCGTAACGGGAGATGTCTCCCGGACCAAGTGGTGACCAAATGGTGAAGACATGAGAACATCTTGATTTATAACACTGGGAGGTCAGGTACATACATAATTAATTGAAGAGAAAGGCAAAGAAAAAGAGTAGAGGTAAAGTGAGGTGAAGGGTCAGTAAACTGAAGCATAGGAAGATCAGTCAGGTGATAGGGTAATTAGAACACGCGAGATGGTTGTGGTGGGCATGGCGTTGCTGCCATGTTGTGTGGTGACCCTTTCCTTCAGAGAAGAGAATATGGAGCACCCGGGGGGAAGCGTTTGCGAGGGTCCATGCATTTTCATATTGGCTTCAATCACCCAGTTTTATTATTATTATTATTTTAAGTATCACACAAGAATGGTTCCACTATCGATTCCACAGGAGGTACAAAGGGTGATACAAAGGAGGTACAAAGGCACTTGACACCAGAGGGTGTCGAGTGCCCAAACTGCTTGGGGTGACGGGCAGGAACCAGTGTGTGTGTATGACCTCTCTTGCCACGTGAGGCGCTGGACAAGGAAGCTGGCTGCTCTTGGATTTCTTGCTGTTTCGATGAGTCCATAAGACTGATTTCTGAGAGAAGAAGTAGTAGTAGAAGTGGCAACAGCAGCATCAGTACCAGCAACAGTAGCAGATATACAGCAGCAGTAGCTCAAGTATCATCAGAACAGCAGAAGCAAAAGGAGCATGAAAAGCTAAAGATACAGAAGTACAGCAGCAGACGTAGACGCAGAAGTAGCAGCAGGAGAAGTAGGAGCAGAAGTAGTTGCAACAGCAGGCAGACAGGAGAAGCGTCATCAACACCAGAGCAACACAAGACCCAGGAGGCCAGCCGTGTGCTGCTCATGAGAGCAGCAACATACCAGAGAATGAACCAGCGTGCAGGCAGCTTTGTCTCTAGGAAAGTCCCCAATTAAGGTGGATCTTGCAGAATAAAAGCGGTGCTGATTAGCATTGTTTGCGGAACATGCAACCCATTGACCAGCGTTCCCTGATCTCCGCTCCCACGCCGGGCATTCACACATCATCAGACACTTTCTTTCCAATATTTATGCTCGTCTGTGTGGCAACTTGGCCTGGATGACATGTTCCCACATCCGGACAAGTGTGGGGCTGGTGGAGGCCCTCGGAAGGTGCCGATAATCATGGAAAAGGCAAGCAGGATGGCAAAGAAAACGAGACGAGAGAGGTGGAACAGGCTCCTGAAGGTAGCCTCATTACCATAGCGGGCTTCCAGTCCGGAAAAAGTGTCCCTCACTTCATTGTGAATTCGTCTGAAATGTCTAGATGACAGTTGGTAGTTATCACCCCTCTGCTGGTCTTCTGGTCTGAGCCGTCCGGTAGTCGAGCAGTCTGGTGTGATAGTCATGTGAGTAGTTATGTGGGTGGTGGGTTGGTTGGTGAGCTGTGTTGATAGTACGGTTGTTAGTGATGTTGCTGGGCGTGGGCGGGGGGCCAGCCAGCACCAGGAGGTGGACACCACCCCACCCACCGCCCCCCCCCTCAAGACAAAGCTGGACAATTCTCCACACACAGGAACAACTGGACGAGGCTGATAACAACAGCGTATCAAGGTGTCTGCCATCCGGCAGGAGTTGCTCCCAGACTCCCCACACCGTAACACCTCAGGTTCCTCAGCTCACTCGGCTCCCCTGTACCACCGTCAGTGTCTCCCGTTAATGCCGCCAGCAGCCTGGACGGTCGGGGCACCTGCAGTCTTCAGGACAAGAGGACCAAACTTCTCTATTCTATTGATAATTCCTGGAACTCGTGCAGTTGTTGCTGTTCCCCCTCAAGCCAAGCTGCAGGCTGCTCCCACTGGATATCAGCGTCAAGTGATCAGACAGTTGTAATATATAAACTATTGAGGAGATAAATCTTTACACCCATCTATTTAATTAGTAACAGGTAATGCGACGCGGAATAACTTATCCTGATTGCTAGGCTCGTGGGAAGTTAGCTAAAGTGTTATACAACACAATAATACAAGCCTTGTCAGGTGTGTACGCTCATGACCATCTAGCAATATTCAGCATGACAGAAAAACTAACTGCCACTAACACACAAATCTGTACAATATGAAAGAATATGTCTGTCTAAAATTGGAGGCCAGACGCTTGGGGGGGGGGGGGGTAGCTTTATCCAACTTTGCCGGGGGAATGGTCTGGGGTACAAGACGGACATAGGCTGGTTGTCGTCGGCCTAAGTTAAATGCTTTAAGAAATATTAGCACATATAAAGACCCTAATGCTATTTTCAGTCAGGTGTGAGGTATTCGGTGTGATTCCCATAGAGTTCTTAGTAATTGTAATAAAATATTTCCTCAGACACACCTACATTGTTGTTTTCAGTGAGTTAATAATCAATTTTCCGAGAGAAAATGAAGAGAGGGGGAAGCATGGAGAGAAGGGAGAAAGAAAGGGAGGGTTAGGGGATGCAGGATGGGATTAAGGGGAAGATGGGGAGAAGAGTAGGGGGGGGGGAAGTTGGGAAAGCCTAAACGCAATCTATTTTTCCCCGAGAACTGGACAAATTCGTGTTTTTTCACCACTGCTGGTGTTGTCAGGGAACCTGCCCACCCATCACTGGTGTTGCCAGGGACCTGCTCACCCATCACTGGTGTTGTCAGGGACCTGCCCACCCATCACTGGTGTTGTCAGGGAACCTGCCCACCCATCACTGGTGTTGTCAGGGACCTGCCCACCCATCACTGGTGTTGCCAGGGACCTGCCCACCCGTCACTGGTGTTGTCAGGGACCTGCCCACCCATCACTGGTGTTGTCAGGGACCTGCCCACCCATCACTGGTGTTGTCAGGGACCTGCCCACCCATCACTGGTGTTGCCAGGGACCTGCCCACCCATCACTGGTGTTGTCAGGGACCTGCCCACCCATCACTGGTGTTGTCAGGGACCTCCCCACCCCCTCACACTTCAGAGGTTACCAGAGCTGACATTTTCATGTCGTCATCCGGTTAATTCAAGAGTTCAACTTTCACTGGAGGAAGACCCACCAAAGTTCACCCACGACGTCTCAGACTCGTCCACGACGTCTCAGACTCACCCACGACGTCTCAGACTCGTCCACGACGTCTCAGACTCGTCCACGACGTCTCAGACTCGTCCACGACGTCTCAGACTCACCCACGACGTCTCAGACTCACCCACGACGTCTCAGACTCACCCACGACGTCTCAGACTCGTCCACGACGTCTCAGACTCGTCCACGACGTCTCAGACTCACCCTCGACGTCTCAGACTCGCCCACGACGTCTCAGACTCACCCACGACGTCTCAGACTCACCCACGACGTCTCAAACTCGCCCACGACGTCTCAGACTCACCCTCGACGTCTCAGACTCACCCACGACGTCTCAGACTCACCCACGAGTGCTGTTCACTCAGCCACCAGGCCCCCCTGAGTGTCTGTTACTGGGAGGATGGCTAACATGGTACCAGTTGTTAGCACCACCCTTCGCTTAATACCAATTACTGCATAATTACCTTAGGATGAAATGTTCCGTAGAAACTCTAATAGCCAATTTGATAGATCATCTTGATATCTATATCTTGAAGAAGACGTTTGTTTTTTCTATGTTGGAGGCCAGACAGCCGCGGTTAGACTCGTGAAACTAAGAATATAAGAATGAAGGTAACTGCAGAAGGCCTATTAGCCCATACGAGGCAGTTCCTGCACTGTCTATGGTGAATTGTGCTTGTATGGTGAGTGTTGTAGGGTGGTTGGGGTCGACCTTAACGGTCGTCTGGCAGTTGGATTGGATCCTTTTGTTATAAGCAGTGATGTCTATGAAGTCTGAAATGTGTGTTTGATTGTCGAAAGTTTGTTTTCCAAACGAATTTTCCGCAGTTACCGACGTTGAATCAACAGCGATAACGTTAATGTTATGTCAAACGATTCAACGTCGATAATACTAATTCAACGTCGATAACATTGATTCAACGTCGATTGAACAACGATAGTGTTGATTCAGTATTAACTCGAGTATGTTTGGCCCACTGGGAGAGAGAACGGGTGAGGAAGACTGTGAAGTATTGGGAGGGAGAGAGAGAGAGAGAGAGAGAGAGGGAGAGTGGGAGGGAGAGTGGAAGGGAGAATGATAGAGTAGGACAAAGAGAAACGAGCGGCGACGCGGCTACTGCCTGGTCTGGTATATCTATAGCTATAGGAGGAAATGTGTGTATAGGCAGTGTTATAGGGCTGGGGTCGCCCCCAGGTCCGTCTTAAATAATTCACTGATAACCAATGACGCCCATGAAATCTGAAATGTGGGTTTGGTTATCCATAGAGTGTTGCAGTATGATGCACAAGTCAGCAGCATCCGGAGTCTGCCAGTGCAGACCGCCTATCACATGTCTCTGTATGACTAACCATCCTGTGTGATGGGGATTTTATAGCATCACCTAGTTAGCTTTTTTTTTTTTGACACACTGTACTCCACTTCATATAGTCTAGGGTAGCTGCACTAATGCAGATGTACCTCATAACTTAATAAAAAAAAAAAAAAAAAGCTTAAACCAACTGGAGTGCTCAGGATTAATGGGGACTTGTATTACCACTGCTACCTTATTCAATCTTGTGATGTTGATATTCTCAAAATGCATCCGGAGTCTGCCAGTGCAGACCGCTTATCACATGCCTCTGTATGACTAACCATCCTGTGTGATGGGGATTTTTTAGCATCACCTAGTTAGCTTCTTTGACACACTGTACTCCACTTCATATAGTCTAGGGTAGCTGCACTAATGCAGATGTACCTAATATGTTAATAAAAAAAAAAAAATCAGTAGCAAGAATGTTAAGGGCTGTTTATCATGGTTTGAATAAGGCCTATCGATCCTGTTCTGCATGCAGCCGGTCCTCCTAAGGGTTCCCAACGTCAAGAAACTGTCGTAGTAAAGTGGCCTTATCCTAACTTACCAGAGGACCTAAAACAGAAAACGGGACAGTATGTCACTTTCGCCAACCGCTTTTGTTTTCTAGTACGACGCTTTTTTTGGCCTTAGGTAAAGTCAACTCATCCTCCTGTTTATATATATCAGGTTTTGTCATTTTGTGCTTCATAGTACAAATATTGACATACTAAGCACTTAGTACAATTTAGTACTTTTCACTGTATAGAGTCCGAAAAATGTGAAACTAAAACACAAACCAATATTTTTAGGTCTAGTGTAGCACACATATATACGATATTAGGCCTCAGCAAGCGTGTATTAGGCCTAGGAAGATTAGGTTAGGTTAGTTTATGTTGTCTTTGCAACATAAATACAAAATCTTTTCCTGTTTGTCCAAATTCAATAGTACAGATTTCTACTTTCTAATTGCGTTGTGCGTCGGTATATGTACTATGATCCTCATTGTCACTATATGTACTATGGTCCTCAGCGTCACTATAAGTACTACCAAATAGTACTATAAGTACTATAACTATAAGTACTACCAAAACAGGAGGCTGGACTGGGTAAAGTATGCGACAAACTTTCAAACAAAAGTGACAAACTGCGACGCTGTGATAGGAGGACGGGTTGGTGTATGGGAGGTGCCAACACAGTAACCCCATAGAGCCCTGGAGGGTTGGTGTATGGGAGGTGCCAACACTGTAACCCCATAGAGCCCTGGAGGGTTGGTGTATGGGAGGTCCCAACACAGTAACCCCATAGAGCCCTGGAGGGTTGGTGTATGGGAGGTGCCAACACTGTAACCCCATAGAGCCCTGGAGGGTTGGTGTATGGGAGGTGCCAACACTGTAACCCCATAGAGCCCTGGAGGGTTGGTGTATGAGAGGTCCCAACACTGTAACCCCATAGAGCCCTGGAGGGTTGGTGTATGGGAGGTGCCAACACTGTAACCCCATAGAGCCCTGGAGGGTTGGTGTATGGGAGGTGCCAACACTGTAACCCCATAGAGCCCTGGAGGGTTGGTGTATGGGAGGTGCCAACACTGTAACCCCATAGAGCCCTGGAGGGTTGGTGTATGGGAGGTCCCAACACTGTAACCCCATAGAGCCCTGGAGGGTTGGTGTATGAGAGGTGCCAACACTGTAACCCCATAGAGCCCTGGAGGGTTGGTGTATGGGAGGTGCCAACACTGTAACCCCATAGAGCCCTGGAGGGGTTGGTGTATGGGAGGTCCCAACACTGTAACCCCATAGAGCCCTGGACATGGGATAAGAGATGGGCCGGCAGACAGGAAGCGCAGACTTAGCACCAATGGGGGTAAACGTCCCAAAAGGCTTGTCCCCTCCCCCATGGTTCTCTGCTAGTTGCCTGAATGTTTCAAGTGGATATTAGTTACCTCAATGTTGAGGGGAAACTAATATTAAACGTTAATACCACATTCGACTTGAGAATGGTCCAGGACGGACCGAAACGTCGTCGTCCCTTCATTTTCTAGTGTGTGTGGACTGGTCAACATACTTCAGCCACGTTATTGTGACTCGTCGCCTGCTTAATATTAAACGATTTGTAGTTGACACCAAAAATAGGCTGCACAGTAAATACAATTTGGTTTTATTTACTTTCTATAAGTTCGTCTTGTGTTTAACTAGTTATGGACGCCACGCTGGGGCTGCATACTCCAGGATTGGTCTGACATATGAGGTATACAAGGTTCCGAAGGATTCCTTACACAAGTTTCTGAAGGCAGTTCTTATGTTTGCCAGCATTGCATATGCCACTGATGATACCCTATTGATGTGAGCTTCAGGGGACAGATCTGGTGTGACATCAACCCCTGATCTTTTGCTCTTCCTGATATTTGAAGGATTTCATCTCCCAGTTGGTATCTTGTGTCCTGTTAGGTTACTTTACACTTACCTAAGTTAAACTCAAGTAGCCATTTGTTGGACCATTCCTTCAGTTTGTTCCGCTTATCTTGTCGTCGTCTTACTTATGTCTAGGGTTATCTTGAGGTTATCTTGAGATGATTTCGGGACTTTAGTGTCCCCGCGGCCCGGTCCTCGACCAGGCCTCCACCCCCAGGAAGCAGCCCGTGACAGCTGATTAACACCCAGGTACCTATTTTACTGCTAGGTAACAGAGGCATAGGGTGAAAGAAACTCTGCCCATTGTACTCGCCGGTGCCCGGGATCGAACCCGGGAACTCAGGATCATAAGTCCAGTATGCTGTCCGCTGGTGCACCTGGAGCCGGTCAGCCGGGAGCCAAAAGGGTGCACACAGTGTCATGCTAGTAAGTGTACTGCTGTCTTCAGTACACTCAACGGTGATTGGTCAGTCATTAGCCAGTTGTAGGTTCTGTCCTGGTCATTTGGGAAAATACATTTTTTTTGCGTGATTTTTACCTGAACATTTCAGTGCGCAGAGTGTAAGGTGTTAGGGTGTAGCGGGCTAGGCTGGGTGTAGGGTGCTGGGCTGTGTGCATAGTGTTGAACCAAGTGTCGGGTGTTACACGGGATTTAGAGTGTTGGACGGGGTGTAAGGTATAGCACTTAAGTGTTGGGTGTTGGAAAGGTTGCAGAGTATCAGGCGGGAGTTCAGTGTTGAAGCTGGTGTAGTATACTAGGCTGACTTGAATGGCAACAAGCAGACGTGTCTGTCAATACTGTCTGGTGTTCATGGTACTAGACAGGTTGCATGCACCGCCGTCTCGGACAGGACCCTCGAGAGTGTCTAGAGGTAAAGACAGAACTAGTCGTGCTGAAGAAGCTAAGTGCCGCGTCTCAAGGCGGAGAATGTGATCGACAAGTGAACCATCATAGACAAGAAAACCCGCAAAGATTACAACAACAAAAAATGATGGAAAACATGTTGCATTTGAAAGTGAAAATGCATTCACTTGCGCGCGCAAGCCGCCTGGATGAAGATATCGAGGACCGGATGCTGAGACCAATAAGAACAAGGGGGTCTTAAAACACACACACACACACACACACACACACACACAAACAGCAAAGTTAATCATATTTGTTAACAAGGAAGAGGATGATGGGGCATTTCCCCGGCCCTAGGACGGGTGATGCGGACAAGGACACAGCCTTCTCAGAGGTGACGGGGGAACAAACGTATTACTATCTGCCTCTTAGAGTAAGGTTGCAATAGACAGTGGGTGGCGTGAGGAACTGCATGGGAATTATAGCCACAGTCATAGAAAGAATTAGGTTGACCAGACCACACACTAGAAAATGAAGGGACGACGACGTTTCGGTCCGTCCTGGACCATTCTCAAGTCGACTTGAGAATGGTCCAGGCCGGACCGAAACGTCGTCGTCCCTTCATTTTCTAGGGTGTGGTCTGGTCTACATATTTCAGCCACGTTATTGTGACTCATCGCCTGCATATAGAAAAAATTAGGTCCAAGGGAGGGAGGGAGGAATCCCAGTTATATATGGCGTTCTAACTAGAAAAGGAGTTACCAACAGGTTTTAAACTGCCTGTTGAATTTATATGACAAAGCTGGTGTGATGTCTACATTTACCAGTGTAAGCCCTTCCTTAGGGAGATGGTAGATGGTAGATGTACACATGGTACTGTAGTACAGATGTACTGTACAGAGGTACATATATGTACTCTATATAATGTCCTGCATAACATTGTATACAATACCTTGAGAAAGCATGTAGGTTACATCCGAAAATGTGTTTTTTATACACATAATTCAACATATATTGGGTCTTTCCTTCACCTCCACAAAATAGTAAGTTAAAAAATGGCTATCAATTGAATAAGTTTAGAATCAGGAAAGACCTGGGTAAATACTGGTCTTGGTACAAGGTTGTTGATTATGGGACAAATTACCAGGTAACAAAAGAGGCGTGGTAACCCTGGAGTGTTCCAAACGCAGGTTACACATATAGGAATGAGTGTGTGAAAAAAAAATATCGTAGAAATGAACATTCCATTCACCTTGAGCCCAGGTGAACGGAATGGTTATTCCCAGGGAGGACAGGTCTGGAGGACAATTTTCAAATTCATCATTTTCCTAAATCTTAAAAGGCCGGGGTGGGGGGGGGGGAGTTAGATTTTTGATGGAATGCTAGGTGGAGGCAAGGTGTTGCCTGCAAGGTGCTGCCTGCAAGGCACCACCTTGCAGGCACCATCTTGCAGGCAAGACGGGAGCGAGTGTCACCAGGCCAAGATGATCATCCAAGGTGTTGAGGGCCGCTGGGGCTGGTGAAGAAGAGCCCCCGGAGCAGGACGGAGGGCGGGCTGAAGAGTAAGGCGGGCGGAGGAGAGCGGTGATGACCACCGTCCTGGGTAACACAGGAGCCGCAACATCGCGCACTCGTGCTACATATTACTGGCCGCTACTCACACCCAGAGTGAACGTTCACCACAACGACACTCGTGCCATGAGTACAGAAGCAGAGGGGCGGCGCTGGGGGAGGGTGGCATGGGCGGCGCTGGGAGGGTGGCATGGGCGGCAGTATCTTTTCCGACAGGGGCTACGGGCGGCCAATCACAGCGTTCCTGCTGACAGCGCAAAAGGCCCGCGGCCGGCTGACGACAGCCGGGAAACTGCTGGAGCTTCTGGAAGGGCGACTTTTTGCGTATGTGCTGCGCTGCAGTTTTTATCGGGAGGCGTTAACGAAGACTGGTGGAGGGCGGGCTGGTGTGTCGGGCCCCAGGAGCTGCTCCTACGAGAACCCTTAAAACAGACTTCCACTTTTTACAGCGTGATCATTTAACCTTCATGGATGGCTGTATGTCAGCCTTTGCTGCGTAGCTTTCGTACGCCGGCGTAAGGGCAGCCCTGTCAGCGCCCTTGCTGCGTAGCTGACGTAGGCCGGCGTAAGGGCGGCCCTGTCAGCCTTTGCTGCGTAGCTTTCGTACGTGGACGTAAGGGCGGCCCTGTCAGCCTTTGCTGCGTAGCTGACGTACGCCGGCGTAAGGGCGGCCCTGTCAGCCCTTGCTGCGTAGCTGACGTAGGCCGGCGTAAGGGCGGCCCTTATCAGCGTCGTCAGCCCTAGCCAGTGTAGCCTGCCTTGTCCTTCACACATGCGCGGTCTGCTCTTCTTACCTTATTCCTAGCCTTAAGAATGTCCATACACACCCCTACGTCTACACACACACACACCCAAGACAACAGAGGCTAGGCCAAAGAGCCGAAACTGAACCCTCGCAAGCACAACTAATTACAACTACGTGAGTACACGCCCCCCCCCCCCCCCACACACACACGCCCACACACACACACACACACACACACACACACACATACACACACACACACACACACACGGGACAACCAGGCGGGATCCAAGAGTCAATGCTCGATCCTGCAAGCACATATAGGTGAGTACACACACACACACACACACACACGCACGCACGGACACACACACACACACGCACTCCAAAAGCAAAATTTACAAGGAGCTAAGAGACAATTCCTAACAGATATAACATGAGACGCAGAGCTCAGAGCCATCAGGGCCCAAGACATGATGGACTACATCACCAAGAAGTGTAAGGAGGCAGCAGACATGTTTGTTCCAGTCCAAAAGGAAAACGAAATGCAAATGAGGAACCTAAGGTTTAATCAGAGATGTAAGCTGGGAAAAGAACTATGTGCAAGGGATAACAGGACACCAGACAGGAATGAGTACCTCATGGTGAGTAAAGAGGCAGAAATTAAGTACGAAAACAACATAGCAAGGCAAAGACTGAACCTAAATTGTTGCAAAGCCACATCAGAAGGAAAACAACAGTGAAGGAACAGGTAATGCAACTGAGGATAGGGGCTAACAATATCACCACAAATGACAAGGAAGTGTGCGAGGAATTAAATAAGAAATCCCAGGAGGTCTTCACATTAGAGCAACGAGAAGTTCTTGAGATAAGAGAGGGAATATCTCACCAGGCGACACTGGAGAAGTTTGAGATTAAAGTGATAGGAAGGTTTAAAGGGATTATTATTATTAATATCTATTGACAAAATTAATACAAATTTTGCTTAATCTGAGGATTTCAATTAAGTCTTATTAAAGTGAGGATTATGCTGGTATTCACTGTCACGCAGGACAGAGGGTCATACACAAGACAATAGGTCTAAACTGGCACATCTTGTAGGTTATCTTGAGATGATTTTGGGGCTTTAGTGTCCCCGCGGCCCGGTCCTCGACCAGGCCTCCACCCCCAGGAAGCAGCCCGTGACAGCTGATTAACACTCAGGTACCTATTTTACTGCTAGGTAACAGGGGCATACGGTGAAAGAAACTCTGCCCATTGTTTCTCGCCCATTAACATATATATATATATCATGGTTACAATCAATGTTTTAATGTATGAATATTCAAAGCGATGTTATATATTTTTCCATGTGGAGACAATTGTCAAGCCAATTGGGACTCTGACTTTTTCACTGAGTGCTGACTTTGCCAGTCCTGAAGGTCTCAGTAACTTATAGTTTGTTAATGTTTAGTGACTTGAAGTTGCCCAACAATGGATACCTTTAAAGTTGTTGAGACTCGAGAAGACATTGATTCTGGATAGTCCTCAGAGACTTTAAAGTTGAATAACGTCATATTAAGTACACCTTAACCACAACTTAAGATGCACTTCAACTGCCATCCTAGTGTACCAATGTTTCTAAGTTTCGTGGAAACTAAGCTAATGGCTAGTTTTAACTTTGGTGCACTAGACTTACTAGATGCTGTAATGTTGTTAAGTTCGTGTACATTAAACTTAACTTTATTTACCTTAGTAACATCTTGTACTTCCCACTTGTACTTCAGTGACAAGTGCCAGTGCCAGTGTTATTAACTATAATGTGTTGTAAATGATGTAAACATGAGTCGTTACGTGTGATAAGTCCCCTCCCCCCCCAGTAAACTGGTGGAGGTTAATGTAGGTTTTTACTATATTCCTATATCCTAATTAAGTTGTAATTTATGTGAGGCTAAAAGTGCCAATTATTGAGAGGAGGGAGTCTACCCCCACGAGCCTTACTGGGTGGTCATGACGGGGACCGAGAGCTAACACCTCGATCCTGCAGGCGTAAATAATTAATACAAATATTAAATACACACACATCACACACTTCTCTCTCTCCCCTCATCCTTGAAATTGCCTCCCTCTTCCCCCTTACCTGTCCCTCACACCCCCTGACTCACCTGTCCCTCACCCACCTGACTCACCTGTCTCACCCACCTGACTCACCTGTCCCTCACCCACCTGACTCACCTGTCTCACCCACCTGACTCACCTGTCCCTCACACACCGTCTTCTCTTCCCATTAACCTGCACTCTCACCTGTGTGGCCCGCTACCACCCCATTCACGCCTCTAACCAGCCTTCCAGACTTGTGTGTGTGTGTGTGTGTGTGTGTGTGTGTGTGTGTGTGTGTGTGTGTGTGTGTGTGTGTGTGTGTGTGTGTGTGTGTGTGTGTGTGTGTGTGTGTGTGCGCGTGCGCACAATTACTATTGACTCTGAACCTATCTAATTTGCATCCATTATTTCCTGTAATTGTTTTGGATGATATATTTAATACCCTATTAATATCCCCTTTGGTATGCTCTTTCATCCATCGCAGGCACGGCAGCAATGATTGGGTACGTTTCCTATCACCTAATGCCTCTGTTCACCTAGCAGTAACTAGGTACCCGGTAGTTAGCTAACTTCTGAATAACTATTTACAACATTAACACAACGTGTTTAAACACGAAGCTTCTGGATGACACTTCCAGTTTCTCGTGTGTCCGCCTTGTCGGGGACAGGAAGCCTTGTATTTAGGTTTATCCAGGTTCCCCCCTAAGGGCGGGGCCGGGGGAACCAATGGCACACGTGCCAAAGGTAACACGTGTAGCTGTTTTGTTGTCATGCATGCACCGTTGTTGGTCGCCTAAACAAACTTCTTTAGGATTGCTTTCAAGCACTTTTTTTTCCTCCATTGGCACTCCAGAGAACTTTTTATAAAACTATTGCAGTTTAGTCACGCGCTCTCAAAAAAGTTCCCCATCCCAACCCTAGCCCAAGTACTCCATGACACAGCTAACACCCTATTCCTATATCCTTGATCCCTATTTACTGTTAGATGAACTGGTGCATCAGGTGCAAGGAAACGTGCCCAATCATTCCTGCCCCGCCCCGGGGATCGAACTCGAGAACATTGAATGTGAGTGGAGGACGTAGACCACTGAACCCCCAAGGTATATACAGCAGTTCTTCCTGGAGCTCTTAACCTTCCCAGGAGGGTTAAAAGTTCTTCCAAGAGAGGAAGGTTCTGGCCCTTGGCCCCGGGCCTCGAGCTGGTCATTCCCATTCCTGGCTTAATATGACTAAGGTTCCCGACACCCAAATGTGAAGGAGCATGTCAAGGAGCATGTGGAGGAGCTTGTGAAGGAGCAAGTACAAGAACACGTGCAGGAGCATGTGGAGGAGCTTGTGAAGGAACAAGTAGAAAAACACGTTTAGGAGCATGTAGAGTAATTGCCACAACTCAAGGAACAAACTCAAGAAGCCAACACAAGGAGCCAACTTAAGGAACATACTGAAGGAACATTATTCAAAGAGTCAACTCAAGGAGCAAACTCAATGAAGAAACTCAAGGATCAAACTCAAGGAGGCAACTCAAGGAGCCAACTTAAGATACACACTGAATGAACACACTCAAGGAACATATTTAAGAAACACACTCAAGAAACGAGCTCAAGAAACCACCTCAAGCCAGCCTTCCAAACAAGAGATGCCAAACTCATTACGGTGTTTAATATGACACTTGTACACTTAAGGGTGGAATAGTTACATATTATGTATATTATGCACATATTGTGTAAGCTGTACTCCAGCTTAAAGACGGGGAAAGGTTACTGTCTGGAGAACCTTTACTCACCGAGTACATTCACTATGACACCCACGTTACTGGACCTCTTGCGATGATTTCGGGGCTTGGTGTCCCCGCGGCCCGGTCCTCGACCAGGCCTCCTTTTTGTTACATACCCCCCCAGGAAGCAGCCCGTAGCAGCTGTCTAACTCCTAGGTACCTATTTACTCCTAGATGAACAGTAGCATCAGAGTGAAAGAAACCCATTTGTTTCCGCCTCCACCGGGGATCGATCCCGGAACCTCAGGACTACGAATCCGAAGCGCTGTTCACTCAGCTATCAGGCCCCTTAGGTCCCTATTTGACCTGATCAGAATTATAACTTATCTCCTTATCATATTAAGAGTGACTGGTTCCTAACGTGCACTCTACCTCTCTAAGGGGCATTGCTGACAGACTCGTATCAACTTTATAGAGTGAACATGATTTACACCTCCAGAGGATCTCTGATCAATCTGGCTCTGATTCCTACGTCAGAATGCGCGTGATTCAATAAATCGCTGAACTATATGTTTAACAGATCTCTAACTGTCAATGGAGGACAGAAGACTATATGTATATATGCTGGTTAGCATTGTAAATGTGAGGCCACGTCTGTGGTAGAAAATAATAAACAAAAACGGCTTTCATCTCTAGCACTACTTTCTCTTTCCTCAAACACTGCTTTTTTTCTCACTAGTAGCACTTCTTTCTCACACCACAAGCACTCTTCTCTCACCACTAGCACTGCTTTCTCTAAAGTTACAGCATTGCTGTTTCTCACTAATGGCATTGACCTTTTTCTTACCTATCGTGTTCTCATCTCTTAACTTTTCTCACTAATAGTACTCTGCTTTCACAACTGTCTCTATGTTCTCTCACTCGTGGCACCGTGGCACCATGTTTTCTCACTCGTGGCACAGCTCTCTTGACAGTGAGATTAGTGATTCTTGTTAAATGAGAGCTTTGTCATTTTTGTCACCTTTGTCAGAAGACAATCTGGTGACCTTTCTTTCTCAAGGCAGGTGCCGACAATGTGAGGACGGAGGACTGGGTTCTCAAGCAGGTGGGGAGTGCAGAGCACCTCACAGAAGCCTGTAGCTTCTGAGAATGTCTCGTAAAGTCCAACTCAAGAGTGTATGCCTCACACAATCATTCTCCAGCGTGTAAGCCTCACAGAGTCATTCTCAAACTTGAAGTCAGGTGTTGGTGCACGCAAAACAAAACCAGAGCACACTGTTCCACGATAGTGAGCACCCTGTGTGTGTTGAGAGCACACTGTGTGTGTTGTGATCACCCTGTGTGTGTTGTGGGGGGGTGTGTGCAGGGTAAGTCAGCCGTGTTGCTCAGGTCGTGGTCGATCAGACTCGTCCAGTGGCTTCATCGACCTCCTCTCTGCCACCAGCCTCCTCCTCTCAGACAATTTAATGGCAGTAAATTCGTGGATGCTGTGTGTTTATCTACTCTGATCTGCAGATCACGACGTGATGCTGTCGGTCTGAATGCTTTCCACGAGCCTTATACTGAGTGGTTATCTTCAGTGATAGTATCAGCACCCTGATACTGGTGGCAGCGCTTGTTTGTGGCGGAGGAGTGGTACTAATAGCGGGAGGAGGAGTGGCACTAATATTTGAGTGCCAAATATTGATCTGAAAAACAAGGGGCAGTTAAAATTACTGTCACTAAGTTAGCCCTAATGGTAGGGTCTCGGATTGCGTAAGCGAGGAAGTAATTACCTCAGTAGATTATGATCCATTAATATCGACTAATGGAAGTGAGAAGATTGAATGGGAATAAGCTGTTCCCTCATTCTTGGAATGTACTACACACACAATTATTCTTAATATAATTTTATATTTTATCTCAAATCATACCATTTGTTAAGCTATATAATATATATATATATATAATCCTGGACTTACATTAGTTATCTAATTCACTACTTTTTATAAATGAAGATTCAGTGATATTTCTTTCACTAATTTGTTAACACTCAGTTTGTATGAATTGTATGAGTCGATTAGTGCAGTGAATTGAATGATTACAAATCTTTTCAGTGACGAAACAATGCTTTGGACTCTTGAGCAGTTCCTTATTCTGTGTTCGTCCATCTTCTGGTCAAGATGTTTACCTCTTTGGCCAACCTAGAACTTATTACAGTCTTAACAGGACATTTTATACACACACATCCATTGCCACTTCTTGGGTTAATGCTTCGAGCGTGGCTTGGGTTGGAGGCTCCTCTGGCGTCTGATGGGTGTCCCTGGTGACCCATGATGGATGCCATGATGGTAGTGAAGAAGCTGGATGTATTGTGGATGTACTTCTCAGGTGGGTGTGAGAAGGCTGGGAGTGGTTGATGGGGGAGGATGGTGGTAGTGTGGTCAGGGGTGTGGCTGGGCAGGGTAGTCAGGGTGTGGTTGGGCAGGGTAGTCAGGGTGTGGCTGGACAGGGTAGTCAGGGTGTGGCTGGACAGAGTAGTCAGGGTGTGGTAGGTTTACAACATATCATTTCAGAGCGGGTGTTCCTCTCACGCTCTACTGCTTCACCATCGGCCTCCCTCCCTCCACCCCCAGGGGGGTTGAAAGCAGGGCGGGGCCACCGGCCGGCCCCCTGTGTCAGGGGTCGGTGGTGGGGGGGGGGCCCTCATGGTGTCTTTCCCGGGGGGAGAGAGGAGGGTGAGAGTGGGTCTTGTATCACACGGGGGAGAGGGGTGAGAGGTCTTGCAACACACCCACAGGGGAGAGGGACTACTGTCACCTGTGGTAGGTGGCTACGGCTGACCCATCTCCTAACCCCTGAGCACTCCAGATGTAAACTTACACATTATTGAGTGTCCCGCCACTAGAGTGCTACACACACCCTTCACACCTGCTGGCATGAGGTACCTGGAGCTTTGCAATTGCTTTATTAGCTCTCTTGTCCTAGAGGATATCCTTATACTGCGCCGGCGCAGACCACTGGTCACGTGGCCCTGTATGACCAACCAGCCTGCAAGACGGGCACTGCTCAGTACACCAGCTCTGACGTCAAGCCATATACAAGGGACTGCTCAGTACACCAGCTCTGGCGTCAAGCCATATACTAGGGACTGCTCAGTACACCAGCTCTGACGTCAAGCCATATACAAGGGACTGCTCAGTACACCAGCTCTGACGTCAAGCCATATACAAGGGACTGCTCAGTACACCAGCTCTGGCGTCAAACCATATACAAGGGACTGCTCAGTACAACAGCTCTGACGTCAAGCCATATACAAGGGACTGCTCAGTACAACAGCTCTGACGTCAAGCCATATACAAGGGACTGCTCAGTACAACAGCTCTGGCGTCAAGCCATATATATATAAACTGCTCTCCTCCCGCTCTCTCTCTCTGTTTACACCAGACGTTGCTCAGGCAATGGATGGCCTCGAGATTGATTGATTGATAAAGATTAAGCCACCTAAGAGGTGGCACGGGCATGAATAGCCCGATGGATGGCCTCAACTCGGTCGCCGGTATTCACATTGCTCCTCACCTTAATGTTAACACAACTTCAGTCAAAACTAATCAGGAACTATACAATTGTTGGTTTTGTTATTCATATTGGGGGAAGAGAGAGTAGAGAGAGTGCTATCGTACTACAGGGTAGTGTGCTTGGCCCTCTGCTGTGGAATACCTGTTTCAACGATCTACTTCACCTCATTCCTGAAGCTCAAGCCTATGCTGACGACTGCACTCTACCCTTTTCACATGGAAAGAAATACCAACTGTTGCAAGATTCATCAATCCCCCACCTACAGGGAGCTCTGCCATCTCCTGGCGAAGGAGATTGCGGGTCACATTTGCGGCTTAGGAATCGCAGGCGATGATGATAACGAGACTGTATATTGCAAATCGAACTGGCTTGCAAATGGGTGGCACAAACCTAGAGGTCAGAGATGACATTGGCATATTATGAATTAAAATTGACATTTCAAGGACAATACAGAGCCATGTGCTTAACCTAGCCCACAAGGCAACTCCTTAAAAGTTCTCCAACTCCTTAAAGCGCTCAACATAGGTAAAGCTGTGGGGCGAGATAAGGTCAGTCCAAGACTACTACGCAGCTGCGCTGACCTGTTGGCTCCACCTCTCACGTGCCTCTACCAACTCTGCCTGGCTCAAGGAATGTGGCCCTCCTTATGGAAGAAGGCAGACGTTGTTCCAGTACACAGAAAGAAAAGCCGCTCAGTAGTTGGTAACTACAGCCCAGTGTCACTGCTCTTCATTACTGCTAAAATTCTCGAAACATTAAATCTCTCTGACATCATTTTTTAGCCATCTTCTGCTATTATGTGTTCAACAGTAGGGTTTTAGAAAAGACCGATTTGCTGCTGATTTGCTAAATCTTCCACTAAGTGGCATCGGTCACTGGTTGAGTCCAAGATCAGCTGTGTTGTTGGTCTGGACATAGCAGGAGCCTTTGATCAGGTCTGGCACTAGGGATTAGTACTGAAGCTTCAAGCGTATCTCGGGCTCCATTTATAGCTAATAAAAGACAACCTTCAAGAACGGACTCTATGAGTAGTCCTCAGTGGAGTAGAGTGCGAAAGCCACTAAGTTGGTGCCTATATATCCACCCCCAGAGTAGTGTGCTTGGCCCATTGCTTTGGCACGTTTATTTCAACGATCAACTAGTCCTCATTCCAAAAGCCCACGCCTATCATGAGTGAGTGTAAAGGTTAGAGTGCTGACGACTGCACTCTTAACCTTTACCTATGGAAAAAAAGGAAATACCAACTGCTACAAGGGTCATCAATCATCAATTTCAAGCAGTTTCTACCTGAGGTAGATTATGGCAAGTCACATTTGGGGCTAAGAAAACACAGGCAAGATAATACTAGGCAACATACTGCAAAGCGAACATGAATGCAAATGAGTGGCGAAAGCAATGACCGGCAAATGACCCCCCATGGGGCTGCAATGACCCCTCCCCCCCCCCTAGAGCTGTCATGACCCCCGAGGGCTGTCAGGAAAAGGAGAGAGCTGTCATGACCCCCCCAGAGGGCCGCCATGTTTCCTATTAAAGGAGTGGAGATACTGACCTAAGTGCCAGAGGAGCTTAAGAAACACCATTCTCACCAATATATATAAAATAATAATATTTCCCGAGCAATCGGCAATAACGTGTTTGATCCAACCCGTTCTCGCACTTTCTTATTGTCAATAATGACTTATTAAATACGTGCATATGTGACATACTAATTTATTGTGAATATTTTAGTTTACCTTGAAAAGCTTCATAGAAAACACCGACCTTACCTAACCTTCTTAGTATGTTAAGATAAGCATCGTATTGCTTCGTAATTACAATTATTACTTAACCAAATATAGGTATAGGTTAAGTAATAATTGTAATTGCAAAGCAATAAGATGCTTATCTTAACATACTAAGAAGGTTAGGTAAGGTCGGTGTTTTCTATGAAGCTTTTCAAGGTAAACTAAAATATTCACAATAAATTAGTATGTCACATATGCACGTATTTAATAAGTCAATATTGACTATAAGAAAGTGCGAGAAACGGGTTGCTTGATCAATGGCACGGTGGGAGTGACTCAACGCTCTTGATCGTTGATGCTTCGGTATACATAACACATTGACTTACTGTTCAAATGTATACTTTGATGTGTTCAGATAAATTATCCATTGACAGTGACAGTTGGCTTTTTTTCTAAGGTGGCAAGGATGACGTGAGGCGAGAGTGGCTGAGTGTGTGTTTACCGAGCGCTGAGGTGTGGCTCGGGTCTAGTCACTGTCTAGTGAAGTGGTTACTTTAAAACTGATGAGTAAATTATCCCGTAGCGGCGAATATTTATTCATGTATTGTCTGTTATTCTTGGAGGTGGCCGAGCCTTTGTTCAGGCGCAGCAATGTTACTGATTCTTATTTGATTTGTGGTTGTGTGTGTGTGTGTGTGTGTGTGTGTGTGTGTGTGTGTGTGTGTGTGTGTGTGTGTGTGTGTGTGTGTGTGTGTGTGTGTGTGTGTGTGTGTGTGTACTCACCTAGTTGTGCTTGCGGGGGTTAAGTTTTGGCTCTTTGGTCCCGTCAATCAACTGGTGTACAGATTCCTGAGCCTATTGGGCTCTATCATATCTCCATTTGAAACTGTGTATGGAGTCAGCCTCCACCACATCACTTCCTAATGCATTCCATTTGATACCTACTCTGACACTGATTTTTTTTTTATGTCTCTGTGGCTCATCTGGGTACTAAGTTTCCACCTGTGTCCCCTTGTTCATGTCCCACCCGTGCTGAAGAGTTTGTCTTTGTCCACCCTGTCAGTTTCCCTGAGAATTTTGTAGGTGGTTATCATGTCTCCCCCTTACTCTTCTGTTTTTCCAGGGACGTGAGGTTCAGCTCCTTTAGCCTTTCCTCATAGCTCATACCACTCAGTTCCGGGACAAGTCTGGTGGCATATCGCTGAATCTTCTCTAACTTTGTCTTGTGTTTAACTAGGTATGGACTCCAAGGTGGAAATGCATATTCCAGGATTAGTCTGGCATACGTGGTGTACAGGGTCCTGAACGATTCCTTACACAAGTTTCTAAAGGCACTTCTTATGTTGGCCAGTCTAGCAGATGCCGCTGATGATATTCTTTTGATGTGGGCCTCTGGTGATAGATTCAGTGTGATATCAACCCTCAGATCTTTCTCTCTATTTTTGACTCTTGCAGGATATCACCTTCCAGGATTGCAGGATTGTGTACTCATCTATTTGTGTCTGCAGGATCGAGTATTAACTCTAGGATCCCGCCTTTCTAGCCATCGGTTGTTTACAGCAATGACTCCTGTCCCATTTCCCTACCATATCTATTTTTAAAATTATGAATAGAGTTTGCTTCCACAACCTGTTCCCCAAGTGCATTCCACTGTGTGTGTGTGTGTGTGTGTGTGTGTGTGTGTGTGTGTGTGTGTGTGTGTGTGTGTGTGTGTGTGTGTGTGTGTGTGTGTGTGTACTCACCTAGTTGTGCTTGCGGAGGTTGAGCCCTGCTCTTTCGGCCTGCCTCACAACTGTCAATCAATCAACTGTTACTAACTACTATTCCCCCCCCCCACACACACACCCAGGAAGCAGCCCGTAACAGCTGTCTAACTCCCAGGTACCTATTTACTGTTAGGTAACAGGGGGCATCAGGGTGAAAGAAATTCTGTCCATTGTTCCTCGCTGGCCCTGGGAATCGAACCCGGGCCACAGGATTACGAGCCCCACGCGCTGTCCACTGAGCTACCAGCGCCCCAGGTGTGTGTGTGTGTGGTTGCGTGCGTGCGGGCATGTACGTGCGTGTGTACAAAGAGCAACAGCAGACACATACAGGTAAATACCAGAGAGGGAGGGTCCCCCACGACTCACCCATTTGTTGCAATGTTGTAAAAGCGGGTCAGGTCAAGCTTGGTCACGACTTGGCACCGCCAGCTTGAAGTTCACTAGGACAGGTCATCCTTAATGTAAGTTGTGGGTTACTTGGTCGTCGTTGGGTAAGAGAGAGGTCGTTCTGGGAATCTGAAGAGAGGAGCGGTGGGTCCTTGCAAACTCCAGTCCTTGCTAATTAGATTCGTGCACTAGAGAATGTTGGTAAAGATTGGGGATTATGTTGAGTATGTATTGTGGTAGATTGTTGTTGTGGTGGTGGATTGTTGTTGTTGTACGGGCCTCAAATCACTGTAGACAATATTAACGTTAAAAACGTGTATTTGCAGACTGGGTCGTGTTGAATACAAGTTGTTGGAGACTGAGGGGGGTCGTTACGAAGGTCGTAAATCATCGTGGATAGGGTCGTTAGGGCTAAAAAAAAAATTCCCCCGTGGGCTGGCTACAATCACCGTGTGAGGGGGGGGGAGGGGGGTCATAACTTTTGTTTACCAGCTGACCTGTTCGTCTAAGCCGTTAGGAGCACCCACATGGCCGCTATGATAGACAGTCTTGGGATTGACAGGTGACGCCTGAAGTAGACGGATATTTCCGTCTTGGTGACGGGTGCAGACGGTGCCTGCAGGAGGGTCAACGTTGGCTGTTGTTGTAGTAATGGACTTGTTGTTGTAGGTGTTGTATTGGACTGTTGTTGTTGTATAGGATTCGTCAGCAAGGCTCTCCAGCATACGCAGCCAGAGACAAAGGTATATATATCTCATATGTGTGGTTGCATATATATATCTCATATGTGTGGTTGTATATGAATGTGTGTGCTCACTTATTTTGCCACAAAATAGTCCAATTTGTTCACGTGTGACAAAGTGGTCCAATTTGGGTCTTCGTAACAATGTGGGTTAATTTTGTTCTGCAACATATTGGCCCAATTTGTTCCTTTTGCAGCAAAGTGGTGCAATGACCATTTTCAGCAAAGTGGTGCAATGACCATTTTCAGCAAAGTGGTGCAATGACCATTTTCAGCAAAGTGGACTAATTTGTCCCCTTTGCAACAAAGTGGTCCAATCTGTTTCTTTCCCCGGTCAGTATGGCAGCATACCAATATTCTTGATGTATGAATTGTATGACTTAAATAATGTTTTGTATTATACAGCAAATCATTTTAAATTCTAATAATTATACAAAAGTACGTTTAATATTTCATATTATCACTTTTATATGATTGAGAGGCAGAGACTATTTACATTATTAGTTTAACAGGATTGTGGATTAGGAGATGGTAGTGGAGGTGGTAGAGGTGGTGGTGGTGGTGGTGGTGGTAGATGTGGTGGTGGTGGTGGTAGATGTGGTGGTGGTGGTAGATGTGGTGGTGGTGGTGGCTTCGACAACTGCGTCTTTCAGTGGGGTTAAACTTGCTGTGCACCTAAACAGGGTATGAATATCTCCTCACATTTCTTCGAGACATTTCAGTTTCCAGCTTCAACTTGTGTCCTGTTGTCCTACTTTGTCTGAGTAGAGACTGCCCCCCCCCCCTTGTTTATTCCCTTCAGTATCTTGCATGTTGTGATCATGCCACCTCTTCTCTGTCCTCTAGGGTTGTGAGATTTAGTTCAGTTAACCTATCCTCCTTCTTGACTTTCTTAGTTTTGACACTAAGCTTGTTGACCTGTTTTCTGTCCTACAGTTTATTCCTTACCAAGTTAACTTTCTAAGACTTCCCAGTTACGCCAGCTTGCTTCTCAGTCTTGTACAAGAGCCTGTCAAGAAAAACACTCTCAAATGCTTTTTGACAATCGCAGAAATAGTACTCGATCAAGTTTGTGAGGGCTGACTTGTCCCGTCTGGAGCCGTGAAGTCTTACAGAGTTTATCCTCTGCGGGAGGTGCAGTATTCTCAACCTGGTCACTTTCTCCACCGCTTTACACCAAATACTTGTCAGTAACACTGGTCTCCAAGTTAATGCCACCTGTCTGGTGATGGTGGTGGTAGTGGGGGTGGTGGTGGTGATGGAGGAGGTTATAGTAGTGGTGGTGGTGGTGGGGGTGGTGGTGGTGATGGAGGAGGTTATAGTAGTGGTGGTGGTGGTGGGGGTGGTGGTGGTGGTGATGGAGGAGGTTATAGTAGTGGTGGTGGTGGTGGTGGTGGGGGTGGTGGTGGTGATGGAGGAGGTTATAGTAGTGGTGGTGGTGGTGGTGGTGGTGGATGGTAGTGGTGGATGGTGGATGTAGTGGTACTTACCTAACAGTGTCTAGGGGGAAGTGAGGTGTAGCTCTTTGTACCCCGCCTATCACCCCTTGTTATACTTGTTGTGTTACAATTTAACTATTCTGACGTTCACATTCTTTGTGAATTCAGGCCTTAAAGTTGGGGATGGAGTTGGAGTATCTTGTATGCTGTGACCATATCCCCTCTGTTCCTTCTATCTGCTAGAGGTTGTGAGATTTAGTTCCATTAGCTTCATAGCTTATTCCCCTTAGCTCGGGCGCCAATATTGTTGCAATTATCTGTACTTTTTCAATTATGGTTTTATGTTTCACAAGGTGCGGATTCCAACCCGGCGCTGCATATTCCAGTATTGGTCTAACAAACGTTATGTATATTGCCTTGAAGGAGGTAGTGGTGAATTGAAGGTGGTGATGTAGGTAATCAGTGTAATTTTACACTGATTACTGTGTCATATAATTTAGTGTCACCTGTATGTACCTGTTTTTTAATATTAGGACTTCGTCTGCCTTTTAGCATTCTAAGAGTCCTTCAGTGTTGGGTGCTTTATTTCAGATTATATTAAGCGGGTAGCTCGTCTCCACGTTGATTCGTTTGTTAAGATGTGTTGATATCATTTGTTGAGTTCATCACACACACACACACACATCTCCTTGTCATTTTCTGTGAGAACTCTCCAGTATCTCTTTAAACTGATCCCATCGTCTTTTACTGTTGTTTTTCTCCTTTTATGGCTCTACAACAACTTTAATTGGTATATATTTTTTGTCATAATGTCGTTTTCAAATTGCTTCTCATGTTTCTTTCGGACTCTTGCGTACTTGTTTCTGACTCTCTTCAGCGTTCCTCTGTTATCTTAAGGTTATCTTGAGATGATTTCGGGGCTTTAGTGTCCCCGCGGCCCGGTCCTCGACCAGGCCTCCACCCCCAGGAAGCAGCCCGTGACAGCTGACTAACTCCCAGGTACCTATTTACTGCTAGGTAACAGGGGCATTCAGGGTGAAAGAAACTTTGCCCATTTGTTTCTGCCTCGTGCGGGAATCGAACCCGCGCCACAGAATTACGAGTCCTGCGCGCTATCCACCAGGCCACGAGTGATCGTTCTCTGTACCTTTTCCATAGTTTTCTGGTCCTCATCATTGCTTCCTTTTATTGACTATTCAATCAGGAGTTGACTTTGCTGGCCCCATAAACGTCCTCCTTCCATGGGGTAAACTGCTCCGTTGCCTCTGTACATTTCCAGTCAGTGAGGGAAAGGATGAAATCATCCTTTTATTTGTGTTCTATGTTGCCTGTTCTCTCCCACACTGGACTTGGTCCCCTCACCCTGTTGTGTTCCCCACACCCGTCCTCTCTCTTCTTCCTCGGTGTGGTTCTTCGTGGGCGTGGTAGAGGTGGTGGTGGTGGGCGTGGTAGAGGTGGTGGTGGTGGGCGTGGTAGAGGTGGTGGTGGTGGGCGTGGTAGAGGTGGTGGTGGTGGGTGTGGTAGAGGTGGTGGTGGTGGGTGTGGTACAGGTGGTGGTGGTGGGCGTGGTAGAGGTGGTGGTGGTGGGCGTGGTAGAGGTGGTGGTGGTGGGCGTGGTAGAGGTGGTGGTGGTGGGCGTGGTAGAGGTGGTGGTGGTGGGCGTGGTAGAGGTGGTGGTGGTGGGCGTGGTAAAGGTGGTGGTGGTGGGCGTGGTAGAGGTGGTGGTGGTGGGCGTGGTAGAGGTGGTGGTGGTGGGCGTGGTAGAGGTGGTGGTGGTGGGCGTGGTAGAGGTGGTGGTGGTGGGCGTGGTACAGGTGGTGGTGGTGGGCGTGGTAGAGGTGGTGGTGGTGGGCGTGGTAGAGGTGGTGGGGGTGGGCGTGGTAGAGGTGGTGGTGGTGGGCGTGGTTGAGGCTCCCTTGGTGAAGGGACAGTACTGGGTGAAGGTCACCATGCACGAAGGGACAGTACTGGGTGAAGGTCACCATGCACGAAGGGACAGTACTGGGTGAAGGTCACCATGCACGAAGGGACAGTACTGGGTGAAGGTCACCATGCACGAAGGGACAGTATTGGGTGAAGGTCACCATGCACGAAGGGACAGTACTGGGTGAAGGTCACCATGCACGAAGGGACAGTACTGGGTGAAGGTCACCATGCACGAAGGGACAGTACTGGGTGAAGGTCACCATGCACGAAGGGACAGTACTGGGTGAAGGTCACCATGCACGAAGGGACAGTACTGGGTGAAGGTCACCATGCACGAAGGGACAGTATTGGGTGAAGGTCACCATGCACGAAGGGACAGTACTGGGTGAAGGTCACCATGCACGAAGGGACAGTACTGGGTGAAGGTCACCATGCACGAAAGATTCTGAACGAGACAATATCAGTCGTTTGAGATTGGTTGTTGCGTAGTTTGGTCCGGGTGGAGGATGGGGGGGGGGCGGCTGGGATGGCGTTGGGATTCTTTTTGAGAGTCTGTGGTGGCGTGGTGGCGTTGATAGCTGTTAGGTCGGATTAGATGGCGTCAAGGCCAGGAAGGGAGCCCAGGAAGGGAAGGCCATGGGGAAGGCAAGAGGGTTGTTGTTGTTTTAGATTCAACTACTTGGAACATAAAGTTCTAAGTAGCACGGGCTATGGTGAGCCCGTCGACAGGAGGGAATATGGAGGGCAGGGGAGAGCAACTCTAGTCTTTGGCTGTCATGGACGGTCCAAGAGTCAAGTACCGGCGCCCCCCACGCCCACACACACGTCCGCCCCCCACGCCCACACACGCGCGCCCCCCACGCCCACACACACGCACTCCCCACGCCCACACACGCGCGCTCCCCACGCCCACACACACGCCCATGGGACCTTCCTTAGCCCATTGTGGAAGTCAGGGCCCCTCAGCGCTACTCAACATTCCTGATATAAATGAACTGCTCGAGTTATGAGAAGATCAGAGGCACAGAGTAGTGAGAACGGTCAGAGGCACGGAGTAGTGAGAACGGTCAGAGGCACGGAGTAGTGAGAACGGTCAGAGGCACGGAGTAGTGAGAACGGTCAGAGGCACGGAGTAGTGAGAACAATCAGAGGCACAGAGTAGTGAGAACGGTCAGAGACACGGCGTAGTGAGAACAGAGGCACGGAGTAATGAGAACAGAGGCACGGAGTAGTGAGAACAATCAGAGACACGGAGTAGTGAGACCAATGAGAGGCACGGAGTAGTGAGACCAATGAGAGGCACGGAGTAGTGAGACCAATGAGAGGCACGGAGTAGTGAGACCAATGAGAGGCACGGAGTAGTGAGAATAGAGACACGGAGTAGTGAGAACAGAGGCACGGAGTAGTGAGACCAATCAGAGGCACGGAGTAGTGAGACCAATGAGAGGCACGGAGTAGTGAGACCAATCAGAGGCACGGAGTAGTGAGAACAGAGGCACGGAGTAGTGAGAACAGAGGCACGGAGTAGTGAGAACAGAGGCACGGAGTAGTGAGAACAGAGACACGGAGTAGTGAGAACAGAGGCACGGAGTAGTGAGAAAGTGGCAGCACTGAGAGCCGTGCACACTAACACGCTCCTACACTAGTATCTCCACTCAACCTGACCGGTGAGCGGGAAATCTGCACTTGAGGGGCAAAAAAGCCATATTGAAATTCCAATGTAGTTTTAGTGACGCCAAACCTGTTCAACATTTTCGTCTGAAAGGTCAAGGAAGAAAAACTGGGCGATGGGTGAGCAAACTGGAGCACTCGCGAGACCCGCCTCTAGGGCCAGGCTCCACACGGCCCAACTGCTCTTCACAGCTTGCCTAGTAGGCAAAAAAAACACAACCTAAAGGGAGTGATAATTATTCGGATTCTGTCTGGGGATTTCATCCCTAATTGGAGATGCAATAGGGATTAGTTTTGAAAGTTGAGGAATTCCTGCAAGAATAATTGCAATATCGGAGGTCCTTCCTGGGGTATATGTTGTGGGCCGTGTGTCGGGGGGGGGGGGGGGGAGAGAAGGCTGTGGGCATGGTGCCCCACACCACACTATGGCCCCTGGTGAGTGTGTGGTGTGGGCATGGTGCCCACTATGGCCGTCCTTCCTCTCAACACCCCGCACACCAAGCCTTACCTCTCCTCCCACCAACTCAAAACACGCAACACATCTCCCACTACTTTCTTCTCCAGACCTTTTGTTTTTGCTTCACTTCCGCTTTTTATGCGAGCCACAGGTGGTGTGTTTTGCTGGGTCCCATGCGGGTCCTCAACTCTCGGTCTTACCGCACTGCTGTTGGCATCCTTCACCCCCTGTCCCTGCCAGGACAACACCAGAAGCCCTCACCGGAGGCATTGTGAGGCATTCGGTTAAGCCAACACCAGAAGCCCTCACCGGAGGTATTGTGAGGCATTCGGTTAAGCCAACACCAGAAGCCCTCACCGGAGGTATTGTGAGGCATTCCGTGAAGCCAACACCAGAAGCCCTCACCGGAGGCATTCGGTCAAGCCAACACCAGAAGCCCTCACCGGAGGCATTGTGAGGCATTCGGTTAAGCCAACACCAGAAGCCCTCACCGGAGGTATTGTGAGGCATTCCGTGAAGCCAACACCAGAAGCCCTCACCGGAGGCATTCGGTCAAGTCAACACCAGAAGCCCTCACCGGAGGCATTGTGAGGCATTCGGTCAAGCCAACACCAGAAGCCCTCACCGGAGGTATTGTGAGGCATTCCGTGAAGCCAACACCAGAAGCCCTCACCGGAGGCATTCGGTCAAGCCAACACCAGAAGCCCTCACCGGAGGCATTGTGAGGCATTCCGTCAAGCCAACACCAGAAGCCCTCACCGGAGGCATTGTGAGGCATTCGGTCAAGCCAACACCAGAAGCCCTCACCGGAGGTATTGTGAGGCATTCCGTGAAGCCAACACCAGAAGCCCTCACCGGAGGCATTCGGTCAAGCCAACACCAGAAGCCCTCACCGGAGGCATTGTGAGGCATTCGGTCAAGCCAACACCAGAAGCCCTCACCGGAGGCATTGTGAGGCATTCGGTCAAGCCAACACCAGAAGCCCTCACCGGAGGCATTGTGAGGCATTCCGTCAAGCCAACACCAGAAGCCCTCACCGGAGGCATTGTGAGGCATTCGGTCAAGCCAACACCAGAAGCCCTCACCGGAGGCATTCGGTCAAGCCAACACCAGAAGCCCTCACCGGAGGCATTCGGTCAAGCCAACACCAGAAGCCCTCACCGGAGGCATTGTGAGGCATTCGGTCAAGCCAACACCAGAAGCCCTCACCGGAGGCATTGTGAGGCATTCGGTCAAGCCAACACCGGAAGCCCTCACCGGAGCCATTGTGAGGCATTCGGTTAAGCCAACACCGGAAGCCCTCACCGGAGCCATTGTGAGGCATTCGGTTAAGCCAACACCGGAAGCCCTCACCGGAGCCATTGTGAGGCATTCGGTCAAACCAACACCAGAAGCCCTCACCGGAGGTATTGTGAGGCATTCCGTCAAGCCAACACCAGAAGCCCTCACCGGAGGCATTGTGAGGCATTCGGTCAAGCCAACACCAGAAGCCCTCACCGGAGGTATTGTGAGGCATTCGGCCAAGCCAACACCAGAAGCCCTCACCGGAGGCATTGTGAGGCATTCCGTCAAGCCAACACCAGAAGCCCTCACTGGAGGTATTGTGAGGCATTCCGTCAAGCCAACACCAGAAGCCCTCACCGGAGGCATTGTGAGGCAATCCGTCAAGCCAACACCAGAAGCCCTCACTGGAGGCATTGTGAGGCATTCCGTCAAGCCAACACCAGAAGCCCTCACTAGAGGTATTGTGAGGCATTCCGTCAAGCCAACACCAGAAGCCCTCACCGGAGGCATTGTGAGGCAATCCGTCAAGCCAACACCAGAAGCCCTCACTGGAGGTATTGTGAGGCATTCGGCCAAGCCAACACCAGAAGCCCTCACCGGAGGCATTGTGAGGCATTCCGTCAAGCCAACACCAGAAGCCCTCACCGGAGGCATTGTGAGGCAATCCGTGAAGCCAACACCAGAAGCCCTCACCGGAGGCATTGTGAGGCATTCGGTCAAGCCAACACCAGAAGCCCTCACTGGAGGTATTGTGAGGCATTCCGTCAAGCCAACACCAGAAGCCCTCACTGGAGGTATTGTGAGGCATTCCGTCAAGCCAACACCAGAAGCCCTCACCGGAGGCATTGTGAGGCAATCCGTCAAGCCAACACCAGAAGCCCTCACTGGAGGCACTGTGAGGTGCCTTAGCTAGCTGTCTCCTCCTTCCAAAGTGTTCGGTTGACTGACATGCATTGGTGTTTACAAAGGCTTGCGAAGGGCTCGACGCAGCAGTAGACCAATAGCTGCAAACTAGGCTTGTCTAATCTTTACCACACAAGTAAAGAAGTGTATATTCTTCTAGCCTGATGAGAGAGAATCTATTATCTCCTAATTTTAAAAACAGTGTTGCGCTTTGTCTGTTGACCGCAATACAAATATTTGCCAGAATTAACATGGTCATGTCTTCGATGTTTTTAAACACTTAGATCATTTTTCTTCTTCTAAGAACGTTTAATTTTTGGGGGGATATCAGAGTGTTGGTATCATCTTCGTTGCTCAGCGCCGACCTTGCTCTCAATTTGTCACTATACGTTGTCTAAAATATGGTGACCAACGCTGTTCGTAATAGTGAGGACGCACCCGGGCCTGGTGCAGAGCCACCACCATCACCTCCAGTCACAGGTCGAACAACTAACTATATAAACATTAGTTTTCCCAACATAATAACTCAATCTATAGATACTTTACCCGTCACTACTGAACACCCTGCTCTTTCTCCCTGGGGCTCTTCGGTTCAACAACAAATCCCCACCTGCTCCCCCCCCACCTCTGCCCCCACTGACCACCTGCCCCACCTGGCCCCCCCTGCCCACCTGCCCACTTAAAGCAGGCACCGCGCCGTGGCTGGCTCGTACCACTTATTTTCTCAGCAGGGTATTTAAACCTATCTAACCTTCTCCACTTTCAGCTCCCACCTATGATCTTACACGACCACCACCTGTTGTGCTGCCCACCACCCACTGCCCGCCACCCACTGCCCCGCCACCCACTGGCCATCACCCACTGCCCACCACCCACTGGCCATCACCCACTGTCCCCACCACCCACTGCCCCACCACCCACTGGCCATCACACACTGTCCCCACCACCCACTGCCCCACCACCCACTGGCCATCACACACTGTCCCCACCACCCACTGCCCCACCACCCACTGGCCATCACACAATGTCCACCACCCACTGCCCCACCACCCACTGCCCACCACCCACATTTCTATCTGTCAGGACTCACCCATCCACTTACTGCCACCAGCCAGTTGTTTATGGCTTTCATCCACGCCATCCACGCTATCACCATCACCATCCACACTATCACCATCCATACTATCACCATCATCATCCACACCATCACCATCCACACCATCACCATCCACACCATCACCATCCACACTATCACCATCCACACCATCACCATCCACACCATCACCATCCACACCATCACCATCACCATCCATACTAACACCATCACCATCCACACCATCACCATGCACACCATCACCATCACCATCCACACCATCACCATCACCTGCGAGCCTGCTAGGCTTTCTGCTTACTAATGTGACGTCATGTAGCTAATGACGTCATCATACTGTCTGGGATAAAGGCAGGTCATTATCGGGAGAAAGCGATAAGCCATTACGACCACATAGCATTTGGCAGGGATATAAGGATAAGGATTTGGGATAGGACGACGGGAAAGAATGGTGGCACCCAGGCACTTGGACGGTCGGTGATTGAACGCCGACCTGCAAGAATCTTTGCCGTCGCTCTACCGCCCAGTCCAAGATGCTGGGCATGACTGGGTTAGTCCGGCAGACATCTTCCAGGCTAATCCAGGCTAATCCTAATATGCACTGGCTCGTTCCCTCGTGTCCAAGATGTTCACTGAGATTGGGAAGAGTAATGGTTCTAGGACTGAGCCCTGGCGAAGCCTTATTATCCCGCTCATTACCCCCTTCTCTCTCTCTCACTGTGACACTCTGTTTTCCGCACCTCAGGTATTCCATATCCAGTGTATTCACCACTCACTCTCTCTCTCTCTTTCTCTCACTGTGACACTGTTTTCCGCACCTCAGGTATTCCATATCCAGTGTATTCACCTCTCTCTCTCTCTCTCTCTCTCTCTCTCTCTCTCTCTCTCTCTCTCTCTCTCTCTCTCTCTCTCTCTCTCTCTCTCTCTCTCTCTCTCTCTCTCTCTCTTGTATATCAGCACTTCGCCAGGAACGTTTGGTGGTGGTGATGGTGATGATGGTGGTGGTATTAACGAGGGGAGGGGAGGGGGTAGGGTTGTGGAGGCATTGCAACAAGGAGAGGGAAGGGGGGACTGGTTGGTGATGGGTGATAGTGGTTGCTCTGCTGGCGGCGCTGATCTCGTTTGTTCAACAGAGCACCAGCCGGACCCCTCCAGGAAGGATGGGGGGGGGGGGGGCGAGTGTTATCCTGACTGCACCTCCACTGTTACTCCTTCACCTGTACCAGGTACCCCTCGCTACTCTCACCTGTACCAGGTACCTCTCGCTACTCTCACCTGTACCAGGTACCCCTCGCTACTCTCACCTGTACCAGGTGCCCCTCGCTACTCTCACCTGTACCAGGTACCCCTCGCTACTCTCACCTGTACCAGGTACCCCTCGCTACTCTCACCTGTACCAGGTACCCCTCGCTACTCTCACCTGTACCAGGTACCCCTCGCTACTCTCACCTGTACCAGGTACCCCTCGCTACTCTCACCTGTACCAGGTACCCCTCGCTACTCTCACCTGTACCAGGTACCCCTCGCTACTCTCACCTGTACCAGGTACCCCTCGCTACTCTCACCTGTACCAGGTACCCCTCGCTACTCTCACCTGTACCAGGTACCCCTCGCTACTCTCACCTGTACCAGGTACCCCTCGCTACTCTCACCTGTACCAGGTACCCATCACAAGAGGTCGATGTGAGGAAGGGAGTTTACCAGGAAGGAAGACAGTTTATCTGGCAAAAAGGGAGTTTACCTAGCAGGAATGAATTCGCCTAAAGGAAAGCACTTATCTAGCGAGAAAGGAGTTTATCTGGCTGGAAAGTTTACCTGGCGGGAAATAAGGTTACCTGACGGGAAGGGAGTTTACCTGTGATGGGGGGAGTTTACCTGGAGGGGAAGGCTAGCACAAGGTGGGGAAGGCGGGATGGTGGGGTCCATGCAGGTTTTTTGGTGGGCAGACGGACGGGTCCGGAAAGGTCGCGTACCTGGCGGGCAAGTGTGTGTGTGTGTGTGCCTCTGCACCACGCCCACACTCCTGCTTCCCCCTGCTGAACTGGAGCAGGGAGAGCCCCGGCCCTCCCCCTCTCCCTCACACCCAGCCCACACCCTCCCCCCGCCCTTATACCCAGCCCGCCCTCTCCCTCACACACAGCCTACAGCCTCCCTCACACCCAGCCCACCCCCTCCCTCACACCCAGCCCACCCCCTCCCTCACACCCTCCCTCACACCCAGCCCATACCCTCCCCACCACCCAGCCCACACCCTCCCTCACACCCAGCCCACACCCTCCCTCACACCCAGCCCACACCCCACCCTCACACCCAGCCCACACCCTCCCTCACACCCAGCCCACACCCTCCCTCACACCCAGCCCACACCCTCCCTCACACCCACCCTCACACCCAGCCCACACCCTCCCTCACACCCAGCCCACACCCTCCCTCACACCCAGCCCACACCCCACCCTCACACCCAGCCCACACCCCACCCTCACACCCAGCCCACCCCCCACCCTCACACCCAGCCCACACCCTCCCTCACACCCAGCCCACACCCTCCCTCACACCCAGCCCACCCCCACCCTCACACCCAGCCCACCCCCTCCCTCACACCCTGCCCACCCCCACCCTCACACCCAGCCCACCCCCTCCCTCACACCCAGCCCACCCCCACCCTCACACCCAGCCCACACCCTCCCTCACACCCAGCCCACCCCCACCCTCACACCCAGCCCACACCCTCCCTCACACCCAGCCCACCCCCTCCCTCACACCCAGCCCACACCCTCCCTCACACCCAGCCCACACCCTCCCTCACACCCAGCCCACCCCCACCCTCACACCCAGCCCACCCCCACCCTCACACCCAGCCCACACCCTCCCTCACACCCAGCCCACACCCCACCCTCACACCCAGCCCACACCCTCCCTCACACCCAGCCCACACCCTCCCTCACACCCAGCCCACACCCTCCCTCACACCCAGCCCACACCCTCCCTCACACCCAGCCCACCCCCACCCTCACACCCAGCCCACCCCCTCCCTCACACCCTGCCCACCCCCACCCTCACACCCAGCCCACCCCCTCCCTCACACCCAGCCCACCCCCACCCTCACACCCAGCCCACACCCTCCCTCACACCCAGCCCACCCCCTCCCTCACACCCAGCCCACCCCCACCCTCACACCCAGCCCACACCCAGCCCACCCCAACCCTCACACCCAGCCCACACCCTCCCTCACACCCAGCCCACACCCTCCCTCACACCCAGCCCACCCCCACCTCACACCCAGCCCACACCCTCCCTCACACCCAGCCCACCCCCACCCTCACACCCAGCCCACACCCTCCCTCACACCCAGCCCACACCCTCCCTCACACCCAGCCCACACCCTCCCTCACACCCAGCCCACACCCTCCCTCACACCCAGCCCACCCCCACCCTCACACCCAGCCCACACCCTCCCTCACTCCCAGCCCACCCCCACCCTCACACCCAGCCCACACCCTCCCTCACACCCAGCCCACCCCCACCCTCACACCCAGCCCACACCCTCCCTCACACCCAGCCCACACCCTCCCTCACACCCAGCCCACCCCCACCCTCACACCCAGCCCACACCCTCCCTCACACCCAGCCCACACCCTGGCACTGTAGCACCCTCAAAATAAACCACAAAATAAATTATGTATTGCAACATATTAATTAACTAACAATGGCAGAGCAACTGAGAGTAAGCACTGTACAGTAACCGAGCTAGTGTACTCACTTATTTGTGCCTGCTGGGTCGAGTGTTAGCTCGTGGGCCCCGCCTCTCTAGCCGTCGGTTGTTTAAACCAATGACTTCTGCCCTATTTTGACTTTTAAAATGATGAATGGGGTTTGCTCCCGCAACCTTCTCCTTAAGTTCATTCCATATTCCCACTATTCTGAAGTTAAATGAGCTACATAGTCTTCCCGGCTTGGTGCCTTTTATTGATAACTAGCTGCCCCCTGCCACGCGTTGCTGTGGCTCAGCAACCTTTCCCTGTCTCCCAGTCCTCTCCATCATTCCCTCCTCCCCCATACCATCGTCCTACCAACCATTTCTCCCTCCACCATCCCCTCGTCCTCCCCACTATCACCCACTCCCCTGTCCCCTTGTCCTCTCCACCATTCTCCATATCCCTATCCCCTCGTCCCCACCATCGCCAACTCCTCCGTCCCCTCGTCCTCCCCACCATTACCCACTCCCATGTCCCCTCATGCTCCCCACTCCCGTTCCCTCATCCTCCCCACCATTTCGCGCTCCCTCGTCCGATGCATTCCCAAATGATCTGATGTTCCCATTACTGAAATATAAGAAAAACAGTTAGAAAAATGACATGAAAAACAATGAAAAAATAAAAAAAATAAACTATACTCACGAAATGAATGATATGGTAAACAGCACTGCTCAATTCCAACGCAATGTCACACAAAATGAAACAAAAAATTGAAATCTATGAAAATTCTGTTTATAAATGAAATCGGAAAAATTGAAATGGAATCGTAACATATTTATTATAGCGTGTGTGTTACTCTTACGTGCAACAGATAGCGATGTTTTTAATAAAGCATGTTTTTACCTGTCACAGATGTGGCATCTATATAGTAGGTATATAAAAACATTCGCATATTCGATTGAACGTTGTGTCAAAATTTCAAAGCAATCGGTAAAGAGGTTTTGAAGATTTCCCTCACATGTAAAACACATTAAAAACACAGTTTTTTACAAAAAAAAAACATGTTTTTTCCCCATCACAGACGGTACATCTAAATAGTATGTGTATAAAAACCCGCTCGGATGCGAATGGAACGTTATGTGAAAATTTCAAAGTAATCGGCGAAGAACTTTCGGAGATTAGCCATTTTGAACAAACGAACATATCCATTTTTATTTATATAGATTATTTATTTACGTTAAATGAGAAATTTCTAACATCTCTATAACTCAAGTGAGTCTCAAGTTTGCAGTAAGATTTCTCGCCTCTCTCGGCTTGTCTTTGACCCCTGCCTGTTAGGTCATCATTTACCAGTGTTAGTATTTCTCCGCCTGCTCCCGCTTGTCTCTGGCCTTTGTGCAGTAGTCTCTTGCGAGGTACTGTATCAAGGGCTTTTTGGCAGGCCAGAAATACGCAGTTTGTCTAACCTTATCTGTCCTGCCTTATTTTCCTTCCTTTACCATAGGACTCAATACGATCGTTAAGCACGATTTTCCTTCCCTTAAGCCATGTTGATGTTTGTTTACATTCCTAATTGCCAACCACTTGGGCTGGATGTTAGAGTGACGGTCTCGCTTCATGCAGGTCGGCGTTCAAACCCCGACCATCCAAGTGGTTGGGCACCATTCATTACCACCCGTCCCATCCCAAATCCTTATGCTGATCCCTTCCAAGTGCTATATAGTGGTAATGGCTTGGCGCTTTTCCCAGATATTTCCCTCCATCGTTTAATTTCATGACACATACCTAATTCTCCAGGTGTGTAATTAGTCTTATCCATATTATTTTTCGAGCTCTTTGCAGGGGACGCTTCTTAGTGACAATGGTGAGCAGTTAAGTGCCTCTTCTCTTCTCTTCTGTGTGTGTGTCTGTGTTGTTGTGGTGGTGTCAACCTTTGTGAGCTTGCTGGGTCGAGTATTAGCTCTTAAGCCCCGCCTTTCGACCATCTATATTTCAAAACAATGGCTCTTTTTCTCTCATTTTCTTATCATATTTGCATTTAATGCGAACAAGCCTGAATGGTCCCCAGGACTATATGCGACTGAAAACTCACACCCTCACTGAAACTCACTCACACTGAAAATGTTGTGTATCAAATTGGCTTCGTCAACTTCCTTATCGACAAGTATAAACAAGTGTCCGTGCCACTTGTTTACGATTCTTAAGACTGAAAAATTTCTTTCTGGCATCCCTGTGACTGATTTACGTCTTCAGTTTCCAGTTATGTCCTCTCGTTCTTCTATTATTTAATTTGAACATTGTTTCTGTATCTACCTTTTCAATCCCCTTAGTATCTTGTACGTCGTTATCATGTCTGCCATATTCTTTCTTTCCTCCACTGCAATAAAGTCCAGTTCCTTCAGTCTTTCTTCATAACTCAGTCCCCTTAGCTCAGGAATGAGCCTTGTTGCATGTTTTTGGATCTTTTCTAGTTTTGTTCTGTGCTTCTTTAGGTAAGGGGTTCCATGCCGGGGCAGCTTACTCAATAACGGGTCTCACAAAGGATGCATACAGCTCTCGGAAAGGATCTTTGTCCAAGATGCTGGAGGATAACGGGACGTTTGCCAGTATGGGAGCCGGTCGGCCGAGCGGAAAGCACGCTGGACTTGTGATCGTGTGGTCCTGGGTTCGATCCCAGGCGCCGGCGAGAAAAACGGGCAGAGTTTCTTTCACCCTATGCCCCTGTTACCTAGCAGTAAAATAGGTACCTGGGAGTTAGTCAGCTGTCACGGGCTGCTTCCTGGGGGTGGAGGCCTGGTCGAGGACCGGGCCGCGGGGACACTAAAAAGCCCCGAAATCATCTCAAGATAACCTCAAGATAGTATATGCTGCCCTCGTTATCCTGGTGATGCGTGTCTCTGGTGGTAGATCTCCAGTCTTGTCCACTCCGAAGTCTCTCTCTTTTTCAGAAGTTGGAAACTGACTTTCCCTTCATCCTGTACTGTATATGAGGTCTTCTTGCTCCAATTCCTATCCTCATCACCTTGCATTTGTGAGGGTTAAAGTTTAGAAGCCGTTTCTCAGACCACTTCTGGAGATTGTCTACGTCATCTGGTAATGTATTGCAGTCCTTCTCAGGCCTGATTTGGCTCATTAGCTTAGTCACCAAACCTGGATAAGAATGATCATACTCCCTCTGTTTGATCGTTTACATGTACGCCCAGCCCTCCTCTCCTACACACTTACGCTCATGTGTGCGTGTGTGTGTGTGTGTGTGTGTGTGTGTGTGTGTGTGTGTGTGTGTGTGTGTGTGTGTGTGTGTGTGCGTGCGTGTCCACTGCTGGAGGTCCACCTAGTTTCCCCGGGCGGTTTTGGCGTCACAAGGAACACTAATATGATAAAACAAATGTGTGACTTTCATCTGGTAGAGAGTCTTCGTGGTAGGGATGAAGGGTGATCTCCGGTGGACGTACACAGTCGTGGAGAGAAGGTCTGCATGTCTGGTTTTTATCGATTAAAGCAGCTTTACTTCGCCGATCAGATAAGCTTTATGATCCAGCCCGAAACCCAGAAAACGGTGAAAAAACACACAAGGGAAAAATGTTGGTAGTGGTGTAATGGCGCCTCCTCTCTAGCCTTGGACCCTCCTACATGTTGTAGCAGTGTCTTGGTGGCTCCTGCAGGCTCTTGCAGCAGTGTCCTACTGGCTCCTGCAGGCTCCTACAGCAGTGTCCTACTGGCTCCTGCAGGCTCCTACAGCAGTGTCATACTGGCTCCTGCAGGCTCCTACAGCAGTGTCCTACTGGCTCCTGCAGGCTCCTACAGCAGTGTCATACTGGCTCCTGCAGGCTCCTACAGCAGTGTCCTACTGGCTCCTGCAGGCTCCTACAACAGTGTCATACTGGCTCCTGCAGGCTCCTACAGCAGTGTCCTACTGGCTCCTGCAGGCTCCTACAGCAGTGTCATACTGGCTCCTGCAGGCTCCTACAGCAGTGTCCTACTGGCTCCTGCAGGCTCCTACAGCAGTGTCATACTGGCTCCTGCAGGCTCCTACAGCAGTGTCCTACTGGCTCCTGCAGGCTCCTACAGCAGTGTCATACTGGCTCCTGCAGGCTCCTACAGCAGTGTCCTACTGGCTCCCAGATGACGCCACGGCAGTTGGTGAAGACTTGCCGCAGATCAGCACTGAAGACGGTAGAAGGCACCTGCAGTGACCGCCCTGGACCCGGGTGGAGGGTGGCACTGCAACGCCCTGGACCCGGGTGGAAGGTGGCACTGCAACGCCCTGGACCCGGGTGGAGGGTGGCACTGCAACGCCCTGGACCCGGGTGGAGGGTGGCACTGCAACGCCCTGGACCCGGGTGGAGGGTGGCACTGCAACTCCCTGGACCCGGGTGGAGGGTGGCACTGCAACGCCCTGGACCCGGGTGGAGGGTGGCACTGCAACGTCCTGGACCCGGGTGGAGGGTGGCACTGCAACACCCTGGCACTAGAAAGGCCATCGTGTGTTGGCACAGCTCCAGGCTGTGAACGCCCAACACGGGCAAGAAATCTCCGGCAAGGAGGCAGGAAAACTTTGAAGAACTGGAGCATACCCAGAGGCAGCAACAGCAGCAGGAGCAGGAGCAGGAGCAGCAGCAGCAGCAGCAGGAGCAGCAGCAGGAGCAGCAAGGTTGAAGTTCATGCTCTGCTCTACGTCAAAAGGTGGCCTATACCACCTCTTGCGGGCGGCGGCCACGCTGCTTAGAGAACGGCTTGACATTTACCGCGAATTCAATATAAAGTCATGGGAAATGCGGCGCGGGTCTGACTTTTACCTCCGTCCATCACACGCCTGAAGCTGAACGGTTAAGGGTGGATTCTCGCACACACTTTAACACGACAAGTTAATATCCTCACTTTGACAACGCATTAACCTGTGTGTGTGTGTTTGTATCAACTCGCAAACTATTGACCAGTGTTCGAATCCCGGGCAGGACGAGACCGGGCAGCTGTTGCAGGTTACATCCCGAGGAAGGTCAATCCTCGGCCCGCCCTAGGGAGCCCTTACTACCTTAGCCAGTTGTCTTGTCTCAGAGAACGGGAGGCAATTAAGAGAGCGGGCGTGGGTGGGAGAGTGGGCGTGGGTGAGGGAGTGGGCGTGGGTGGGAGAGTGGTCGTGGGTGGGAGAGTGGTCGTGGGTGGGAAAGTGGGCGTGGGTGGGAAAGTGGGCGTGGGAGGGAGAGTGGTCGTGGGTGGGAGAGTGGTCGTGGGTGGGAAAGTGGGCGTGGGTGGGAAAGTGGGCGTGGGAGGGAGAGTGGGCGTGGGTGGGAGAGTGGGCGTGGGTGGGAGAGTGGGCGTGGGTGGGAGAGTGGTCGTGGGTGGGAGAGTGGGCGTGGGTGGGAGAGTGGGCGTGGGTGGGAAAGTGGGCGTGGGTGGGAAAGTGGGCGTGGGAGGGAGAGTGGGCGTGGGTGGGAGAGTGGGCGTGGGTGGGAGAGTGGGCGTGGGTGGGAGAGTGGTCGTGGGTGGGAGCATAGATGAAGTGTTGGGTGCCGTTAAGATGGCCTCCCTGATGCCGCTATCACCAACAGCTACACGCCTCCAGCAGCAGCTGCAGCCCTGCCACGCCCTCGCCTCCTCCAGCAGCACCTTCAGGAGAGGATGAAGGGCTCGCCTGCCCTTGTTTGACATCATGAGCTGACACAATATGACATCTCCAAGTCTTGACAACTATATTTGGCGGCGTGAGAGCCTATACCTTGGTTGAATAAATAAATAAATATATCAGATGTAGTTCCACAATACTGTAGCGAGATTCGACGGAGGAAAGTAGATGGAGGAGGGTTGCTTTGTCACCGTGTCATTTGGCACACTCTTTTTCACTTGCCAATCCCGATCCGACCGTGTTGGGCACGTACCCGCCAGCAATTTTTATTTAAAATTGGGTGAGGCTAGGCTCAGTCGTCCGGCCCCCAATCTCGAACAGACAGACAGTCAGACATTTTCATGTATACGTAAGTTGTACATAATGAGCAGTTTGAGCAGATTAGGAGAACAGACAGGTATGATTGTGAGTTACAGTTTCATGAGTGTCACTTATAAGTGTCACTTATGAGTGTCGCTACGGGGGGGGTGGGGGGGTAAGGTGTGCCATTCCAGTGATTGCAGTTCAGAGCTATTTATAACCCCATGAGCCTCTGGTGGAGGGGGGGGGTCACTGCCACCAACATAGTGCCTGACGTCAGCATGTTGACACTGTCAGGGCTACCACCAGCCTGACGTCAGCCTGCTGACACTGTCAGGGCTGCCACCAGCCTGACGTCACCATGCTGAAATTGTCAGGGCTACCACCAGTCTGACGTCAGCATGTTGACACTGTCAGGGCTACCACCAGCCTGACGACACTGTCAGGGCTACCACCAGCCTGACGTCAGCATGGTGGCAGCGGACGTGTGGGTGGCAGGAGTGAGAGCGAGAGCCTGTCAGCCACAACTAAGATAAATAAGCAGGTGGCTGACACCACCGTTGGCAGGTCAAGAGACCACAACCACGCCCACAATCACGCCCACAGCCACGCCCACAACCACGCCCACAACCACACTAATAATCAAAATAATTCAGGTGGAAGTAATATTACTTTTACTCTCTTTTGGGATAAGTTTGCTGGGATTTACGCTGGGGAATGAGAGATGGAGCTGAGATCAGCCCCCAGATGGTGAGGGCGAGGTCCTGAGACAAGCCCAGCGCTGAGGAGAGACACATCTTCCCCCGTGAGGTGAGACAGGTGACACATGTATCCCCGCGGGGGAGGCCGCGCCGACCAGCTTTCTCGCCATCTTTGGGACCAGCTGCCCAACCGCTCTCGTCCTATGCTAATTCTTCTATTCACTGATCTATTTATTCCTTGGCGTTCATCTGGCACTCCTTCCCTGTGTCCCTGTGTGTGTGTCTCACCTGACTTGTCTGTGTCCCTGTGTGTGTGTCTCACCTGACTTGTCTGTGTCCCTGTGTGTGTGTCTCACCTGACTGTTGTCTGGGTCCCTGTGTGTGTGTCTCACCTGACTTGTCTGTGTCCCTGTGTGTGTGTCTCACCTGACTGTTGTCTGGGTCCCTGTGTGTGTGTCTCACCTGACTGTTGTCTGTGTCCCTGTGTGTGTGTCTCACCTGACTTGTCTGTGTCCCTGTGTGTGTGTCTCACCTGACTGTTGTCTGTGTCCCTGTGTGTGTGTCTCACCTGACTTGTCTGTGTCCCTGTGTGTGTGTCTCACCTGACTTGTCTGTGTCCCTGTGTGTGTCTCACCTGACTGTTGTCTGTGTCCCTGTGTGTGTGTCTCACCTGACTGTTGTCTGTGTCCCTGTGTGTGTGTCTCACCTGACTGTTGTCTGTGTCCCTGTGTGTGTGTCTCACCTGACTGTTGTCTGTGTCCCTGTGTGTGTGTCTCACCTGACTGTTGTCTGTGTCCCTGTGTGTGTGTCTCACCTGACTGTTGTCTGTGTCCCTGTGTGTGTGTCTCACCTGACTGTTGTCTGTGTCCCTGTGTGTGTGTCTCACCTGACTGTTGTCTGGGTCCCTGTGTGTGTGTCTCACCTGACTGTTGTCTGGGTCCCTGTGTGTGTGTCTCACCTGACTGTTGTCTGGGTCCCTGTGTGTGTGTCTCACCTGACTGTTGTCTGGGTCCCTGTGTGTGTGTCTCACCTGACTGTTGTCTGGGTCCCTGTGTGTGTGTCTCACCTGACTGTTGTCTGTGTCCCTGTGTGTGTGTCTCACCTGAGGACAAAAATATTATTTAAGTCAATAATCAGCTGGTGCTCCTGACAATGTTTTTTAACGAGAGACGAATTATGGGAATTGAGTGTACACGGGGGGGGGGGGGGGGGGGGAGTGTACACGGGGGGGGGGGGGGAGGGGGATGAAGTGTACACAGGGGAGAGGGGGGGACGTTCAGTGGGGCGCAGCACCCCACCACCCCCACCATCTACAGGTGAGGACCCATCAGTAAAGTTTGAAAATCATTCCTCCATGGTCCAGGACCATGGCAGGTATACCCCGCGTGGTCCAGGACCATGGCAGGTATACCCCGCGTGGTCCAGGACCATGGCAGGTATACCCCGCGTGGTCCAGGACCATGGCAGGTATACCCCGCGTGGTCCAGGACCATGGCAGGTATACCCCGCGTGGTCCAGGACCATGGCAGGTATACCCCGCGTGGTCCAGGACCATGGCAGGTATACCCCCCGTGGTCCAGGACCATGGCGGGTATACCCCCGTGGTCCAGGACCATGGCAGGTATACCCCGCGTGGTCCAGGACCATGGCAGGTATACCCCGCGTGGTCCAGGACCATGGCAGGTATACCCCCCGTGGTCCAGGACCATGGCGGGTATACCCCCGTGGTCCAGGACCATGGTAGGTATACCCCCGTGGTCCAGGACCATGGCAGGTATACCCCGCGTGGTCCAGAACCATGGCAGGTATACCCCCGTGGTCCAGGACCATGGCAGGTATACCCCGCGTGGTCCAGAACCATGGCAGGTATACCCCCCGTGGTCCAGGTCACTGTAGAGCAACGCTACAACCTGTTCAACAAGAGTATGCCGCTCTTAACATCTCTGTTGTACAGTATAATATCAGGTAATGAAAGCTTTGGTGTTTTCTAAGCTTCGGCGTTAATAATTAACATACCACTCAACCATTAACATACCACTAAACCGTCAACATACCACTGAATTATTAACATACCACTAAGCAATTTACCACTAAACCATTAAATAAAGGTCCGAGGCTGACAGGTATTCACACAGGTTATCTTGAGGTTATCTTGAGATGATTTCGGGGCTTTTAGTGTCCCCGCGGCCCGGTCCTCGACCAGGCCTCCACCCCCAGGAAGCAGCCCGTGACAGCTGACTAACACCCAGGTACCTATTTTACTGCTAGGTAACAGGGGCATAGGGTGAAAGAAACTCTACCCATTGTTTCTCGCCGGCGCCTGGGATCGAACCCAGGACCACAGGATCACAAGACCAGCGTGCTGTCCGCTCGGCCGACCGGCTCCAGGAATCACAAACTCGTACAAACACCATCCCACAACAGCCAAGGCAAACACGACGCACCACCAGAAGAATCTTCAACCCATAAAAAAGTCAACTCATAAATATGCAGCACAACGCATCAGTGAACTCAACCGGTTCCTCAACCACAGAAGAAAAATAGAGAGAGAAAGAGAGCAAGCAGTATATTTATGTAACAACTACGTCAGTGCGCATTTAACGAAAATTCAAAAGCATTGTTCTGGCCCCGAGTTTCACCGCTCTGCGTTCCTCCTCTCTTACATTCACGAAAGCACTTACGCAAACACTTGCGAACCTGTACATCTTTTCTCAATCTTTGGCGGGTTTGTTTCCAATTATTAAACAGTTAATGAGCTCCGAAGCACCAGGAGGCTGTTTATGACAATAACAACAGTTGATTGGAAAGTTTTCATGCTTGTAAACTGTTTAATAAATGTAACCAAAGCCGTCAAAGATTGAGGAAAGATATACAGGTTCGTAAGTGCTTTCGTGAATCTGGCCCCTGGTGACACCCGCCTCGTAGCGCCCCTCTAATTGTCTTATTTAATTCAGGAGGTTAATATAGTCCGCATGCTCACCAAAGACGACTACCGCCAACTGTGTGTAGATTCCTTGCTATAGTGCTCAGCTCCTCACATGAAAGGGTGAACTGCCAAAGATCTGGAAGACGGCTAATGCAGTGGCAGAATAAGAAAGAAAGAAGAAAGAAGAAAGCCACTAAACTACAGAACGGCATCGCTAACAAGTATTCCTTATAAGGTACTAGAAACATTCATAAGATGGAGGTTCATAGAACTTAAAGAAATGATCCATTTTGTTGCAAAGCATCAACCAGCAAAGGAAATCAGCATTGAAATCCTGCTTTACCAACCTATTAGAGTTTTGTGACGAGATGACAGCAAACTAACAGGAGACAGAGAGTTAGGTTGACTGCATTTTACTTGACTGTCTAAAAGCTTGTGGCAATGTTCCTTACACGAATTTCCTGTTCCAATTAGGGTAGGAAGCTGATTTTTTTTTTTGCAGGGATATTCCTGCGCGGGCCCTAAGCCTCTGGCTGGCCCACTAAGTGTTGCTTGTTTCTGTTTTACTTGGGCGGAGTATGAGTATTTATAACTCGTATGGTCGCTTCAGTAAGATTTTGCCATATGTGTTTAACAACTTCTTCTGCTCTGTTGAATCTAAGTTGAAATCTTAATAGGAAGCTGACGAATCCGGAAGAGCGGTAAGGTGGGGGATGGAGCGCTTCTCAGGAAGGTAAGACATTAGAAGGAGGAGGAGAGGGAAATATTAGTAGTAATGAAAGCCAAGCAAGGTATGTGAGCACGAGAGGAACAAGAATGTGAGCACGAGAGGAACAAGGTATGTGAGCACGAGAGGAACAAGAATGTGAGCACGAGAGGAACAAGGTATGTGAGCACGAGAGGAACAAGAATGTGAGCACGAGAGGAACAAGGTATGTGAGCACGAGAGGAACAAGAATGTGAGCACGAGAGGAACAAGGTATGTGAGCACGAGAGGAACAAGAATGTGAGCACGAGAGGAACAAGAATGTGAGCACGAGAGGAACAAGAATGTGAGCACGAGAGGAACAAGAATGTGAGCACGAGAGGAACAAGAATGTGAGCACGAGAGGAACAAGAATGTGAGCACGAGAGGAACAAGAATGTGAACACGAGAGGAACAAGAATGTGAGCACGAGAGGAACAAGAATGTGAACACGAGAGGAACAAGAATGTGAGCACGAGAGGAACAAGAATGTGAGCACGAGAGGAACAAGAATGTGAGCACGAGAGGAACAAGAATGTGAGCACGAGAGGAACAAGAATGGGGAACACGTCAAGAGCCAGTAGGACGGCTTCTGGAGACTCCCTCATCTATTGTGCTTCTTGGGACGAGTTAAAGTATGCAGGCGATGAGTCACAATAACGTGGCTAAAGTAAGTTGACCAGACCACACACTAGAAGGTGAAGGGACGACGACGTTTCGGTCCGTCCTGGACCATTCTCAAGTCGATTGAGAATGGTCCAGGACGGACCGAAACGTCGTCGTCCCTTCACCTTCTAGTGTGTGGTCTGGTCAACTCGAGTTAAAGTAATTGGGGCCGTCGACTGTTTTGAGCGGTGGTCCTTGTAACGGGAGGAAGAGAGAGTACAACCAGATCAAGGATCAGTGAAGATACATTAACTATGGAGGAAGACAATATGATTACAGTAATGAAGGAATGCGAGAGAATGAAACAGGTATGGAACATGGTTCTTGAACAGAAATCACACATTGGACAGGAAGTGAGAAAACGCGAAAGAGTAATATATGTATAACTAATGAGGTGGCTAAAGTCAACTCTCTTAGAGAAATTTGAGGAAAATAGAAGAAGGCAAACAGGAATTAACAGTGTAAACATGCCACAGTGTAATATACACAGGCAGTGTTGTGGTGCACAGGACCCGTGCACCACAACACTGCCACAGTGTAGCACACACAGGACCCGTGCACCACAACACTGCCACAGTGTAGCACACACAGGAGCCGTGCACCACAACACTGCCACAGTGTAGCACACACAGGACCCGTGCACCACAACACTGCCACAGTGTAGCACACACAGGACCCGAGCACCACAACACTGCCACAGTGTAGCACACACAGGAGCCGTGCACCACAACACTGCCACAGTGTAGCACACACAGGAGCCGTGCACCACAACACTGCCACAGTGTAGCACACACAGGACCCGTGCACCACAACACTGCCACAGTGTAGCACACACAGGACCCGTGTACCACAACACTGCCACAGTGTAGCACACACAGGACCCGTGCACCACAACACTGCCACAGTGTAGCACACACAGGACCCGTGCACCACAACACTGCCACAGTGTAGCACACACAGGACCCGTGCACCACCCCACCATATTGCATGGTTATTGTAGCGCTGGTCGTAAAGGAACATCTCACAAGTGTTGAATATATTATTCTTAAGGAGTGTCTTAGCCTTGTTTGGTGGCACAGGTGATCCATCGCCCCGCGCTTGTTAACCAGCGAATTTCACATTGATGCTATCATGATTTATGCTGTGATCACCCATTATGCTGAGTGCTCCTCACCCGGGAGAGCAGCCTCCCTATCTTGCTATCTGATATTGGGATTATTTTGAGGGCGGAGACCTTACCACCTTAATCCCTCCACCACCTCACTCCAACACCCACCTCCAACACCCACTTCCAACACCCCCCACCTCCAACACCCCCAGCCACAGCTTCCTCTAATCTCAGTATGATTATTAATAACCCTTTGCTCATTGACACTTGTGTGTTCCCGTGAGGCATCACATGTGCATACATCGTTGTATGAGTGTATGTGTACAAGTGTGTGTGTGATTACAGACTTATTATGGTTACAGTGGAGCCGTATTGATGCTGACTTGTGTGTTATAAAACATCCAGACAGCCCCTTTATGGACCACATCAATAACCCGGACAATGTAAATGATATTAACAGGAGCACGACAGAGTTTGGAAGAGAAATTGACAACACGCTACCGGTGGCCGAGTCCTGGAGCTCCGTATTTAATAAGAAATGTAAAGTACTTACAGCATGTGCACTCAGTGAGGTATAGAGGAAAAGCTTGGACACAGAGAAGGAACCAGGACTAAACTCAACATATATTGCTCCAATACTTAAGGGAGAGAGCAAAATTTGTCTTAAAATGTTAGACCAAATTTGTCTTAAAATGTTAGACCAGTAGCACTAATATGACACGAAATAATTAAAGTTTTTGAGAGAGTAATTAGGAGTCAACCCTCCAGCTTTATGGAAAACCTTCTCAGGTCAACATGGGTTTAGAGCAGGAAGATCCTGCTCTAAACAAGGGGGCATAATTTCGTAGGGGGGGGGGCAATAATTTCATAATTGCGAAATTATGACCTCCCATAATAAGAGGAGCCTAATTTCGAAAATGCTTGGAAAAAAAATCATAAAAATTCTGAAATATTTCTACAAATAATACGTGGTTCTGGCACCACAGTGGTGAAAAACGTTTTTTTTATGATGTAAACTTAAGTATTTATGGTCAATTTTCCAGCCGCCATTGTCCCTTCCCGTCCCCGGGGCTCGGAAGGTTATTGCGTCATACGTTGTTACAGTATAATTGTTCGTAATAACGTAGAAAATAACTCATTATACTAATAAATATGCTCAAGAGAGCCTCCTGAGGTACCTGACCCCGTGTCATTACAGTGCCATTAGTGTACAGTACAGGGTCATTAGTGTACATTACAGTGCCATTAGTGTACAGTACAGGGTCATTAGTGTACATTACAGTGCCATTAGTGTACAGTACAGGGTCATTAGTGTCATTACAGTGCCACCTCGACTACCCACATTATAATAGGTTAGTATGTTTTAGTGTTATATTTTGATATTAATTGAAAAATAATTGTAAATATAAATGTGCTGGGAATTATACATTTTTATTTGTTTTTTCTTAATTTTTTTTCTCCTTTTTTTCGGGAAACTTTCACACTGTACGGATGTCTATCTGAAAGGGTGAAAATTTTGGAGGAAATCGGTGAATGTCAACCTCAGCCACAGGTGGTAGTACCTTTGACTGCAGTTTACTCAGGTAAGTAATTTACAACTACAAGCTGACTATACTCTTTCATTTATTATTCAATTTACATGAAACTTTACACCTTATATGTAAAGTTTCTGTCTCTACAATCACCAGTAATTATTTTTTCCCCTAAGTCCATTGATTGATTTATAGATATTTATATACATAATAATGTTGAAGACACTGAGAACTACGACCAAGTATCAATAAAGTCTTCGAGTGGATAAAGTAAAAAACATGATTTTTAAAAGTGATACATTCTAGATACTTAGGTATGGTTAAACTAATACAAATAAAACACACAATATAAGATACAATCAGAGCTCCTCATAGAAGGAAAACAACATGTAAAGGATCTGGAAATAATAATGTCAGCCGACCTAACATTAAGCGAATATAACCATAATGATAATAATATAATTGATATATTAACATAATGAATATAATATTTAAAAGATATCTCTTAACATTGTCTTGCTACGAGGTGATCGAGCAGAGATAAACAGCAGAGATCAATGGGATATGCAGCGTGGGAAGCGGAAGCAGCAGGCGTGTGAAGCAGGAACAGTAAGCAGATGTAGCGGCATCCAGCTTCCTGCAACTTCCTTACGCACTCCGTTTCCTCTCAAGACTGTAGCGATGTCATCACCGGAGACCTCTTGATTCACCTCGGCCTGCATGACTGTCAACTACATTGATGTCACTGACACCCAGCTTGATGTCACTGGCACCGACGTTGATGCTACTGGATCCCACGATAGTGTCACTGGTCTCTCACTCCTAACCCATACCCCACCCTCATAACCAGACCCCCACCCCTCATAACCAGACCCCCCACCACTCATAACCAGACCCCCACCCCTCATAACCAGACCCCCACCCCTCATAACCAGACCCCCCACCCCTCATAACCAGACCCCCACCCCTCATAACCAGACCCCCACCCCTCATAACCAGACCCCCACCCTCATAACCAAACCCCCACCTCGTCCGCATGTTGCAAGACGCCCCAGCCACGTGCTGCCGCCGTGGGTAAAAAATCAGATCTGCGCGTCAATGCTGCCTCTGCTGGGCTGTCGTCGGGTCCAAAGTGCACATTGAGAAGAGATTATTGAGCAACACCTCGTCACTGGCGGAAGACCAGGCAGGACGCACGTGTTCCTTAGTAGCTCCGGCAGGCATGACAGGACCACAGGTGTGTGCAGGAGAGGTGGGGTGCAGGTGTGTGCAGGGTGGGGAACAACCCCCCCCCTCTCTCTCCCCCTGGTGGCCAGGTGTGTCATGAAGGATTTCCCCGTTTGTCAGTCTGCCATTGTCAAGGGGACCTGTAGGGTGCTTCCCCTAGTTGTGCCTTCAGGGGAACCTGTAAGGTGACCTTCCCCTAGGTCTGCCCTTGTGGCCTCAGGGCGTCCCTGTTAGGTGACCTCCCCTCGGGCTTGTAGTACTCCACTTCATCACCTGAAGGAACATTTTACACCAATTTACAATGAATATATCCCAATATATTTACTCTCAAAATCTATCCAGATATCTGAGTACTCACATCAAAGCTAGTCACCTGACAGAGATATTTCAGATAGCGGAATTCCCTGGGAATTCTAAATCGTTGCACAATGAGTTGGCATTAGTTGTGGGAGTGAGGGAAGTCCGGTGTGAGGCGAGGCCCGGGCCTCCTGCAAGGTCACGAGTCTTGCTTCACTTGCAAGTCAATCTAGGCCAGCCCGGGTCAACCTACGCCAGCCCGGATGGGCTGCGTCCTGTTGACGGGCGGCTTGACCCGTCAGCCCGAACACCATGCGCGTGGGTTTTTAGGGGTTTTGATAGAGAAAAACAATTGTTTCCAGGGTTAATTGGTTTTTGAAGAACAATTTTCTTTGTGTATTTGAAGGGAGCGTGTGGTGGAAGAACTCCCTTTACCTACACTAGAGTGCATGGGGGGGGCGGGATGGGGGTGGGGGGTTGTGTAAAAACTTGGACTGGCTTTAGGAGATTACACCTTCAGACGTCCTGTGGGTTCAGTGGAATCCCAGGTTGTATAACCTTTACCATGTCGTGGTACAGGGGTGAGGTGTGCTACTGGGAGCACCACGTTGCTCCAATTGATTTTCTCATCCTCATTACTGTCCTTGGTGGTGGTGTGTGTTTGCGTGCGTGCGTGCGTGTGTGTGTGTGTGTGTGTGTGTGTGTGTGTGTGTGTGTGTGTGTGTGTGTCTGCATTTATACCACTACCCAAGACCATATGAAGCCTTAATCACCATCTATACAAAGGGTATATCGAGTATACACAAGTATATACAACTCTGCGGTAAAGTGAAGCTGTGCCTCGTATCACGATTCACGGTAAAGAGAAAGACTTGGCAGCTGTGAGGCGGGTACCCACTAACATCGTCATCTGCTAATCGTACACAAACTCCAGCTGTGAAGCTGTCGCCAGAGAACCCGACACAGAGAGTTATTTGACACAGCGAGGCCCTGCAGCAACGGGGAGACCGACCCCCCCAACACAGGTACACGGTAAAGGTAAACTCAAATACAGTATCCCGCTGTACAGTATACTGGAAGGGGTGGTGTATGGCCTCCACGTATAGCCTCGTCTGGGGTCCTCTCGGGGTCACATCTATGTGACGCTGCCCGCAAATATACAGAAAAGTGGATCGAGTGAAATAATGTAGATGCTGTATGACGCAGCAGTATGCTGTATGACGCAGCAGTATTCTAAGTGATGTAACAAAATGCTGAGTAAGCCAGTAGTAAGCTGAGTGACGCAACAAAATGCTGACTGACGCAAGAGTCTGGCCAGTGATGCAGTAACCTGCGTCACTCTGAACACAGGAACAGAGGTAGAGGTCCACGATAACACCTGTATTTCTTGTCACTCTCCACACATGTGCTAGGTGTTTCTAGCAGGTGTTGTTCTGTGCTAGGTGGGGGGGGGGGATTCTGGCGGGTGTTCCACACTTTCATCACACACTAGATAAGGCTCCACACCTGCATCACATACTTGGTGAAGGTTCATTGTATTATATAATAAATAAATAGGGGTTCTTTACGGATGTAACAAATATCTTTCTTATCCCCTTGTCTGGCATTTTTGTTTTAAATAAATCAGTTCAGTTGACCAGAGTCCTGTATCGTGGAGGGTTGTCTATGTGGTGTCCATTTTTGTGAAAGAAATCACTTGCATTGAACTATCATTTAGCTTAACGTCTATATTGGGAAAGTTGTTGCCATCGAAAACTGCAAGTACCATTCATACACATCTCGAAAAACACTGATTAATAAAATATGTCATAGCGTGGGTTTAATAGGCATATTATGCTTAACAGACTCACATTCTTTTCACCACATTAGAATCATTCGATAATGGAAAAGATTACGACACTGTTCAACACGATTACGACACTGTTCCGTGGGCACTGTTCCACACGAACGACTGATTAAAAAGGTAGAGGAGAAGGGTATTGGGGAGGGCATCTGAAGTGGGAGGCCATAAGAGGGCATCTAAAGTGGGAGGCCATGAGAGGGTATCTGAAGTGGGAGGCCATGAGAGGGCATCTAAAGTGGGAGGCCATGAGAGGGCATCTAAAGTGGGAGGCCATGAGAGGGCATCTAAAGTGGGAGGCCATGAGAGGGTATCTAAAGTGGGAGGCCATGAGAGGGTATCTGAAGTGGGAGGCCATGAGAGGGTATCTGAAGTGGGAGGCCATGAGAGGGCATCTAAAGTGGGAGGCCATGAGAGGGCATCTAAAGTGGGAGGCCATGAGAGGGTATCTAAAGTGGGAGGCCATGAGAGGGTATCTGAAGTGGGAGGCCATGAGAGGGTATCTGAAGTGGGAGGCCATGAGAGGGTATCTGAAGTGGGAGGCCATGAGAGGGCATCTAAAGTGGGAGGCCATGAGAGGGCATCTAAAGTGGGAGGCCATGAGAGGGTATCTGAAGTGGGAGGCCATGAGAGGGTATCTAAAGTAGGAGGCCATGAGAGGGTATCTAAAGTGGGAGGCCACCACAAGTGTAGAGCTCCAGAGCTCTGCCCTGGAAACTCTAGTGTTTAAAAGCGACTTAGACACACACGAGAGACCACACCAACACCACCAGATTGTTAAATGACACCATTACCAAGTTGTGTGGCAAAGAAACACAATTTTACGGTGAAAGAGACAGAGGTAATAATTCAGGAGAGTTCAACACACTGATTCCCTCACCCGTCATCCACACACACACACACACACACACACACACACACACACACACACACACACACACACACACACACACACACACCACACACACACACACACACACACACACACACACACACACACACACACACACACACACACACACACACACACACACACACACACACACCGCTGTTCACAAATAGAGACTTTTCCAACCTGTACACGAAAGATTGAGTGTATGGCAAATGTTAATATTCTGGTGGAACAATCGGATCACTGGAAACAGGTGAGTGCCAGCTGCGTCTGGATACAAATCACCTGATGAATAACGAAGTGAGGGGGGGGGGGCTTTGACTCGTCTCTGTGACCTCCCCCCCACCCCTACCACCCACCCCTAACCCCCCACCCCCTGACCCCCACATGACGCTTCACTCTTCATTCTGGGAAAAATGTTTAATTTATGTCTGATTGTTTCAACAATCTGGAATCAATGACTAGAAGGGATTGTAAGCCCAGAAAACAATACATTAATGTTTGCTGGAGAGCCAGTAAAGGTTGTATAACTTGTATCTAAGCCTAACTCGCTGCACTAATTTTCTCATAAAGGCATTAGTACTCTCCCTCATGATGGCATTAGTACTCTCCCTCATGATGGCATTAGTACTCTCCCTCATGATGGCATTAGTACTCTCCCTCATGATGGCATTAGTACTCTCCCTCATGATGGCATTAGTACTCTCCCTCATGTATGTGGAGTACGTGGCTTCATATCAAGTCAAGCATAAGATGAATTTGGAGAAAGTTCAGAGGTCTGCCACCAAATTAGTCCCAGAATTACACGATATGAGTTACGAAGAAACACTACATGAACTGAACCTTAAGTCGCTGGAAGACAGAAGACATAGGGGAAGACATGATTTCCACATACAAAATTCTCAGGTGGATTGATACGGTAGATAAAGACATTATTTAGTACTGGCGGTACTCGCACAAGGGGACACGTGAAAAATGAGCCATAGAGACATTAGATAGAGTTTTCCCCACTGTCAGAGTAGTTAACAAATGGAATGCATTAAGCAGTGATGTTGTGGAAGCTGACTCCATACACAGTTTCAAATGTATTTTTATTTTTATTTTTGTATTTGTTATTAACACATTTAGGTACATCTGCATTTGTCCAGCTACCCTAGACTATATGAAGGGAAGTACAGTGTGTGTCAAAAAAATAGCTACGAAATGCTAAAATTCTCAATCACACAGGATGGTTAGTCATACAGAGGCACGTGATCAGTAGTCTGTACTGGCAGACTCTGGCTGCATTATGAGGATATCATCATGAACACGAGAGTGAATAAGGAAGCAGTGATACTACAAGTCCCCATCTCGCAGGATGGTTAGTCATACAGGGCCATATGTTTAGTTGCCAGATATGATAGAACCCAATAGTCTCAGGAACCTATAAACCAATTGACAGGTTTGACAGTTAAAGGGCGGGACCAGATAGCCGAAGCTCAACCTCCGCAAGCACAATTACGCGAGCACAATCAGACGAGTACACAGTTTGCATGACAGGAAGTACCAGATACACGTTTCCTGGAGACATAGGGGAGGGCAGAAATGGGTCGGCCTCAACGGATAGGGGGCGTGGAGGGGTAATGGTGGGGGGTGGGGAGGGGGGTGGGGGGGTGTTCACCTTGAGGCAGCGGTGACAGGGGCGGGCGCCGGGGAGGCCTATGTGCTCGGCCCCATCCAAAATACGGCACAAATATTGGGGGTAGTTTTGCATCTGCAGTTGAAGCCTACTGGATTATCCCTCCCTGCGTGTCTGGTCTCGTTCATAACATAGAATCCGGATTATGGGTAACATAAATACCATTTTAGTGACTGTCAAGTCCCTTTGAAAGTGGATGTAAGTGAAGTATGTCATACATAAAGGATATAGCTCGTACCGCTGGCATCTTCTCATAGGCCTGGGACCACTTGCCTCTGCACAGCCTACGGGCCCGGAAATGTTGCCGTCGACGGCTCCCTGCATTTTGTCACGTCGGCCATTAGATCTAAACCTAAAACCTCACCTGAGAAGTTAATAATGAGGAGAGGCCCTCACCTGAGAGTAAGGGCTGACACTATAGCAGAAGAATACTACGAGGAACCCTTAGTTCATTGAGGGGTGGAGAGATGTGACGGTGGGGGGGTAGGGATATGACGGGCGGCGGTGCATCTCAGTGCAGGCCACAAACATGGAGGCGCCCACCCGGCTGTATAGGCCTACGTCGACCACACCGCCAGAAATAATGCACTCTCATGACTAGGCCTCTCGTGCCATGGCTTGTGTGGTGCTCCCACTGCAAGGTCCACCACCACCTCTGCAAGCCTTCCGTGTTGAGAGCACGATACGCCTCTCTCACTGATCAATACTTATCTGCTCCTTGCTGACCAAATTGATCAAGAAGTTAATAATGTTATGATACGTGTGTTAGTGGGGGTATGGTAGGGTGTATTGGGGGGGGGGGGTGGCGAGGTGACGCATCCTGTAGGCTCGGTGGTGGATGGGGCTTGCCAGCCACCCATCCCCCCCCCCCTTGTTTGACCCCTGGCACGCACCCCCCCCCCCTCGGTGTCGGGTGTGGCCCATCACCCTGTCATAGCAGTTATAGGGTGTGGCCATTCACCCTGTCATAGCAGTTATAGGGTGTGGCTCTTCACCCTGTCATAGCAGTTATAGGGTGTGGCTCTTCACCCTGTCATAGCAGTTATAGGGTGTGGCCCTTCACCCTGTCATAGCAGTTATAGGGTGTGGTCCTTCACCCTGTCATAGCAGTTATAGGGTGTGGCTCTTCACCCTGTCATAGCAGTTATAGGGTGTGGCTCTTCACCCTGTCATAGCAGTTATAGGGTGTGGCTCTTCACCCTGTCATAGCAGTTATAGGGTGTGGCTCTTCACCCTGTCATAGCAGTTATAGGGTGTGGCTCTTCACCCTGTCATAGCAGGTATAGGGTGTGGTCCTTCACCCTGTCATAGCAGTTATAGGGTGTGGCTCTTCACCCTGTCATAGCAGTTATAGGGTGTGGCTCTTCACCCTGTCATAGCAGTTATAGGGTGTGGCTCTTCACCCTGTCATAGCAGTTATAGGGTGTGGCTCTTCACCCTGTCATAGCAGTTAAAGGGTGTGGTCCTTCACCCTGTCATAGCAGTTATAGGGTGTGGCCCATCACCCTGTCATAGCAGTTATAGAGTGTGGCCCATCACCCTGTCACACTAGAAGTTAGGGTGACATGTAACTGACAGTGTTACCAAGACAGTTGGAGCAGCAATTAAATCTGACCTTTATTTATCTGGTTTGTGAAGCGGAGTTACATGACCCGACCAGGATTCGAACCCATGACACACAGGATCACCCCCAAACGTACACGGTATTGTGACCACCAGCACACCATCGGTACACGATCACAGGATGAGTGGCGTTGCCCAATAACCTCGCCCTTTGGGGCAAAAATAATATTAAAACTGGTTGCTTCCCCTCCCCCCCCCCCCCTCCGTTCCATCTTTCCTCCCCCCTCTCCCTCGGTAGCCTAAGAGGGGCAGGCCTACGGGTGCAGAGATGCACAAAAAAGCACAACCCCCCCCCCAAAAAAAAAGGGGGCCGAGCAGACAGCACGCTGGACACGTGATCCTGTGGTCCCGGGTTCAATCCCGGGCGCCGGCGAGAAACGATGGGCAGAGTTTCTTTCACCCTATGCCCCTGTTACCTAGCAGTAAATAGGTACATGGGAGTTAGTCAGCTGTCACGGGCTGCTTCCTATGGAGGCCTGGTCGAGGACCGGGGCGTGGGGACACTAAAGCCCCGAAATCAACTCAAGATAACTTCAATATAACCCTCCTCCACCAGCCCCCCCCCCCACCTCCAACACCATCAGCCACAAAGCCATTCCAAGCCACTGGGACCACAACGTCCCCAGAATTCATCACCCTTGTTCAAAATAAACTTAAAACAAGAATAAAATAAAAGTTCCAATAACACACAATGTTAATCGCACCGCAGCTCCCTGATCCCCGTCCTTGTCATCACGCAGGCATACTACTGGCATACACATGCAGGCATATATACTACTGGCATTCATATTACTGGCATACATACGCAGGCATACACATGCAGTCAATATTACCACGCATTAAAGCTGACTGTGTGACATAAACAAAAGACTGTTTAAGGCGCACTAAGAAGTGCGTGACCTTAGCACAAAAGCACAATTCGTTCGCCATTGTCGTGACAGGAAGCCGGTTAGGCCTATCCACGCCCCAACTACTAAGCCAACGACTCCTGACCTTTCCCAGAAGGCCGAGCCTAACTCTCAGGTGCTTATTTTCTGGTGGGTGAACAGAGGCAACAGGTAAGGAAACGTTGGGCCAAACGTCTCAATCGTGTCGCAGGAAGTGAAGCTGGGACTTTTTTGGGTTGCGAACCAAGTGCGGTGACCACTGCGCGAGAGCCCACACCTGAAACACCTGCCAGCATCACCAACACACCTGAAAGCATCACCAACACACCTGAAACACCTGATAGCATCACCAACACACCTGCCAGCATCACCAACACACCTAAAGCACCTGCCAGCATCACCAACACACCTGATAGCATCACCAACACACCTGCCAGCATCACCAACACACCTAAAGCACCTGCCAGCATCACCAACACACCTAAAGCACCTGCCAGCATCACCAACACACCTGAAACACCTGCCAGCATCACCAACACACCTGAAACACCTGCCAGCATCACTAACACACCTGAAACACCTGCCAGCATCACCAACAAACCAGCATTTTTTAACAATTTTTTTTAACAAAAATGAGGCTTTAACAAGCCTCATTTTTCCAGCCTCATAACAGGGTGTGGAATATGAGAGAGCATTTAGGTTTCCTGAGGTTGGAAATACATCACCATGAGCAGACCCCCACAACCACAACTGGGGCCCAAGAGCTTAAAACTTCTCGACGGCAACCTAGAATCTTGAAATATAATTCCTACGTTAAGCGCATATAAACACAACATCCACTAGATGACAGAAGAAAATGTATATATGTTGGTTAGCATTGTAAATGTGTGGCCACGTCTGTGGTAGAAAATAATAATAATAATAATAATAATAATAATAATAATAATAATAATAATAATAATAATAAAAACTGTTGTGTGTAACTCCCTTGTGCAAGCTGCTGCTCCTTTAGTTCATTCCATTTTCCATTATTACGCTAAAGGAAAACTTTCTAACATCTCCATGACTCATCGGAGTCTCAGTCTTCCATCTTCGTCCTCTGGTTCTACTGGTATTTATCGCTAACATTTCCTCCTTTTCTACTTTGTCAATCCCCCACTAAGTAGGGAAGACATGATACGTCTTTATCATGTCTTCCCCTCTCTCTCTTCTCTTTCTAGCGTCGTCAAGTTTAGTTCCTTCAGTCTCTCTTCATCTCCCATCATTCACATTTCTGGGACGAGCCTCGTTGCAAACACTCTAACCTTTTCTAGGATTCTTTTTTTTGGGGTTGGGGTTCACGATGGGGCGGCATACTTTAAGATTGGTCTCACGTAGGTGGTAAACAGTGATCTAAATGCCTCCATATTTTGGTTCCTGAATGATGATCTAACCTTTGGTAGTGTTGAGTATGCTGCTGACGTTATCCTGTTTATATGAGCCTCTGGAGTTAGATTTGGTGTTATGTCCACTCCCAGGTGATGCTCTCTAGTCGTTACAGGGAGGAGGATCAGCTTCACTGTGCAGTCTTCCTTTGGTCTCTTTGTGTGTGTAATTACCTAAGTGTAGTTAGAGGATGAGAGCTACGCTCGTGGTGTCCCGTCTTCCCCAGCACTCTTTGTTGTATAACGTTTTGAAACTACTAACGGTCTTGGCCTCCACCACCTTCTCACCTAACTTGTTCCAACCGTCTACCACTCTGTTTGCGAAAGTGAGTGAGTGAGTGTGTGTGTGTGTGTGTGTGTGTGTGTGTGTGTGTGTGTGTGTGTGTGTGTGTGTGTGTGTGTGTGTGTGTGTGTGTGCGCGTGTGTGTGCGCGTGTGCGTGCATACAGTAAGTGAAGGTGTTACAACGACTTGTGTAAATTTACGCACATTTCCACGAGGGTAAATTACCTTGCAAGCGACGCACCTGTGCCTGACTGACTCTGAGTGAAATCCTATAAAGTATGTTTATGTCGCGAGGGTGGGACACTTTAGCTCATGGGCGCCGCCTCTTTACCATTAATCAACTGGTGTGATGTAGCAGTATATTTGTATCTGTACACGGATAGTGTGTGTGTGTGTGTGTGTGTGTGTGTGTGTGTGTGTGTGTGTGTGTGTGTGTGTGTGTGTGTGTGTACTGTGTGTGTGTGTGTGTGTGTGTGGCCGCATATATGCTATCATCCAATTTGTGTGTGTGTGTGTGTGTGTGTGTGTGTGTGTGTGTGTGTGTGTGTGTGGCCGCATATATGCTATCATCCAATTTGTATACGTGCGTATAAATGTATTTCGCAGTTTAGACGAGTAACATGTGTCCAGATGTAGCTGTATACATGATCTTTACATAGAGCGTATACATAAACACACAAGACGCTGTATAAGTGTATCGGTCAGGTTCTAATTAACTTGCAAAATAACAGCAATAAAAACAAATGTATGTTCAAAATATACTATGTATGACCAAACCACACACTAGAAAGTGAAGGGACGACGACGTTTCGGTCCGTCGAAACGACTTGAGAATGGTCCAGGACGGACCGAAACGTCGTCGTCCCTCTACCTTCTAGTGTGCGGTCTGGTCAACATATTTCAACCACGTTATTGTGACGCCTCGTCTGCATATACTATGTATCTCAATGAAATATACATATGTATGTATGTATACATTTGCCAGGCCTCTAGATATGAGACGACATAGAAAAAGCATTGCAAATATGTTTATTTGGTCTCCCAATATTACTGACAATATACCACACCAGAGTATACTCAAGTGTGTATACTCATACTACTTTGTGTATACAGAGTATACTCAAGTGTTGAACACACCCCACAGTCTATCATGTAACTACACCCACAGTCGACCATGTAACTACACCCACAGTCGACCATGTAACTACACCCACAGTCGACCATGTAACTACACCCACAGTCGACCATGTAACTACACCCCCAGTCGACCATGTAACTACACCCCCAGTTGACCATGTAACTACACCCCCAGTCGACCATGTAACTACACCCACAGTCGACCATGAAACTACACCCACAGTCGACCATGTAACTACACCCACAGTCGACCATGTAACTACACCCACAGTCGACCATGTAACTACACCCACAGTCGACCATGTAACTACACCCACAGTCGACCATGTAACTACACCCACAGTCGACCATGTAACTACACCCCCAGTCGACCATGTAACTACACCCCCAGTTGACCATGTAACTACACCCCCAGTCGACCATGTAACTACACCCACAGTCGCCCATGTAACTACACCCACAGTCGACCATGTAACTACACCCACAGTCGACCATGTAACTACACCCACAGTCGACCATGTAACTACACCCACAGTCGACCATGTAACTACACCCACAGTCGACCATGTAACTACACCCACAGTCGACCATGTAACTACACCCACAGTCGACCATGTAACTACACCCACAGTCGACCATGTAACTACACCCACAGTCGACCATGTAACTACACCCACAGTCGACCATGTAACTACACCCAGAGTATCATATAACTACACCCACAGTCTATCATGTCTTCCTCAGTCTTAGAAAATTAAACGGAGATTGAGAGAGTGTAACTTACTCGTCTTCGAAGCTAGACTGTATGGTATACCTCCCACAGTGTACCATTCCCCCTGGTGTGTTCACCAGGGGGAACACACCATCCCCCTGGTGTGTTCACCAGGGGAACACACCATCCCCCTGGTGTGTTCACCAGGGGGAACACACCATCCCCCTGGTGTGTTCACCAGGGGAACACACCATCCCCCTGGTGTGTTCACCAGGGGGAACACACCATCCCCCTGGTGTGTTCACCAGGGGAACACACCATCCCCCTGGTGTGTTCACCAGGGGGAACACACCATCCCCCTGGTGTGTTCACCAGGGGAACACACCATCCCCCTGGTGTGTTCACCAGGGGGAACACACCATCCCCCTGGTGTGTTCACCAGGGGAACACACCATCCCCCTGGTGTGTTCACCAGGGGGAACACACCATCCCCCTGGTGTGTTCACCAGGGGGAACACACCATCCCCCTGGTGTGTTCACCAGGGGAACACACCATCCCCCTGGTGTGTTCACCAGGGGGAACACACCATCCCCCTGGTGTGTTCACCAGGGGAACACACCATCCCCCTGGTGTGTTCACCAGGGGGAACACACCATCCCCCTGGTGTGTTCACCAGGGGAACACACCATCCCCCTGGTGTGTTCACCAGGGGGAACACACCATCCCCCTGGTGTGTTCACCAGGGGGAACACACCATCCCCCTGGTGTGTTCACCAGGGGAACACACCATCCCCCTGGTGTGTTCACCAGGGGGAACACACCATCCCCCTGGTGTGTTCACCAGGGGGAACACACCATCCCCCTGGTGTGTTCACCAGGGGGAACACACCATCCCCCTGGTGTGTTCACCAGGGGGAACACACCATCCCCCTGGTGTGTTCACCAGGGGAACACACCATCCCCCTGGTGTGTTCACCAGGGGGAACACACCATCCCCCTGGTGTGTTCACCAGGGGGAACACACCATCCCCCTGGTGTGTTCACCAGGGGGAACACACCATCCCCCTGGTGTGTTCACCAGGGGGAACACACCATCCCCCTGGTGTGTTCACCAGGGGGAACACACCATCCCCCTGGTGTGTTCACCAGGGGGATGGTGGTGTAGTGGAGGAAACATCACTAAAGAGATGTTCATCAGGGAGATGGTAGCTCCATCTTAACATCCTGGGGGAACATCAGAAATGTTTAAACTAACATTACTAACTTACTTACAATTACCTCACTCTGATTAAGTTAAAACTTCATAAAGTTTAAAGTTTGTATATTGACATGTATACATATATCCCGGCAGAATTATGGTGTGTTAGTATGAATACCATGTACCCCCTTTTATGTATATATATTTCCCCCAATGAAATAAATTCTTATGTCGCTGTACATGTATGTATTACATATATGCATGGAATACACGTATGTATGCAGGTTATATATATATATATATATATATATATATATATATATATATATATATATATATATATATACATAAGAGCGCGCGTGTGTGTGTGTGTGTTTGTGGAGGGTTACACAAGAGTAATCTCCAGGAACACCTGTCGGGTTGCACATGTGGCTCTAGCAAGGGGTGGCTGAGTAATTATGAGAGGAGCCTGCAACAGCCGTCGTCACACCTGTGTGGGGGGCCAGCAGTAATTCTCCCGATCCCGCTTTACATGGAGAGGTGGCAGAGGCAGGTGTGTGTGTATATGGGGTGGTAGGGGCAGGTATGTGTGAGGTGGCTGGAGCAGGTGTGTATGGGTTGGTAGAAACTGACAGGGGCAGATAGGGTAGGATGGTAGGGGCATCATTCAATCCCATAATTCACCTGGAAACAGGTGAACAAGGGGACAGGGAGCAGACACAGGTGAACTAAATAGCTACAGTGTAACACAAAAAAATCAGAGTAATGATTAAAAAAATAAATGTTGTGAATGAATGTGCTGCTTGCCAACCATGCCGACTACTGGAGAGGCGAGGTCCAGGAACTAGCATCCAACACTCCGTAGCATAATTACGTGAGTAGCAATAGTTGAGGCCAAAGTGAGGAGTGTGAGGTTGTTGGACACGTGTTGTGGTAGCACAGGTGTCAAAGGTGGGGGGGGGGGGTGCAGGGGGAGGGATTCCAGGCGTGTACTAACTACCCTGGGTCAGGCCTACAGCTGTGCTGACTCATTACCATCCCCCACACCTGGGTATAGTCATATATTGCACATACACACGAATATATATATATATTTATATATATATATATATATATATATATATATATATATATATATATATATATATATATATATATATATATATATATATATCTTCACGTTGCAGCTTTTATAATGAATGATGATACATTATCTGGTGTAATAGCTTTAGCTTCGTCTAGTGATGCTAGTTTTCTCCTTACATCCTCTGTTGGTACCTCAATATCTGTCAGTCTGTCATCTAGGGGCATCTCCTCTTGTTGCACTGAGAGCTGTCAGAGTCGTGAACATCCATGGAAAAGGCGTTCAGTTTCTCGCAAATTTCATTGTCATTTCTTGTATGTTAACCTCTCCTTTTTTCGTAATCAAGTCATTTAGTTATTTACTAACATCTTCCTTCTTATGTGACTATGTGGAAGTTTTTGTCGTTTCTTTGTCTTGGAAACAATATATTTTTCGTAGAGTGTTGACCAGACCACACACTAGAAGGTGAAGGGACGACGACGTTTCGGTCCGTCCTGGAACATTCTCAAGTCGATAGGGACAGGGAGAGTCTTTCGTAGTCTTTCTCTTTTTCGTAGAGTCTTTCTGACACTGTTCTTCCTCCCTTTGTACATTGTCCAGATGTTCTCTCACCCTTATGTGACTCCTGGCTCTGTCCTCGTGTCTTATGGTCATTGTTATAGATACCATCATATCATCGAAGACTCTGACTATGATCACTCGTGTCTAGTGGTATTTCATGATCCAGGTTCTCGAGGTCTTAATCATTCTCAGCAATGATCTGGTCCGGTATGCTGGCGTGTCTCCTCCCCTTTGTCTTGTGACATGCTCTACATGCTGTGTTAAAATGTTTCTGCCCACAACTTTCATTAATTTTGCTCTCCATGTTTCTTCCCCACTATGGAGATTTGTCGATTCCGTATCTATCTCTCAGTGATGTAGGTCCCTCATGATTAATACTTTAGCTTTCATTGTGTGTGTGTGTGTGTGTGTGTGTGTGTGTGTGTGTGTGTGTGTGTGTGTGTGTGTGTGTGTGTGTGTGTGTGTGTGTGTGTATTCATCTAGTTGTGCTTGCGGGGGTTGAGCTCTGCTCTTTCGGCCCGCCTCTCAACTGTCAATCAACTGTTTCTACTACTACTGCTATTTTTTTCACACCCCACACACACACACACACACACACACACACACACACACACACACACACACACACACACACACACACACACCACGAAGCAGCCCGTGACAGTTGACTAACTCCCAGGTACCTATTTACTGCTAAGTAACAGGGACTTAGGGTGAAAGAAACTCTGCCCATCGTTTCTCTCCGGCGCCCGGGATTGAACCCGGGACCACAGGATCACGTGTCCAGCGTGCTGTCCGCTCGGCCACCGGCTCCCTACTTTGTGTGTGTGATAGAGGCTTATCATATACAAAGGTGACAAAGTGGAAAAAAAGATGTTCATATTACACACCAATATAACAAGAGGGCGGGGATGGAAGCTTGCGACTAATGTGAGTCAAAGAGGTGTGTGAGAAAGTTTTCTTTTAGCATAAGTGTAGTGGGAAAAATGGCATGGACAAAATGAGCACGTTGTAGAAGCTGATCCCATTCATAACTTGAGAACTACATAACCTTGAGAAATAAGCCGGCATTCACTGCATTAAACAACCATTGGATAGAAAAGCTGGATCCAAGGCCTAAAGCTCGATACTGCAAGCACAAATGGGCTAGTACAAATATGTAAACACACACACATTAGGAGAATTAGAAGGACGTTAGAAGGAACTTTTTCAGTGTCAGTAGTTAACGGATGGAATGCATTTGGCAGTGGAGGCTGACTCCATACACAGTTTTAAATGTAGATATGATAGAGCCCAGTAGGCTCAGGAACCTGTACACCAGTTGATTGACAATTGAGAGGCGGGACCAAAGAGCCAAAGCTCAACCCCCGCAAGCACAAATAGGTGAGCACACACACACACACACACACACACACACACACACACACACACACACACACACACACACACACACACACACACACACACACCTGCTTCTCACCAGAGATGAAGGATAGCTTACCCTAACCTAACCGGTTTCGGTAGCTCAGAATACTATTTATTTTGTATTTGCTACCATGAATAATGGGAGCACGGGGTGGGGAGGGATTAGGGTAGGGGAAGGTGGGGAGGGATAAAGGTAGGGGAAGGTGGGGAGTGGTTAGGGTAGGGGAAGGTGGGGAGAGATTAGGGTAGAAGAAGGTGGGGAGAGATTAGGGTAGAAGAAGGTGGGGAGAGATTAGGGTAGAAGAAGGTGGGGAGAGATTAGGGTAAGGGAAAATAGAGAGGGATTTAGGTAGAGGAAGGGGCCTGCTGGTCTATTCCGAGTGGATCCTATTTTCTGTAATATATATATATGTACCCATTACCCCAGTGGTTGACGAGTGGGCGTGTTGGCTCGGCCAGTGTATGAGAGTGGACAGCCACACAGGGGAGACAAGACAGGTGCTCCCCCCAGGCGGGAGCCTTCCTCTGGAGCAGGGACGCCGCCCCCAACCCCCTTTTGGGTGCCAGTGACGAGTTGCACGACAAACGTGACAGTTGTACTTAAATACGCTATAATAGATCCGTTGTGTCGCGCTCTGCTGCCGCTGAGGCGAGGGAGAGAAACTCAGAGAGAAAGAGAGAGAGAGAGAGAGAGAGAGAGAGAGAGAGAGAGAGAGAGAGAGAGAGAGAGAGAGAGAGAGAGAGAGAGAGAGAGAGAGAGAGAGAGAGAGAAAATAGAGTGAGTTTAAACATTTCTACAACAAAATATGAACTGTTATCAGAGGCAGGAGTTACATGGAATTGATTTCCCATATTCGGTGACAGGAAGCCTGTACTTAGGCCTCTCCAGGTCCCCATAGGCCTGGGGTGTTACTCATTTGCTGACGTATTTTCTCATGCTAAGGACGACCTCCCCCCCCCCCCCCCCCCCAGGGCGAAGCACTTCTATAAAATATAACAATAATATTAACAACATTTACCCTATTCCCTGGTTTTTATTTTCGATTGTTTGGTATTTTCTGTTTCCTGGCACTTGGCATCTGTTGGTGGGACTCAGCATCACATGACTGAGCTACAGCAACCTTGAGTATCGAACTCAGACGTGCATCAGTAAGTTGAGAACGAAGCCAAGATATGTTAATGTCAGAAAATATATTTTCACTTATAGATACTTATATTGAATTTTGTAACTAGCTCATCAAGATTGTAACTTGCTTAGCTAAATGAATTGTGGGGTTCAGTCCCCGAGCCCATTATGTGCCTCTGTAACCCTTTCTACTACCGCCCACAAGATGGGTATGGGGTGCATAATAAATGAACTAAACTAAAACACTTATAGATGTTCTTTCACATACTAACCTAACCCTCGAGGCCAAACACTTGCTCTTGGGATCTTCTGGGACCAGATACTGACAGTGCTGCCCTCCGCACGCCGAAACTTTGACCTCAACAAAAATAATCAAATTGTAACATTTATTTTTTCCCGTGAAAATTGAGGCGCGTCGTTACCACTGGTAAACAATGGCTTCAGGACAACGTGCTATTGGGAGCGTGCACATGTGTCAGAAAATGGTCAGTGCTAGGCCTTATCTTACGACTTGTTACGCTACTGCATATCTTACGACTTGTCTCACTCTTACTAGGTGAGTACACGCATGCACGCACGCAGACGATTCACTGTGTATTTACTATTTGTGGCTCTTGTGCGGGTATGTGATTTTCTGACTACTAGACAACCTACCGACCATCCCCACGATGCAGCCCTCAACACCTGTCTAAACTATCCATTTACTGCTACGTGAATAGGTGCATCAGGTGACGGGACATTGTGTCCAAATGCTTCCGTCCTGCAACTTTGATGGGACCCGCAGCCCTCGAGTGTGGGTTGATGCCGTAGCCCACTGCAGCAGCAGTTCAGATTGCGACACAATGTTATGAACGTTAATTACTAATGATACAAATAATTAATACAAATTATGCAATATAGATATATAGCTACCAATTTTATTTTGTTTATATACTTGAGATAGACGTCATAAGCGTGACGAAACACTTCCCTTTGTGTATAAGAATGTTAAATTGTAATTAAGTCGGGCGCCAATACCTTTCTTGATATCATTATTAAATCGCAGATAAGATTGAGTGAGTCATGACAAAGCAAGAGGCGGCATATCACCTGCAAGGCCCCTACACACCTGGCTTATCTGGCCGTCTCTCACAGCACAGGTAACACAGGCAGGCCTAACGCCATTCTCCCACAGGGGCACGACAATTAACCTGCCCAGAGAGTCATTGGTATAAACTTATATCTTATCAGCTGTTGTTGAAGTGAGATACTCTTGTGTGTTGATGTGTGGGACCCTTGTCTGGCTCTTGTGTGTTGATGTGTGGGACCACTGTCTGGCTCTTGTGTGTTGATGTGTGGGACCCCTGTCTGGCTCTTGTGTGTTGATGTGTGGGACCACTGTCTGGTTCTTGTGTGTTGATGTGTGGGACCACTGTCTGGCTCTTGTGTGTTGATGTGTGGGACCACTGTCTGGCTCTTGTGTGTTGATGTGTGGGACCACTGTCTGGCTCTTGTGTGTTGATGTGTGGGACCCCTGTCTGGCTCTTGTGTGTTGATGTGTGGGACCCCTGTCTGGCTCTTGTGTGTTGATGTGTGGGACCCCTGTCTGGCTCTTGTGTGTTGATGTGTGGGACCACTGTCTTGCTCTTGATTGTGTTGATGTGTGGGACCACTGTCTGGCTCTTGTGTGTTGATGTGTGGGACCACTGTCTGGCTCTTGTGTGTTGATGTGTGGGACCACTGTCTTGCTCTTGACTGTGTTGATGTGTGGGACCACTGTCTTGCTCTTGACTGTGTTGATGTGTGGGACCACTGTCTGGCTCTTGACTGTGTTGATGTGTGGGACCACTGTCTGGCTCTTGTGTGTTGATGTGTGGGACCACTGTCTTGCTCTTGTGTGTTGATGTGTGGGACCCCAGTCTGGCTCTTGTGTGTTGATGTGTGGGACCCCTGTCTGGCTCTTGTGTGTTGATGTGTGGGACCACTGTCTGGCTCTTGTGTGTTGATGTGTGGGACCCCTGTCTGGCTCCTGTGTGTTGATGTGTGGGACCCCTGTCTGGCTCTTGTGTGTTGATGTGTGGGACCCCTGTCTGGCTCTTGTGTGTTGATGTGTGGGACCACTGTCTTGCTCTTGTGTGTTGATGTGTGGGACCACTGTCTTGCTCTTGACTGTGTTGATGTGTGGGACCACTGTCTTGCTCTTGTGTGTTGATGTGTGGGACCACTGTCTGGCTCTTGTGTGTTGATGTGTGGGACCACTGTCTGGCTCTTGTGTGTTGATGTGTGGGACCACTGTCTGGCTCTTGTGTGTTGATGTGTGGGACCACTGTCTTGCTCTTGACTGTGTTGATGTGTGGGACCACTGTCTGGCTCTTGTGTGTTGATGTGTGGGACCACTGTCTGGCTCTTGTGTGTTGATGTGTGGGACCACTGTCTTGCTCTTGACTGTGTTGATGTGTGGGACCACTGTCTTGCTCTTGACTGTGTTGATGTGTGGGACCACTGTCTGGCTCTTGTGTGTTGATGTGTGGGACCACTGTCTGGCTCTTGTGTGTTGATGTGTGGGACCACTGTCTTGCTCTTGACTGTGTTGATGTGTGGGACCACTGTCTGGCTCTTGTGTGTTGATGTGTGGGACCACTGTCTTGCTCTTGTGTGTTGATGTGTGGGACCACTGTCTGGCTCTTGTGTGTTGATGTGTGGGACCACTGTCTTGCTCTTGACTGTGTTGATGTGTGGGACCACTGTCTGGCTCTTGTGTGTTGATGTGTGGGACCACTGTCTGGCTCTTGTGTGTTGATGTGTGGGACCACTGTCTTGCTCTTGACTGTGTTGATGTGTGGGACCACTGTCTGGCTCTTGTGTGTTGATGTGTGGGACCACTGTCTTGCTCTTGTGTGTTGATGTGTGGGACCACTGTCTGGCTCTTGTGTGTTGATGTGTAGGACCACTGTCTTGCTCTTGACTGTGTTGATGTGTGGGACCACTGTCTGGCTCTTGTGTGTTGATGTGTGGGACCACTGTCTTGCTCTTGTATGTTGATGTGTGGGACCACTGTCTGGCTCTTGTGTGTTGATGTGTGGGACCACTGTCTTGCTCTTGTGTGTTGATGTGTGGGACCACTGTCTGGCTCTTGTGTGTTGATGTGTAGGACCACTGTCTTGCTCTTGACTGTGTTGATGTGTGGGACCACTGTCTGGCTCTTGTGTGTTGATGTGTGGGACCACTGTCTTGCTCTTGTATGTTGATGTGTGGGACCACTGTCTGGCTCTTGTGTGTTGATGTGTGGGACCACTGTCTGGCTCTTGTGTGTTGATGTGTGGGACCACTGTCTTGCTCTTGACTGTGTTGATGTGTGGGACCACTGTCTTGCTCTTGACTGTGTTGATGTGTGGGACCACTGTCTTGCTCTTGACTGTGTTGATGTGTGGGACCACTGTCTTGCTCTTGTGTGTTGATGTGTGGGACCACTGTCTGGCTCTTGTGTGTTGATGTGTGGGACCACTGTCTTGCTCTTGACTGTGTTGTTGTGTGGGACCACTGTCTGGCTCTTGTGTGTTGATGTGTGGGACCACTGTCTGGCTCTTGTGTGTTGATGTGTGGGACCACTGTCTTGCTCTTGACTGTGTTGATGTGTGGGACCACTGTCTGGCTCTTGTGTGTTGATGTGTGGGACCACTGTCTTGCTCTTGTGTGTTGATGTGTGGGACCACTGTCTGGCTCTTGTGTGTTGATGTGTAGGACCACTGTCTTGCTCTTGACTGTGTTGATGTGTGGGACCACTGTCTGGCTCTTGTGTTGATGTGTGGGACCACTGTCTTGCTCTTGTATGTTGATGTGTGGGACCACTGTCTGGCTCTTGTGTGTTGATGTGTGGGACCACTGTCTTGCTCTTGTGTGTTGATGTGTGGGACCACTGTCTGGCTCTTGTGTGTTGATGTGTAGGACCACTGTCTTGCTCTTGACTGTGTTGATGTGTGGGACCACTGTCTGGCTCTTGTGTGTTGATGTGTGGGACCACTGTCTTGCTCTTGTATGTTGATGTGTGGGACCACTGTCTGGCTCTTGTGTGTTGATGTGTGGGACCACTGTCTGGCTCTTGTGTGTTGATGTGTGGGACCACTGTCTTGCTCTTGACTGTGTTGATGTGTGGGACCACTGTCTTGCTCTTGACTGTGTTGATGTGTGGGACCACTGTCTTGCTCTTGACTGTGTTGATGTGTGGGACCACTGTCTTGCTCTTGACTGTGTTGATGTGTGGGACCACTGTCTGGCTCTTGTGTGTTGATGTGTGGGACCACTGTCTGGCTCTTGACTGTGTTGATGTGTGGGACCACTGTCTGGCTCTTGACTGTGTTGATGTGTGGGACCACTGTCTTGCTCTTGACTGTGTTGATGTGTGGGACCACTGTCTTGCTCTTGACTGTGTTGATGTGTGGGACCACTGTCTTGCTCTTGACTGTGCTGATGTTGTGACCATGATATTGATGTTGACCGTGGCAGGGTTCCAGATACTACATTAGAGTCAGAGGAGTATTGATGGCAGGGTTCTCGGGGTGCGAGAATATGAGTATGGTGCAAGCCACCTTATCAGTTGATAGGCCTGGGTACATGTTATCTTGGAGCCTCCCTCTTGCTGCCAGGCCCCAGCATCCCCCCACCCCCTCCTCCCCTCCCGACAAGTACCCCTAGTAGCCCCCCCACTCCATAACAACACTAAACTAGCGGTCACTTGCATCACGTGCGAGGTAATTAAGACGACGATAACACGACGCGCCAGAATAATTACTGGGTGAGCAAAAAAAATCAGAGGGAGACATGATTACCACCTACAAAATTCTCAGGAGAATAATCAGAGCAGATAAACACAGACTTATGTTGGAAGCAACACCAGCACCTCCGCCCACCCGCAGACAATATTCCGCAGCGCTCCAGCACAGCTGTTTAGTTATGGCTTATATCAGGAAATATCCAGTTGAGTATCTGGTGGATACTAGGGGGGGGGGGTGTCCCCAGCGACACTACACCTCTCACAGGTGTAGTGGGGGTTTCTGGATAGTATTTCATCTGGGAATCATGTACTGTTTGTACGGGGTGAGAATAACTTGAGCTACCTCATCCCTTTTGTGTGCATTTTACCTCAATAAACTTATTTCAATGTACTGTGGGGGGTTTCCATTGAGTAGATACTGTTGGGAGCTGTGGGAGCGGGGCATTACAGTAACGGTGCCCAGTACTGTGAGGTTCACTCATGCCGTGAGTGAACACACTGTCACCACACCAAGTCTTCGTCCAAACCACCTTCAGGAGCCGGCGGTTGAGCGGACAGAACACTGGACGCGTGATCCTGCGGTCCCGGGTTCGATCCCTGGCGCCAGCGGGAAATATTGGGCAGAGTGTCTTTCACTCTGATGCCCCTGTTAGCAGTAGATAATGGGAGTTAGTCAGCTGTCACGGGCTGCTTCCTGTGGGTGGAGGCCTGGTCGAGGACCGGGCCGCGGGGACACTAAGCCCCGAAATCATCTCAAGATAACCTCAAGACATGGGGTTCGCCACCACTCACAGGAGGGGGAATAGGTGTAAAAAATAAATGATGGTAACTAAAGCATCAGTCTGTTGTGTTGTTGTGGAGGTTAATGGCCAGCCTTGACAGTAAGCATCACAGTTTCATCTAAAGTATAATAAGCTACAGATGAACAAATCCACAAGGGCCGTAACGAGGGTTCGAACCTACGTCCGAGAGGATCCCAGACGCTGCCTGAAGTCTGTGTTATATAAGCTACAGTTCATAGAGTCTTTGCGGGGGGATAAAACTAAACACTTTTAATGTCTAAACGTATGGTATTGAGAGGATGAGAAACACTTAATCACGTGATAGAAAATACGAGGTAGTGAAGTGTAGTGTTTGAGGCGGAGAATGTTGGCTTGTCTCAAGTGACAGGCAACGGCAAGGGAGGAGAGAACCCTTAGGGAACAAAAGCCCAGTTATTTACCTGTGACTGTTTGCTCCCTCCTGTACCTCACTCTCACCCCCTCCTGCCCCCCCTCTCTCTCCCCTCCTACCCTACCCCCGCTCCCGCATGTGGCCTACTTCCTTCCCCCTCCCCCACCCCCCTCTCTCTCTCCCAAACATCGTACGCCAAGGCCTCTCCGCTGATGTGCGTGCTTCATCACAAAACATCTAGAATTCCTGGCTAATGCATCCAGTAAGTTGACTGTGCAGGTCTCTTCCAGAAATTGAGAGAAAGTCAAGTATTGTATAAGGAAACTATCATGCAGGAGTTGTTAAAAGATACATATAGTTGTGGGTTATGACCACTAGCCCCCCCCCCACCCCCCACTCCCCCAGGACGGGGGTAGTGGCCTCTCTTACTGGGTCACAGACTCGGGAATTATCTGATTATTAAAAAAAAATATGTATGGGTGTGGGCCCGGTTTGGTCCCGCCATTTTTTCTGGATTATTTGTCGTGCTTTTATGTTGTCCTTGTTTGTCTGTGTGTACTCACCTGGTTGTGTTTGCGGGGGTTGAGCTCTGGCTCTTTGGTCCCGCCTCTCAACTGTCAATCAACTGGTGTACAGGTTCCTGAGCCTACTCGGCTCTATCATATCTACATTTGAAACTATGTATGGAGTCAGCCTCCACCACATCACTTCCTAATGCATTCCATATGTTAACTACTCTGACACTGAAAAAGTTCTTTCTAATGTCTCTGTGGCTCATTTGGGCACTCAGTTTCCACCTGTGTCCCCTTGTTCGTGTTCCGCCCGTGCTGAAGAGTTTGTCTTTGTGTGTGTATGGGTATGTGTGTATGTGACTGTATTCACCTAGCTGTGCTTGCGGGGGTTGAGCTCTGTCTGCTCTTTCGATCCGCCTCTCAACTGTTACTAACTACTAATTATTCCTCCCCCCCCCCAGGATGCAGCCCGTAACACCCATCTACTCCCAGGTACCTATTTACTGCTAGGTAACAGGAGCATCAGGGTGCAAGAAACTCTGCTCATCTGTTTCCGCCGGCGCCGGGAGTAGAACCCCAGTCCACAGACTTACGAATCCAGCGTGCTGTCCACTCAGCCACCAGCGCCCCGTAAGAGCCACCAGCTGGGTAGTGGGCATACACCAGTCTGTGTATATGTATGGGGGGGGGTGTATATATAGGGCGGGAGGTGGTTGCTGTTGTATGTATGGGATGAGACTGCTGCCAGTCCTAAAAAATATATTTGAGTTATTAGGAGTAAAGAGCAGCGTGGCTCGGGTCCTGAGAGGCAGATTATATATATATATATATATATATATATATATATATATATATATATATATATATATATATATATATATATATATATATATATATATATATATATATATACATATATATATATGGCTTCAGTTGTTGGTGTGATGAGGGCGACAAAGGTGTCAGACTTTTGGGCAGTTACGCCCCCCTTGTTAACTGATGCCATAGTGCCGTGGTGGTGGTGGTGGTGATAGTGGTGGTGGTGGTGTGTGTAGGTGGAAGCCGGTAGCCGTGGTGAGGGAGGGAGGGAGCGGTAGCTATGGTGATGGTAGAGGGTCCTGGAGGGGGGGGGGGGTTGCTGGCCTGCAAGTCATTACTGCCTGCTGCCGCCGCACCACCGTCAGGCCTATCCACAAACATCCCCCTCCCTCCACCACCCCCCCTACAAGCACCGCCCTGTATCCGCCTTCACCACCACCACCCCTTACCCCTCCACACACACACACACACACACACACACACACACACACACACACACACACACACACACACACACACACACCAGTGGTAGGCTTAGCGATAATGCATGAGAGGCTAGGAGGGGGTGTAGGAGGAGGAGGCAGCTGTAGACCTATGCCAGCTAGCCTCGCGCGGGGCTCCGCTGATGCATTGCCGGTGCATTCCATCACCCCCCACCGCTACCATACACTTCTCCCACCTTATATTCCTTACACCAAGGTGCTTTTACCGCTGCTGGATGTAGTTCCCCCAGACCCGTGCCCCCTAGAACCCCCATGGTGGTCAGGTCACGGGTTATGGCATCCTCTTACTAGGGGGGAATTTGGGTCGAATAAGGGTGAAAAAATGTCGTACGGAGCGAGGTTAATCTTGAGGAGTTTCTGGGCTGCCTGGCGCGCGATAGGCCTAAGCAGAATGACCTCTTAACTGTGCTTGAAGCTGACTGTTGTTAGTTAAACAGTTAAACACGTCAAACAACATTGATATTCATTTATTAAACCAACACAAACACTTAAAATTATAACCAAATAAAGTCAAAATCAAAAGGGATGCCAAGTAAACCTTTATTGTAACCTAAGGCGTGTGAGTATACGGGTCTACCGTGGGGGGTTGACGGGGCTGGGTGGACAAGGCAGAAAGTTCACAATGTACACACACACTCCAGCTTTATCTTCAAGTGGGAGTTGGTTGGGAAGATAAAACTTGCTCTGGCCTCCCCCCCCCCCCCCACACACACATCACTAGAACACCTTGCTGTGCTCGGGTGGTCCCCCCCCCACACACACACACACATCACTAGAACACCTTGCTGTGCTCGGGTGGTTTAGGTTTAATTAGGGCAATATTACATGTTGTAGTGGGTGTATAGGTGGGGGGAGAGTGGTGGTGGTGGGTGTGTAGGTGGCGGGAGTGGTGGTAGTGGGTGTGTTGGTTGGGGTGAGTGGTGGTAGTGGGTGTGTAGTTGGGGGAAAGTGGTGGTATTGGGTGTACAGGTGGGGGGGGGGGTGTAGCATCTCACTGAGTGTACCACACCCTGGTAACTTGGTGTAGTGTGATGTTGAGTGGTTGCAGGTACTGCAAGAGAGTCAAACAACACAGACTCTTCTCAGTCTGCCTTAACACTGTTTTTGCTCTATTACATCATTTGTGTGAACTTGTAATCCTGTTGATTTTCCATCCCAGTATTTTGATAACACTTGCAAGTTGCCCCGCATTGTTGACCACGATTATGAGCTCTGGAGATTCTTTTGCAATGTGCATTATTTGGAACTTCTGTTTGTTGGTACTTATTTCCCATTGCTTTTCAAAGTTTTTTTTTTTTTATGAATGCTACTTCGGCTTTGGGATTTGTTGGCCCTTAATGGGCCTCTGTAGCAGGTTATGGGGAATACAGTGAGAGTTATGGGGCTCTCGCGAGCTTTTGATACACCTCTGAGCTCTATCACACTGCTCTCACTTCGTCAGAGCACTGGCTCTATTTGACATGAACCGGGAGGGGGGGGGGTGGAGTGTAGTTTTTTTTTTTGAAGTAAAGAGGAAGGAGAGGCATAGGTGAAGGGAAGTGAAGAAGTGGGAAATACAGTGAGAGGTATGAAAGCAGGCGGGCTGTCCGCCTTGCTGACACGATGTGTGGGTGTTGGCAGCTAAGCTAAGCTGGCTCCCTATTGTCAGGGAGTGAAGAGTATGGGCGCTCTTTTTTTTGGGGGGGGGGGAAGTAAAGAGGAAGGAGAGGCAAGGTGAAGGGAAGTATAGAAGTGGGAAATACTGACACGATGGGCGCTCTGTGACAAGTGTAGGCGGCCCCTCACCCCCCACCGCGTGGGGTGCGGTTTTGGTGGGGGAGGGTGGTTAGGGGGGCGGGGGGAGGCCAAGAAGGTTAATGGGGGGGGGGGGTGGAAGGGGGGAAGAAGGAGTCTAGAGGGAAATACTCATCTTCACGACAGGTTATTTCTTGGTCAGATTTATAGTTAAGAACAGTACATTAGGTAGGGAAGTGTCTTGTGGACGTCCTCGCTGGCTGGTGCTTCACACATCATATATATATATATATATATATATATATATATATATATATATATTCCATATTCGTGACAGTTATTGTCTCTGTTTATGTCAGATAATATTGACAGGTGTGAGAACAGGTGATATTATATAGAGCGTATGAACAAATCCACAAGGGCCATGACGAAGATTCGAACCTACGTCCAAGAGGATCCCAGACACGCCTTAATACCACTGAGCTACGACATGGTAAAAAGAATTGCAACCGGGAAATCAACTTGACCTACCACGGATCCTGCAGTCTCTCCGAGACACAAACCCGGTTTTTACACAATTCCCCCCCATGCAAATGAACAAATCCCTTGTGGATTTGTTCATTTGATGCATCACGCCATTGTGATTTCTGTGTAGTTATATAGAGCGTCTTTACATTGTGAGGAACTGGCGTAGGAGGCGCGGTCGACAGGATCAGGGGTAACTCCTTTATCCACCTCATATTTGATCCTGTAGGAAGGCTGGTCTCGTCAAGGGGGTTTCCAGTTTCTCGTTCTTGACGTCCAGCGTCTTAATCCGGGCCAGGACCCCGTTCCCCTCTGCGGAGCTTGAGATGAGCCCTTCTTAAAGCTGCAGGTAATTTACCTGTCTTGTCGACCCGCCGGCAGCTCTGTGAGGCGCGGGGCTGACTGCTAGTGTCTCAGGACTCTCAGAGGGATGCTCACCTTGCAGGTACTGCGTGCTCCATCACGCCTCTCCAGAATCTTATCATGTTGATGGAATGATTGTCAGACCGCTCAGTACCGGCGGGTGTGATGGAGTAGTACGCCTGCTGTCTGGTGCCCCAGTACTGTTGCTGCTGCCCGGTGCCCCAGTACTCCTGGTGCCTGGTGCCCCAGTACTGCTGCTGCTGCCCCGTGCCCCAGTAATTAACATGAGTCACCTCATAGCTCCGCGCTGCCCTAACACTGACAAAAACCAGGAGGATGAATGGCATTCTTGCTCTGTTTTGTGCTTGGTCCGTCACGACTTGCCCAGGAGGCTAGCTGTTGTCGTCCCTGCTACCACCACCACCACCACTACCACTACCACCACCACCACTACCATCACTACCACCACCCCCACTATCACCACCACCACTACCACCACCCCCACTACCACCACCACCACTACCACTACTACCACCACCACCACCACCACCACTACCACCACCACCACCACTACCACCACCACTACCACCATCACCCCCACCACCACCCCCAATACCACCCCCACCCTCACCCCCACCCTCACCCCTACCATCACCATTACTGCGTGTCTAGCAATATTCTGTATGCGTGATGTATACTGAACATATACATGTATACATATTACAGGAGGACCCAGTCATGCCAAGACACAGCAATAAATGTCATGGAAAAGAAACTTGGAAAGTCATGGAAATTGAGAGTCTGGAGTTGAAAGACTTAAGGTACCTGGAAAGGTCAAGTTGTAGCAAAAGTTCAGATCGTTATAATCTGAAACCTTGCAACATTTGAAAATGTTGCAAGGTTAAGATTATGACGAGGCTTTTCCAAGGGTGCAGGCTGCCTCTAAGGTCAGGCAGGTACAGGTCAGTGTAGGACACAAGGGTGCAGGCTGCCTCTAAGGTCAGGCAGGTACAGGTCAGTGTAGGACACAAGTGTGCAGGCTGCCTCTAAGGTCAGGCAGGTACAGGTCAGTGTAGGACACAAGGGTGCAGGCTGCCTCTAAGGTCAGGCAGGTACAGGTCAGTGTAGGACACAAGGGTGCAGGCTGCCTCTAAGGTGCCGCTATTGCATGACCTCAGGCAGTTGCAAGAGCTGAGCCTTGTGCAACACACTATGGCCAGGGTACGAGAAGTGACTCCGGCTGCAACAGTTGCATGTACGCCATGGCTCGCATGTCTTGAGCATTGCAACCAGGATATATAAGATACAAATTTGTATTAGGTGTTGCAAGGATTGTATAAGCTGGGGTGGGCAGGTGGGGCAGGTAGGCACCATAGGTGGTGCAGGTTACCAGCTTTACAGTGGGTTATGTGGGGGGGGGGGGGGGGTCGAGTCATGTGTGTACCTCCAACCGCTTATCCTTTCATCCTATGTCCCCCCTCTCCCCTCCCCCCAGCGAGGGGGGAGGGGAGTTGACCGTCAACATTGTTTCCCTCTCAACCCTCCCCCCCTCGTCCACCCCTGTTTCCCTCCCCCTCCCCAGGGCAACACAGGGGACTAGGGCAGGAGCATCAATGAGTGTAGACCTGGTCGTCCTGTTACATTAGTTCCGCCTCTACCAGCTTCTACCAGACGCTGGGGGAGTGTGGGACCCCTGGCCCTAGTCTACCAGACGCTGGGGGAGTGTGGGACCCCTGGTCCTAGTCTACCAGACGCTGGGGGAGTGTGGGACCCCTGGTCCTAGTCTACCAGACGCAGGGGGAGTGTGTGACCCCTGGTCCCTAGTCTACCAGACGCTGGGGGAGTGTGGGACCCCTGGTCCTAGTCTACCAGACGCAGGGGGAGTGTGGGACCCCTGGTCCCTAGTCTACCAGACGCTAGGGGAATGTGGGACCCCTGGTCCCTAGTCTACCAGACGCTGGGGGAATGTGGGACCCCTGGTCCTAGTCTACCAGACGCAGGGGGAGTGTGGGACCCCTGGCCCTAGTCTACCAGAAACTGGTAGATTAGGTTTTGTGGGTTTTGACCCTTCCCCTCCCCCCCCCCCGTCCACAATCCCCAGAAGGGTGGGGGGGGGGGGAGACAAGAGAGCCAAAGGGAAGGATCTGCAATACAATCCCAACGACCCCCCAGAGAGTCCTGCCCTCTCCCCGGCCTCCCCCTGATCGCCCCAACACCGTCCGGGTCACGGAGACGACCCTTACACCCTCCTCCACCCCTGGGGGCCGGCTCCTCAGCTCACTCTCATCTCAGCTAGTGATGCTGAGATCAATACTGAGACAATGGTCATAATACTGAGACAATTCGAATGAAACACCAATTCCTCTCCGTGTTTTGTTGGTGTAGTTTTATCCAAAACTCGACTAACGACCACTTAGGCTGGACAACAGAGCGAAGGGTTCGCTTCTTGCAGGTCGGCGTTCAATCCCCCAACCATCCAAGTGGTCGAGCACCATTCCTTCTTTCCCCTCCCCCGTCCCATCCCAAATCCTTATCCTGATCGCTTCCAATTGCTATATAGTCGTAATGGCTTGGCGCTTTCCCCCTGATAATCTCCTCCCTCTACAGAGGCCACCATGTCCCAGGTCTACCCTGATACACCCTGCAGGAGGGACAGGGTGTTGCACCTTGTGTAACACGCCGCACACGACTACACAGACATACACCACCAGGTATAACACGGAATACACTCATTTATAATCACCAGTGTCCACGGTCCTAGCGAGCTTGTAGAAAGGCAGGGAGGAAGAGGGAGGAGTGGGGAGAGGTGAGAGGAGGTAGGGAGTGAGAGAAAGTACTGTAGGGAGAGATAAGGAGAGAAAGTGTGTGTGTGTGAGTGAGAGAGAGATTCAGTGAGAAGGGGAGAGTGAGTGTGAAGGTAGAATGAGAGAAAGAAAATATAAAAGCGGGAGAGAGAGAGGGAAGGATAATGCGAGGAGCAGAGAGAGAGAGTAAGCGACAGGTGTGGCTGCTGCCACATGTGAAACACTACATAACTGCACTTAGAGGAATTACATACAACTTACACACCCATCGCCCTGATTTAATTAATGTCAATATTAATACACGGATTCAAGGAACCAGGATAGAGATGAGGGAATTTAACTCTTAATATCCCCGCTGGCAGTGTGTCCCTGGTACAAGACCCACTTGGGACCACGAGTCTCTGACCTTACAACTCTGAGTAATTTTATATGTACAAATAGACTTACATTAGTTCTTATTTCTTCATAAGAAATAGTTCTTACATTCTTGTAAAGCCACTAACACGCATAGCGTTTCGAGCAGGCCCTTAATCTGAATTTTCCCTTAGTTTAACAACCAGGTAATCATTCACTGCTGGGTGAACAGAGACGTACAGTTAAAGATTGGCGCCCATTCAATCCTCCCCGGCCAGGATACGAACCCGGGCTAATTCGTTGGCGAAGCGCGGGTCGAGTGTGTTACCACCGCGCCGCGGGGACTCTTACATCCTAAACCACTTAGTTTGACAGTTGAGAGAGAGGAATGAATAGAATAGAATGCTCTGGACACTTAAGTAATAATGTGTTCAATAATAATTAAATGCCATTGACTCACAAGAGGAGCGGTACACTGACATTTAGGGCCACTAGTCAGTAGGACAAGTTCAAGTACGTTTATGGAGACGGTAAAATACATCTCAAAGGGACAGAGTAGGTTAAGGTGTTTCTACCCTCCTCAGAAGGACAAGGAGCATGTGTAACACGCTGAAGACCAGCGGCCAGATTCACGAAAGCACTTACGCAAGCACTTAGGAACGTGTACATCTTTCCTCAATCTTTGACGGCTTTGGTTACATTTATTAAACAGTTTACAAGCATGAAAACTTCCCATTCAACTGTTGTTATTGTTATAAACAGCCCCCTGGTGCTTCGGAGCTCATTAACTGTTTAATAATTGGAAACAAAGCCGCCAAAGATTGAGAAACGATGTACAGGTTCGTAAGTGTTTTCGTAACTGCTTCGTGAATCTAGACCCTGCCTCTCAGCCCACTAGGCGGGCAGGGTCAACACGAGAGGAGTCCGCTTTTAAAGAACAATCAGTTTATTAAATTAATTTAAATTGCCTCCTAGCTATAGGTGACGTGCTTGAGGCAATAGAACTGGTAATATTTATTAAAGGAGCAGGGCATCATTGCTTACAAAACTGGGTTAACTTCAGGAGATTTCCCCACCACTCAGCAAGATCTTCAGCACTCACGTCCGCTCCTTTGCAACACACAAGGTCTCGCTCCCTTGTGACTGATTGATGAAGATTAAGCCACCCAAGAGGTGGCACGGGCATGAATAGCCCGTGAACTTCCTTGTCTCTGGCCACTTATTTGATACAGCTACTGAGGGCCATGAGAGGTCCTGCAGTATCTTTTGATCCTGACTAGTAATCTCAAGTTGATTCAAGACAACGTACTCCAGCTCCCTCATCCTTCAAGACAAGGATGAGGGCGCTGGAGTACCTTGTCTTGAAGGATGAGGGCGCTGGAGTACCACGTCCAGTGAGGTGTGTATGTATAAATATATATATAATATCCCAGTCATTTACCATTACAACATCCAATCATAATAACTCACTGGAACTCGACTCCTGCTGGTCCTCTCCGGCGGCAGTGTATAGTGAAGAGTCACCAGCAACACCCTAGGTGTTCCCGCCACACTCAACACACCACCATACCCAACCTTAATGACCTAACCCTACGAAGTAAAGGGTTGAGAGGTCTTAATTTGGAGCGAACCCGCTCATGAAGCTGCCCGAAGCCTGGTTCCACACAGCGCAGCCTCCGATATTGGCCAGGTGCTTCGCTCACTTCATTTGCTCCAAGCACACCTCTGTAAACACTCCGCCATCTTAAACAATGGTCAAACCCTCGTTAATTCACGCCGCCAAACCTCCTGTTTATGACTGGAAAACACTCGTGACTCACAACAGAAAATGTTCGAACCTTCTCGACCAGGGCTTCGCTAACTTCCCCTGCTCGAGTCACACCTTTAAATGCTTCACCTACGTGTTACAAATGCAACAGCCCGTCCTCCAAACAAAGATCCAAAAGTGATTCCATGCACCCGCCAAACCCCCTGTTTATGAATGAAAAGCGGTTTACACACGACTCAACTGCTGACGTTCGAACATATCCGGAACAAGTGCTTCACTGACGAATTTTGTTCGAATCACAACGCTATAAATGCTTCACCCACGTACTACAAATACAAATAATCGCCAACAGAACCTAAACACCTAACCTAACCTATCCTATATATGCACAATATGCTAATATATTATAATATTAATTTATACTTGAGAAAATTCCCGTTTTGAATGAACAGCATGTTAAAATTTATGAATGCGTCTGTGGGGTTGACCGCTGGATGTAATGGACTAGAGTCGAGGACGGGTTGAAATGCAAATAATTGTCAGTAGAATCTAAGCACCTGACTTCACCACGGCCCAGTAATATTATATTTGTTTATTGTTTCTACGAAGTGGCAAGCCGCAACACACGTTGAGTTTTTTCTTCTCTGGAAAATCGTAAAGAAATGAGAGGACATTGTAGCCAAGATTCTTTAACATACACCCCGTCACTGAGTGCTATTCCGTTTTGAGCAATAATCTTTGAATTCCTCCAACCAGCAACAGCTCCATTTGGTGGTAATGATGTAATCATTATATGTTTATTATGGGTGCGCTTTAATGAATCCTGGGGCGGCACTGTTTGCCAGGGGCCAACACAAAGTGGGTGTGCCACCTTGACAGCCACTCTTGCCATAGGCCAACTATTGACCTTCCTCCAGAATACAACCTGCAACACCTGCCTAACTCCCATTGACCTATTTACTGCTAGGCGAACAAAGGCATCAGGCGAAAGGAAGCAAAACGTCTCCGTCCTATCACTGGAATCGAACCCTCTACCTTTTGGTCGAGAACCGACTTTTGGAACCAGTGCACTCGAACGAATGAGCATGACTGTACGTGGCTTCGAAATGTTGGTGCCATCTAATGCAGGCAAGGAAAAAAACGTCTAGATTTATGAATATATTGTTGTTGAAACAATTGCTCTTTGACAGATTTCTTCCTGTTCCTTTGTGGTGGGTTGAGTGCCATACACGCAACCTGCATTATCTTGCAGAAAAACTGGCTTCTTGCAATTCGTTGGCCGTCTTTCTCAGCAGATAGTGTTTGGAGAGTGTGGCGAGATGGGTGTCGTTCATTAGGTGTTGTAACTCTCAGGGGGTATGGAGACTTGTATGCTCCCGCCTCCGGGGTGTATGGTGACTTGTGTGCCCCCTTTCCCCCCGGGTATATAGTGAGCTGTTACCCCCCCCCCCCCCCGGGGTGTATGGTGAGGTGTGTGGGTGTGGTCGGGACCAAGACGTAAGAGGTCCGGCGTGTGGCCCCGGACTTGGACAAAGGCTTCACTTGATGATGTCATTAGGTTGGTTGCGTCTTAAATGTCACACGGCAGCGCTAACATTAGCATCACCGAGGTTACACGTGCCTGTGTGTGTACTCACCTATTTGTGCTTGCGGGGGGGGTTGAGCTTGGGCTCTTTGGTCCCGCCTCTCAACCGTCACTCAACTGGTGTACAGAATTATATCGATTTGCACTAATTTACTACGAATATAACAAGTGTCTGTTGACTGTTAATGTGTCGAGTGATGTCAGAGAGCTTTTTCACACTTTCACACATAAATACAATATTAAACTTTCTTTAATATTTCAATTGAGCAACGTAAAAAAAACAGCATTTTCAACGCTGAAATGAGCAACAAAATAGCAGAATATTCCAAAGAGAGATTTTATTCAAGTTAATGAATAAATGCCAAACTTAGTTGAGAAAAAACTGAATAAATGTTTGCGGTCTAGACGTATTAGCAAGGTCGGGTTCTCGAACCCCGGGGCAGTAAACTTTACAAATGCCGAAACCGGTGATCACACAGGATGGGACAAGCTAATTGCCTATCCCACACTGTGATAGCACGCAACAGTAGTCTATCCTCTCCCCCTAGCATGACACACATATCCCCCCAATCCCCCAGTAGCCTATGACACACTCGGGTAGCCTATCCTTCATGGAATGACGCTTTCCAAATAGTATAGTCTTTGACGCTCCCTGATAGCATAGACCCCTGCAAGACACGTCCTAATACCCTATCCTAACATAACCATATTTCTCGCTAAGATGAGGAATTGGAACGCTCTCTCTGTCGCTGTCTCTCTCTCTCTCTCTCTCTCTCTCTCTCTCTCTCTCTCTCTCTCTCTCTCTCTCTCTCTCTCTCTCTCTCTCTCTCTCTCTCTCTCTCTCTCTCTGAAAGCAACCACTAATTATGTTCTTTCCGGTAATTCAATATTAACATATGAAAATGGTTAGGCAGAGAACGAGGTTAATTGGACGTGAAATGTGGTTGGACTTGTGAACAGAAACCCGGAGCTGCACAATTGTGGAGACCGAGTAGGCTCTTATTATTTTTTTCCCCTAAAGGTTAAGTAGGCCTATTTCCTCACATAATGAATGCTTGTGATAGGAAGTGAAAATAATAGGGAGCAATTAAACGTTTCCTTTGTCGCATAATTGGCAGTGATAAACGGCGTCCATATATATATATATATATATATATATATATATATATATATATATATATATATATATATATATATATATATATATATATTTTCTATGGTTAGGGTGGGATGGATATGGGGGGAGGGGGCACTGAGGGTTTGCATATCAGTCATACGAGGCTGTGTTGGACACGGGCGAGGCTGTGCTGGACACGGACGAGGCTGTACTGGACACGGACGAGGCTGTACTGGACACGGACGAGGCTGTACTGGACACGGACGAGGCTGTACTGGACACGGACGAGGCTGTACTGGACACGGACGAGGCTGTACTGGACACGGACGAGGCTGTACTGGACACGGACGAGGCTGTACTGGACACGGACGAGGCTGTACTGGACACGGACGAGGCTGTACTGGACACAGACGAGGCTGTACTGAACACAGACGAGGCTGTACTGGACACGGACGAGGCTGTACTGGGCACGGACGAGGCTGTACTGGACACGGACGAGGTCGTGTTGGACACGGACGAGGTCGTGTCCAGCACAGAACTAAGAACAATTGTGTGTTAAGACGGAGTGTTCATGTGGGCACCATCAGTGTGTAGCATTAAATTGTAATACTTTGGTATGGCGCGTAACAAGGGTTTAGGCGCCAGCCTTGCTTTCTCGTTGACATAAATGACAGTGCAAAACGGCTCTTCTGGATGACATGCAGACATATACATAAAAGTTACAACAGCAAGATTGCAAGAGCTTGACAGAGTGCGTTGATAAGCTGCGGTGTTCATCACAGAGTGCGTTGATAAGCTGCGGTGTTCATCAGAGAGTGCGTTGATAAGCTGCGGTGTTCATCAGAGAGTGCGTTGATAAGCTGCGGTGTTCATCAGAGAGTGCGTTGATAAGCTGCGGTGTTCATCAGAGAGTGCGTTGATAAGCTGCGGTGTTCATCAGAGAGTGCGTTGATAAGCTGCGATGTTCATCACAGAGTGCGTTGATAAGCTGCGGTGTTCATCGCAGAGTGCGTTGATAAGCTGCGGTGTTCATCAGAGTGCGTTGATAAGCTGCGGTGTTCATCACAGAGTGCGTTGATAAGCTGCGGTGTTCATCAGAGTGCGTTGATAAGCTGCGGTGTTCATCACAGAGTGCGTTGATTAGCTGCGGTGTTCATCACTAGACAACGGCCACTCCGAGCCCTAGAAATATAGCCAACAAAATATTTAAAAGCTGAATTTAATCAGTATCGAACTAAGAATAATTTTAAACGATTTAATACATTTAAGACCATTAAAGGACATATCATTCTGAAAAAAGGAAAATTAATTAATTTCACACAATCAAACACATAAAAGCCGTCACAGTTATTCCAAAATGTTTCTACTAAAAACGAAGCAAAATGCTTTTATCTAATCGAGCAGTAATTATATGGTACAGGGGATCGCGTGACCTAATTCTGAGTAATGCCGTGTATACATTGAAAAATAGATTAGACAAGAACTTATCTTAAAATGTTTGGTGTTCCTTGCGCCGCCATAAGCTGTCCATAAATGAGCAATCTTGTTAAGATAATCATCACCCAAGCCACACACACGTGTACTCACCTATTAACTGGGTTTCCACGTCTTGTAAGACATTCGTAGTCTTCTTGAATATGAACAGTATTTGAACATTCCTCGGAAAGCGACCCACAACGGTCGACTAACAACCAAGTTCCTATTCACTGCTAGGTGAACAGAGGCAACGGGTGTAAGGTGACGCGCCTAGCTGTCTCGCCCTGCCCAGGATTCGAACCCAGGACGTGCCGGTTGTGAGCCGACAGCGCTGACCACTGGGCCACAGGTTACCCAGGGTTTGGGTTACCCAAACCACATGTGTGGTTTGGGTTGTGTTCAGTCAGGTTATTGCGTCCTGACTAATTAAGATCTGGTGGTATTTTGATGTTGGAATTAATTTGCAATCATTTGTAAATCTACATGATAACCCAGTGTGAGGTCGCCTACTGCTGGAGTCACAGGTTTACCAGGATTGCACACGCCTTGTGTTGAATTCAGCACCTGTTGACAATTCCTCAGAATTAAACTGTAAACCAACTTTGGATCTTGACAGATTTCTCTCACACAGTTTGTGTTAAGCTTAACTTCTCTGTGATCGCTGTAGCCTAACTCCTTCTTTATTTAAATGTTATTTGCGTCTCATTTTGTTAGATATATTGATAAAGAAGGTTTTAACTATTCCTGATACTTCTGCCTCAGTATTTACGAATTCAGTTACCATTAATTTAACTAGAATTTAAGATATCTACAATTCAGAAGTTAATCGACTTTGATGCCTTGGATGTGTTTCTTAAAATGCGTCCATTATCTTCTGTCCAGGATTGTATATTGATTAGGCTTCATTCAGTTCAATTTAAATCTTTTTGTGTATGTCTGTCAAGGTTCCTCTGTTTGACACTACTTTTTAAATATTTAATGATAAACCTTATTGCCCTGCCTTGTCTACTTTTTCTATCAATGTGAAAAAATGTACATCTTTTAATTTTGAATTTTGCTAATATAGACCCCCCTAGTTACCACATTGATTCATATGTTTTAAAAAGTGCATTAGCTGACATGAATTATGTTCACTTCTTCACACGAGTTAAGTGCACTTAACTGGTGTATATACACTTACACTTGTGTAGTGCGATCTTGTTCCCCAGTTGCCCCGGTCATTCTTGTCAAGATTCATTATATATTATTAAGTTTTTTTTTGTTTTATCCCAATGTTTAATCTTTTCCTGCTAGTTGGGTTTACAGGTGAGTGTTGCCAGCACACTGCTACACCACTCCCTCAATATCCCAAATATAAACTCTGTCAAAGTTGCCATCAGTATATATGATAATTAGTCGATAGAGTCTTCTCTGCCTCTGGCGTGCCCCCGTACCCTGCTGCCTCATGCCCTGCCCCCCTTGTTCCACATGACCTGCTGCCCATGCCCCCCTTCCTATGCCCCCACGTGCCGAGCGCCCTGCCTCGGGTCAGCCTTCCCCCCCAGGCTTGGGTAGAGCGGTTCAGCCTACTCCACCGCCGGTTATGGGCCATGCTCCAGTTTATTTCAGTTCACTAGCGCCATAGTGCGCCTATTGTTTGATGCCACCCGTCGCTTTTATCTCTAAATTTGCATACAGCCGACAAAAAAAGCGAAGTAGGCTATTTGCATACTCGTAAAAAATCCCAGTCGGGCGCGTGTCAGCGTGGGTTGGCAAGTATGGTAATTTGGGCATGGTTGACGGCGGCCCTGCCTCAGGCGGTGGTTGACGGCGGCCCTGCCTCAGGCGGTGGTTGACGGCGGCCCTGCCTCAGGCGGTGGTTGACGGCGGCCCTGCCTCAGGCGGTGGTTGACGGCGGCCCTGCCTCAGGCGGTGGCTGACGGCGGCCCTGCCTCAGGCGGTGGCTGACAGCGGCCCTGCCTCAGGTGATCACATCACCGGTCATTAAAAATGCTTATTACACGTGGACTTGACTGACACACCTGCAGTGTAGGTGTGTAGTGGGGAGCAAGCACAGGTGTTTGCGGCTCACACCCACACCTGTGCTTCCTCAGCTCTCACTGCTGCTAATATTCATGTTACCTTAGTGCTTAACACACACACACACACACATGCGCGCACACACACACACACATGCGCGCACACACACACACACACACATGCGCACACACACACACACACACACACGCGCACGCACGCACACACGCACGCACACACACACACACACACACACACGCACGCACGCACACACACACACACACACACACACACACACACACACACACACACACACGCACGCACCCCAGCACTAAGCAACAAATCACATTAAGGTATGCAGTTATGGTGTTGCTTGAACACGCACTGTTAGTACAAGACTGAAGCAACAAGGGCCATCAGTTATCAACTAATTATGCTCACTAATTGTGCGCGCGTACGTCGACCTGCAGCTCTCTGGTCACGCCTTTCAACCATAAATCATCAGCTATACAGGTTTATGAGCCTTTTAGAACTCATCATATATACATTTGGAGATACGTATGGAGTCTGTTGCCACAACCTCACTGGACAAATTTGGTACTGGACAAATTCTTTCTAGTGTCTCTGTGGTTCACGTGGGAGCTTTATTTCCGTCAGTGATCCCTTGTTCGTGTACCAGGCATACCAAACTGTCATCTTGTCTGCACTGTTAATTCCAATGAGAACTTTGCATGTGGTAATCATGTTTCCACTGATTCGTCTGTCTTCCAGTGATGTAAGGATTAATTCCTTTCATGTTTTCTCCTAAATCTCTCTCTTTCAGTGCCGGGAGTGGTCTGATTGTGCTACTGGATTGATGTACACTTCCTTCTGTGGTAAAGAATTGTTGTAACAGTCAATATACTGTACAGTAATATGTACAATAACTATGCTGGTTGATCAGGCCAGCAACCAGGAGGCCTGGTCGACGACCGGGCCGTGGAGACGCTAAGCCCCGGAAGCACCTCAAGGCAACCTCAAGGTATGTACTACACGTGATTGTGATTGAGCAGTAGTGGCTGTACAGCACGTGTGTACAGTCTGTGTACATTATCGGTGTGCCTCCTTTGTTGACGTCCAGTAGTGTTAGAAAGTCCACGGCTTGGTGTACCACTGATGTTCCTGTGTTGGTGGAGTGTTATCTTGAGGTTATCTTGAGATGATTTCGGGGGTTTAGTGTCCCCGCGGCCCGGTCTTCGACCAGGCCTCCACCCCCAGGAAGCAGCCCGTGACAGCTGACTAACACCCAGGTACCTATTTTACTGCTAGGTAACAGGGGCATAGGGTGAAAGAAACTCTGCCCATTGTTTCTTGCCGGCGCCCGGGATCGAACCCGGAACCACAGGATCACAAGTCCAGCGTGCTGTCCGCTCGGCCGACCGGTGTAGTGAACCTTTAGTGATGGTGTTAGAAATTTCCAACAATTATTCTCATCCCTAATAGGATGTATTTCCTGTATTAAGCGTCATGATTAACTAACATTACTAATCCGTAGTTTAGTGATATAGAGTTCATTACATTAGGATGTGGAGTGTCATGTAATTTTCCTTAGAATTGTGGAAATGTTGCCTCAGTCAGCTGGCCACCAGCAACATTTCATATTAACATATCGAGTATAATCTAGCCTTATTTTGCCTTTTAATTAAGGATAATCATTTATTAATAGATTCACTTTTTGTTAGTATATTTATTCTGTTACTGGAATTAATTTATGCAGCCACGATTTGCTGTATCAGTGACTTGAATAATAAACTGTATCTTCACTCCAGATCTTTTCTCGTTCATTTAATATCGTCTAAATTAATTGACTGCATCACGAGAAAATAATTGTCGCCACATAATACCTTTATTGTGACGTAAATATTCGTCATAACGCATTTCCTTCCATATAATTTATGCTCGGAACCCCTACTGGGAACTATGCGCATGCGCCACCTTCGAGCAGGACGCGAGAGAGACGCGACAACCGCCATTGCATCGGTGTTTTCAAGTTTGCTTATCAACATCGGTCTTAATCTTGGAGCATCTGGCCATCTACAGACTCCAGACTGATCATGCAACTTCAATTTTATGGACACCACGTTCGGCAGGGAAGAGAAGTATCCTTTTAATGGTTTTAGAGACCTTTAAAATTTAATTAGGTTACCTCTCTGTTCGTTGCGATGTTTAACGAGACATAATCCTACGTAAGTGTACTGCCGGTCCCCAAATCCATTAAGAATTGACTATTAAATGAATGATTCTAGGGTTTGGAGTGGAATTTATATAATATTTGTATTTCAGCTGTAGTACCAGCATATGTGAGACCGTAATGTCTACCGCGATCACGTGTGTCGTCCAGTAGACTGTGGAACAAGTTTACGTCTACCAGTATACGATTGGTGAGATGCAAGCTGTTGAAATTAAAATTAAAATTGAAATAAGTTTATTGAGGTAAAATACACACAAAGGGATGAGGTAGCTCCAGCTATTCTCACCCCGTTCAGTACATCGTGTTAATACATACATAGACACACATCACAAGCAATAAACGTATTACCGAACATTCTGAGAGATAAACATACACATTTCCTCCTTTACACAAGTAATGCTAGCTGTGATATCTACTTAACAGCTAAGCCGTCTTTCACGTTTCAGCCTGGACAGCACCGCTCCTGTGCCAGGTAAGTCCACTACGGGCTCACCATAGCCCGTGCTACTTGCCCCGCTCCTGTGCCATAAAGCTACGGGGTAACCATACCCCGTGCTACTTGGAACTTGTTCCGAGTAGCTGAATCTATAACAGCAACAACTTTCACGTTTCAATAAACAAAGATGCATTTTACTAACCAATTTATTTCATTGATAATATTTTCTTGTATTTCCAAATTTATATATGTGTGAATATTTATTGATGAGTTGATGAGTTTATTGATGCCATTATTACATAATCTCATGTAGACTAACCTCATACAAGACCCCACAGAATGTGTCGTGGGAAGAGGTGCTAGAATGTATAGAATTTTACGGGTCATTGCATAAACATAGAATAATAGAATTTCTTGTATTTAATCATAGAGATCCATAAGCCACTGGTCCTCTCATTTTACACTACATTCTGGTCCTTCGAGCTATCTTAGAATTATATATTATTTTTGCATTCATAGAATTACATATTTTGTTAGCATAAACTAGAACCAGATTTTCCCACAGGTGGTGTGTGTAGTGAATCTTTAGTGGTGGGTGTAGTGAATCTTTAGTGGTGGTGTATAGTGAACCTTTAGTGGTGGGTGTAGTGAACCTTTAGTGGTGGGTGTAGTGAACCTTTAGTGGTGGGTGTAGTGAACCTTTAGTGGTGGGTGTAGTGAATCTTTAGTGGTGGGTGTAGTGAACCTTTAGTGGTGGGTGTAGTGAATCTTTAGTGGTGGGTGTAGTGAACCTTTAGTGGTGGGTGTAGTGAACCTTTAGTGGTGGGTGTAGTGAATCTTTAGTGGTGGGTGTAGTGAATCTTTAGTGGTGGGTGTAGTGAATCTTTAGTGGTGGGTGTAGTGAACCTTTAGTGGTGGGTGTAGTGAATCTTTAGTGGTGGGTGTAGTGAACCTTTAGTGGTGGGGTACAGTCAAGTACCATAACTGGGTGGATGTAGTCATTGGAGGCGTATCCTTCTGAACGAGGTACGTTTGTCCTAGATTAGAGTAAGCTTTGTGGTTGAAGTAGTCTTGGTGATAGTAAGTTTGATGGTAGTGAGCTTTGAGGCTGTAAGCCTGATGGTAGTAAAGTCCGTATTACCACGTCAGTTGAGGGTGTTGGCAGCAGAGATTTCAACTGTGTGGAGGAAGTGATCAGTGCCGGTAATGGCCGCCTCCCCCCCCCCCCACAAGGGTCAGGGAGCCTAGTGTCACCACTCTCCAGTGACGCCCGGGGTCAGGGTGAGGCAGGTTTAAGCTCAAGCTCCTGGGCTTCGTCTGAAGCCACAGGTCGTGCACAAGGCTGGTCAGCCACCGCTCGTGACTGTACTCACCTAGTTGTGCTTGCGGGGGTTGAGCTTTTGTTCTTTGGTCCCGCCTCTCAACCCTCAATCAACTGGTGTGAACGAGGCACTGTACCCACGACTCGTAAGTGATAACACTCCAACTTGCTGTGAAGTGTTTCGCTCTCTCCTTGTGTTCGAATCCCACCTCTCTAAATGCTTCTCTCATATACAACAAATAGAAAAAATCCAAGAGAAAGAACTGAAATTCTTAAGAAATCCAACACTGAGAGTGGTGTTGAGTCTTGTAGTAGGCCTAACCCTAAGCCTAACTACAAATAACAATATTAATTTCCATTTGAGAACATACTTTTTTAATTAAAGATTATTTTTAAATTTCTGAATGCGTCCTTTGTGTGTTTAAAAGCACGTTAATACAGCCGCCAAACCACCTGTGTGTAAATGTGCGACACTCCAAAAACCCGTCTTGAGGTCACGCCCGTCCAAGCAGCACTCGACCCCAAAGTCACATTGAGACAGTTTAACCCGCGCTGGTTACTCCAAAATGGTATTTTCTCATAACCTCCCATTACAGTGTAAGTGTATGGTGTATAGGCAGGCCTGGGTTAGGCTCTGTTGGCTATTATTTGTGTTTGTAGTCCGGGGGTTGTAATTCGAACAGAGGTCGTCAGCAGAGCAGTGTTCCAAAAATGTTCAAACGTCGAACGACTATTATTAAATGACTATTATTAATTTTCTTTTGTATATTTTCCATTCTACGCCAATCTCTACTACCATCTGGAGGGTGAAGAAACACTAGATCACCTAATCTTTCCATTTTGGATTGTTCGACGTTCCGTCAGCAGTGTGACATCTTGAGGAGTACACTGTTGTAGTAACACAGCTCTACTAGCTGAGCTTACAAGGAGAAATCTAGACATTTATAGCGTCGTATAGAGGTTATTCACTTCTTGTTGCTCTTCTTTTAATTTAAATATATGTTCTTTCTTTTGGTGTATCTGTTCTTTAATCAGTTGTCTACGGAACTCCAGAGTCATCCGAGGTTGCTGCACTGCTTGACTGTGGAGTCGTAATTTGGTGTATTTTGGGAGCAGGTTTTCTCTAGTACACTTGTTAAGCACAACAGCATTGTCACTATTGTTAAAATAAAATTGAAAGATTAAATGATCTAGTGTTTCTTCACCCTCCAGATGGTACAAGACATTTGTGTAAAACGGATAATATCCAAAAGAAAATTAATAATAGTCACAATGCTCTTGTGTTTAATGACATTATGTCAGCCATACTACTGTGGATATAAACATTTCATTCACCTGGGGTCAGATTCACGAAAACGCTTACGCAAGTACTTACGAACCTGTACATCTTTTCTCAATCTTTAGCGGCTTTGTTTCCAATTATTAAACAGTTAATGAGCTCCGAAGCACCAGGAGGCTGTTTATAATAATAACAACAGTTGAATGGGAAGTTTTCATGCTTGTAAACTGTTTAATAAATGTAACCAAAGCCGTCAAAGATTGAGGAAAGATGTACACGTTCGTAAGTGCTTTCGTGAATCTGGCCCCGGGCACTAGGAGTCTCGAACCACCACCACACAAATGAAAGACAGAAGCTCTACCCACCTTACAATGAGCAGTCTTATTATGGAAAGATTCCCGAAGCAACTAACCGCTGCCCAACTGCAATTTTCGACTTTCTCTGACTGCTGCTTAAGCTGAGAGCACGTGGTGATCCACGCCCTCGTCATATATATGGCGTGGGCGTGGTGTAGCGAAGAAGGGCGTGTTCTCTCATATCTTCGTAGGCTGGGAGCGTCTCAGAGATAGAGAGAAAGAGCTATGGCTATGTGAGATAGAGTTCCAACTACCATTAACAGACATCATTATAACACCGAATGTTTTTTTATGGTTTTGATAGTTGTTATGCATAAAAA